>NC_134852.1:155829919-156146419 GCF_049852395.1 Peromyscus maniculatus bairdii
CAGGCAGCGACTTCCTACCAGTGCTGAGGTCAGTAACATCCACACTAGCCTTGATGATGGCCCCTAAAACAAGCCAGAGGAAACCCTGCACACCCTGCCTCCATGCCCACAGCGGCTGCCACAGCTCCAACGACTCCCTGCTTTCTACCACCTGGTTTTCTTCTCTTGTTCTTTGAGACTCTTACAATCGCTGGGCCAGAGAGAGGCTTCAGCCGGTAAAGGCACCTACCACCAAGCCGGAAGACCTGAGTTCAATCCCTAGGAGCTATGAGATGGAAGGAGAGAATCAACTTCAGCAAGTTGTTCTCTGATCTACACACGCACACGCACGCACGCACATGCACATGCACACGCACACACTAAATAAAAATGTAATAAATAGGATCTTTGATATTGTCTCCTCTAGCTACAGTTTAAGTGTACCCCCTAAGGGTTCGTGTACTTGGTCCCCAGTGTGAAAAGTTTGGCATATTGTGGGACCTTTAAGAGGAGGGGCCCAGTGGGAAAGTATTAGGCCACTGGGAGCCCCGCCTCCGGTGAGATTAATGATTTCCCAAAGGAGTCCAATTTGTTCCCAAGAGAAGCTGTTGTCAAAAAATGAGGCTGGCTCCTCCCCTCTGGTCGTTTCTGCTTACTGTGGGATCTCCCCCCCTACCCCCTAACCTCCCCACCCTCCCACCCCTACCCCCACCCTCACCCCCTACACTCCAACCATGGCAGTGCGTCCTTTACGACAGTCTCACAAGAGCCAAGCAGATGCATACTGTGCTCTGGGACTTCAGGAGTTGTTCACTAAACAAACCTCTTTTCTTCATAAAGTCCCCAGCCTTGGGTATTTCCTTATAATCACTGAAGGGAGGCTAGGATGTTGTGCATATGGTTTGTCTATATTGAGTTGGGTCTGCCTACATGACCCAAAATCTGATATTGTCATTTGAAATCACATGTGCTTGCTTTTATTCCATTTTCCAAGAAAAGTCATCCAGCCAGCTATAAGCAGTCAATGTTCCACCTCACTTCTGATTTCTTCCTTTTTGTGTGTGTGTGTGTGTGTGTGTGTGTGTGTGTGTGTGTGTGTGTGTGTCGCCATTCCATAAGATGGAGTCCTTCACTGGATAAAAAATAAAATAAAATAAAATAAAATAAAATAAAAGACAGAAAGCAAGCAAAGCTGAACAGCAGCATTCATTTGTTTCTGCCTCCTATGTGTGGTTGCCATGTGACCAGTCACCTCACGCTCCTGTTGCCATGCCGTCTCTACCATGGTGCACGGTACCCTCACGCTGTGAGCTGGAATAAACCTTCCCTTCCTCAAGCTGCTTTTGTTGAGCACTGTGTCGCAGCAAGAAAAGTCATCAGGAAGTTGGCTCCAGGAGTGGAGTCACTGCTATGATAAACCTGGCATACGATTCGTGGCCTTTCGGAACTGCATTGCAAGAGATATGAGGGAGAAATTGGAACTTTGAGCTACAAAAGCCCTAGAATGCTACAGCAGGACTTAATCAGCCAGACTGATGGGACCTCGGAAGACCAAGGGAAATGCAAACACTGGTGGTTCAGCTTTGAGGTATGAGAGGGAACAAGGACTCTGTCAGGAACTGGATGAGGAGTCATTGGTCTGATACTCTAGCTACATTCTTCCCATGTCCTGAAAATGTGTCAAGTTTAATTAAAAAGTAATGCACTAACCAGTTTAGTGGAAGAAATCTCTAGACAGGCTAGCATTCAGGCTGTGGTATGGTTACTGCTCACTGCTCTCATCCAGGTCCACAGGGAAAGGGCAACAAGTAAACCAGAAAGGTGGGAAAATACACCGACTGGTGAGGAAAAGATTGTGGCCACAGTTCAGGTTATAGACAAGGAAGGCAGTCTGGAGAGCAACTGTGATAGTTAAAGAGATTACCACCATTAAAGAGAAATGGTACTCTCTAGTTGGAACTTCCTTTGAGCTGCCAACCAGCTCCCAAATAAAGACACAGAGACTTATTATTAGTTACGAATGCTTGGCTTTAGCTTAGGCTTGCCCCACTTAATTTAACCTGTTTCACTTAATTGAACCAGTTTCTATCCATCTACATTCTGCCATGGGGCTTTTTACCTTTCTTTCATTCTGTATGTCCTACTTTCCTCAGTGTCTGTCTGCCTGGTCCCTGGAGTCTCCCTGGAGCCTCTTTTTCTTTCTTCCCCAAGCCTAAATTCCTCCCCCTACTTACTCTTCCTGCCAACATATACCTCCTCCCTCGCTATTGTCTGGTCAGCTTTTTATTACACCAATTAGATGCCTTAGGCAGGCAAGGTAAAAACAGCAGCACATCTTTACATAGTTACACAAATATTCTGCAACATTGCATGCTGCAGTAGGACAGTGGGAAAGGTGTCCTGAGGGTAAGATGCCAACTTGTGGAAATGCAAATGCCAATGGTGGGCTCCTGCCTAAAACCCCTAGAGACACGTTTCCCAAGGATTGCCACACAAAGGCCAGCAGGGGCCAGGCTCCATCCTAAGATACTGTCTTGTATCTTAGCAGCAGCATCCCCATGACACTGTCTTATAGGAATGGAAGATATCAGACTGAAGAGGTCATAGAGTCTTGCACCATAGTTCCAGAGAGTCACTATGCAAGGCAATGTGTGGCAAGGTTGGAGCCCCTGCAACAAGGCCCCAAGAGGCCACTTCATGAAGCCATGAAGGTGAAGTCTGTTTTGATGGAGATCCCAGAATGTTGTAGATGCCAAGACCTTGGGATATCTGCTAAAGAAAGCTGCAGGTGTGGAGCTGAATTGCCTAAGAGAGAGGCTGTGTATGATGGAGGACAGAGGGAGGGTGTATTCAAGTCTTTGGAGCCCGGATGGTTCAATTTGAGTTGAACCAATATGAGTTCCATTTGCAGGACACGAAGTGGCAGGTTTTTTTGTTTGCCCCAATGTGCTTCAGTATTGCTTTTGTCTAGTCTTCCTTCTGTTCCTCAATCCTTCCTTTTCAGGGTGGGAATGCTTACCTTGTGTCATTGTGTGCTAGAAGTATGTAACTTGGGTTTGGACATCTTAGGGCTCAGAATGAAGACATGGCCTCATTCTCAGAAGAGACTTGGTACTTAAACTTTGACATGTTGGAACTGTTAAAGATCACCTGTTAATAGCCGGGCGGTGGTGGCGCACGCCTTTAATCCCAGCACTCAGGAGGCAGAGCCAGGAGGATCTCTGTGAGTTCGAGGTCAGCCTGGGCTACCAAGTGAGTTCCAGGAAAGGCACAAAGCTACGCAAAGGAACCCCTGTCTCGAAAAAAAAAAAAAAATTAAACATCACCTGTTAAAGATGGTGGGACATTTGAAGTTGGACTATTACATTTTGCATTATGAGATGCTTGTGAACCTATGGGGACAGTGGAGTGTAGGTATGGTTTAAAGTGATACAATTGAGTATCAAGTTGATAAGGAGTAGACTTATGATAATTAATCTTGATTGTAAACTTGACAAAATCTAGAACCACCATGGAAACAACCCTCTGGCCATGTCTGTGACAGAGTGTCTAGATTAGGTTAATTGAAATGGGAATGTGGGCAGTACCATCCCATAGGCAGAGGCCTGGATTTTATTTTCAGTTTTTCGGGACAGGGCTTCTTTATGTAGTCATGGCTGTCCTGGAACTTGCTTTGATGACCAGGCTGGCCTTGACCTCACAGAGATCTGCCTACCTCTGTCTCCCAAGCACTGGGATTAAAGGATGCACCATTATGCCCAGCTCCTGGATTTTATTAAAAGAAGAAAGTGAGCTGAGCTCAGTGCCAGCATTCATGCCAGCTGGACATTCCTCCCTTCAGACACAATGGGGCAGCTGCCACAGCTTCCCTGCTCTGGTGGGCTGTGCCCTCAGAATACTTCCCTTCCTTCCTTCCTTCCTTCCTTCCTTCCTTCCTTCCTTCCTTCCTTCCTTCCTTCCTTCCTTTCTTCCTCTCTCCCTTCCTTCCTTCTTTCCTTCTTTCCTTCCTTCCTTCCTTCCTTCCTTCCTCTCTCCCTTCCTTCCTTCTTTCCTTCCTTTCTTCCTCTCTCCCTTCCTTCCTTAAGTTGCTTTTATCAGATATTTTGCCCAACAATGAGCAAGGGGTCCAGGCAGCGTCCTGCCCTTGTGCGCTTTTCTGTGACTCCAGTCAGTAGTCCTGCTGGTAAGCTCTGCAGTATGTTTTCTTCTTATTTTTCTCCTCCTTCAAAAAGCCAACATTTCAGGGTTAGTGAGGTGACTCAGGGTAAGGGTGCTTCAGCCAAACTTCACAATCTGAGTTCAAATCCCAGGACCCACATGATAGAAGGAGAGACCTGACTCCCACAAGTTGTTCTCTGACTTAAGCATACACACACACACACACACACACACACACACACACACACACACACACACCAGAGAGAGAGAGAGAGACATAGACAGAGAGACAGAGAGACAGAGACACACACAGAGAGAGACAGAGACAGAGAGAGAGTAATAAATAAATGTTTTTTAAATAAATTTTTGTTTGTTTTGAGAGAGGGTCTCACTATGTCGCCATGGCTAGGCTGGACCTCACTAGGTAGACCAGACTGGCCTCAAACTGATAGATCCACCTGCCTCTGCCTCACAAATTCCAGAATTAAAGGTGCATATACCACCACCCCATCTCAATTTTTTTGTTTTGTTTTGTTTTTCTAGACTGGGTTTCTAGATAAAAACAGCCCTGGCTGTCCTGGAACTTGCCTTATAGACCAGGCTGGCCTCAACCTCATGGAGATCTGCCTGCCTCTGCCTCCCAAGTGCTGGGATCAAAGGCATGTGCCACCACCAACTGACTCAATTTTTTTTTCAATGTGGTATTTGTGTACAATTGTTAATTTAACCACTTTTTTTGAGACAGCTCTCTCTCTCTCTCTCTCTCTCTCTCTCTCTCTCTCTCTCTCTCTCTCTCAAGACCAGGCTGGCCTTGAACTCACAGAGATTCACTTACCTCTTCCTCTCAAGTGCTGCTATTAAAAAGCATGTGCCGCTATGCCCAGCTCAACCACTTTTCAACGTATTGTTTACTTATTTTTATTTTTGAGTCAGGGTCACATTTTGTAGCCCTGGTTGGAACTCACTGTGTGGATCTGGCTGGCCTCAAACTCACATCAATCCTCTTGCCTCGGCCTCCTGAGTGCTGATATTACAGGCATGCACCACCACCTTGGCTCTTCATTCCTTCTTGGAAGGCTATGACTTCTCCTTCACAAACTGCATTGGCTGCGTCTCATGAGACACTGTCACCTGAGATCCTTCTCTGGGAGTGTTCCTCCCTGTGTTCAGTGACACACTGTGCACCAGCCTCTACCACTGTGAGGGTCTGTAGTATACATTATATTAGTAAATTGTGTGTTGTTCAAGCTCATTGAAAAGTTCCCCCATTTCAGACCCATGTTTGTCTTAGAGTATCCTCCAAGGTCTAAGGATGGGCTGCCCCTAACCAATTCTGTGACCTATAGAGACACGAACAGCAAAATGACCCAAAAGTGAAGACTCTGAGCCCTTGAGAGCAGCTGGAAGGTGTCTGTGGTGGTTGGAATGTAATTGCCCCCCCTTCCCTCGTAAGCTCCTAGAGAGTGGCACTACTGGGAGGTGTGGTTTTGTTGGAGTGGGTGTGGCCTTGTTGGAGGAAGTGTGTGTCTGTGGAGGCGGGCCTTGAGGTCTCATATATGTTCAATCCATACCCAGTATTGCAGACCACTTCCTGTTCCCTGTGGGTCAAGATGTAAGAACCTCCGTTTCTTCTCCCGACCAGGCCTGCTTGAATGCCACCATGTCCCACCATGACGATAATGTACTGAACCTCTGAGCTGGAAGCCACCCTTTACAAGAGTTTTCCTTTATAAGAGTTGCCATGGTTTCTCTTCACAGCAATAGAAGCCCTAACTAAGACAGCAGCCATTCCCAACAGAGGTTACTGGTGTTGATCCCATGATGCACAAGCCCTGTGGTGGGAAGGAGCGGCTGGAAGTCCAGCCATGGACAGAAAGCTCCGTTCTGAACTCCAGCTGATGCCTCAACTTCCCCAGTCACTTCCTGCTGGACGATGTAAGAGTCTGATTTGACGACCTCCTCTGTCTATTGCTATTTGTCCTTTTACTGGAGCCTCATGTGAGGGGCCAGCTCTGTGCTGGGACTCTCCATAGAGAACTCACCTGAGGGGCCAGCTCTGTGCTGGGACTCTCCATAGAGAACTCACCTGAGGGGCCAGCTCTGTGCTGGGACTCTCCATAGAGAACTCCATAGAGAACTCACCTGAGGGGCCAGCTCTGTGCTGGGACTCTCTATAGAGAACTCACCTGAGGGGCCAGCTCTGTGCTGGGACTCTCCATAGAGAACTCACCTGAGGGGCCAGCTCTGTGCTGGGACTCTCCATAGAGAACTCACCTGAGGGGCCAGCTCTGTGCTGGGACTCTCCATAGAGAACTCACCTGAGGGGCCAGCTCTGTGCTGGGACTCTCCATAGAGAACTCACCTGAGGGGCCAGCTCTGTGCTGGGACTCTCCATAGAGAACTCCAGCAGGCTGCCTTGATGGGACTCCCCCGTCAGCAGTGCCTGATTTGACGTTTGCCCCAACTCCTCCTTCCCTCTCTCTCTTAAAAAACCATTCCAAATGGAAACTATGACTACCATAGACCCTTCTCCTAACACAACTGTCCATTATAAACAAATATGCAAATCGCAGGCATCCTGCTAATTTTTCTGGTAACCACATGAAAACTCACTAAAAGAAGCTTATTTTTTTTTTATTTCAGTGTGTCCAGAACTGCCACCCTTTCCCTGCAAAGCCCACACGAAGCCATTTCTGATTTGCTACGACAGTCTTCGACACCCAGCCTTTGAGGTCACACTCACCATGCAACAAAATTTGCACTGACCACATTTTCAGTGGTCTATAGCTGCACGCACGAACAAGGGCCACTCTGTTTCCAGAACTCTCTGTCCACTGTGACTCGCAGACCCAAGCCAGCTGTGGGCCAGTGCTGTGCCGAGTCCTGGAGACAGCTGGGCTGGGCGCACTTGCTGACTCTTTGTTGGGTTGATGACTCTACCTGTTCATCTGTCAGTCAGCCCAGAGCACCGCAGGTGGGAGGCCTCACCTGCTGGAGGCTGGAAGTCCACGGTGGAAGTGTCACGGGGCTGCCTTCTCCCAGGGTCCCTGTCCTGGGCTTGCAGATAGCATCTGACACAGGCTGTGTCCTAATGTCTCTTTTCTTTCCCTGGGGACACCAGTCTCTTGGTGCTAGGGACCATGTGGCCTCAATTACCTTCATCATCTCATTCAAGATCCTGCCTCCAAATTCAGGGGCTGAGGCTATGAGAGATGAGGAGTCCAACATACAGATTTTGAGGAATACTATATGTCCAGTAACAAAATCTCCCACAGACTTGCTGCCGTTTCCAACCATTCACCACCCTGTGGGGCTACTGCCTGTATCGGGGACTGCCAGCCATGAGCAGAGGGGCACATCTGTCTCATCTGGGAACTTTCTCGCTGGGACTTTTTTTTGGGGGGGGGGGCCTCTGGTTTTTGTTTTAGTTTTTTCATTTTGAGACAAGGTCTTATACAGCCCAGGCTAGCCTGAACTCACTACGTAGCTGAGGATGACCTTGAGTTTCTGATCTTCCTGCCTTTCCCTCACAAGCATATGCCACAACACCCAGCTCACTGAGACATTTTTGAGGCGCCCCAAGAAACCATGGTAAGGCAAGGAAGGTGCCAGCTTTTGACGTCTCTGCCATGCTAACGTCCAGATAAAGACAAAGCCTGTGCCCAAGGGGGCCACAGAGACACCCAAGTACCCAAACCAGTCCCCCAAAAGGCCATAAATGAATTGAGTGGCTCAGGCCAGTGGCAGAGGCCAAGAGGGTCACGTGCTGATTGTCCTCTTCCAGCTTCAGAAGTAATGGGGGTGGCTGCCTCACGCTCCTCCAGTGACTTCTCGGCCACAATGGACTGATCTGGAACCGTGAGTCAAGCCCTTAAGTTGCTTTTGTCCTGGTATTTATCACAGCACCAATCAGGAGGCTGGGACACTACAACATCATTCTGGATTATGAAATGCAAAACTCGGGACTCTCGAGGGCACCGCTTTCCATCTCTACTGTACTGCCTCCTTGCACAGGGAAGCCACGTAAAATGCCTGGAGTCGCTGCAGCCTTCTTGCAGCCATGAAGCCCTAAACCTGTGCTAAAGAGGGCGAAACAGAAGTCAGTCCAAGTCGCAGAACTGCCATACAGCCACCTCGAGAACCAAGCACAGACATCCTGCTACACGGTCTGGCTCAAGGAGAGCACAGAGGAGTACTGACCACCACCACTGAGCTGGGGGGTCACCCAAGGTTGGCAGACCCCCAGCTCCTGCTGTCTTCTCACGGCGTTGGGTCTCACACACAGGTGATGCATGTATTCACATGTGTGCGAACTGTGAACTCTCCTATCCAATGCTATCTGGGCTTCCCAGAGTCAGGGACTCGGAGTTTTGCAAGCGACACAGCCCCATGAAAGCTGCATCACCAACCCCATGGGTTCATTCTTGTGACAAACCAAGGTGGGAAACTGAGGACCCGACAGGTGAGGAGTTGTCTCAGGGCCAAGGACAATCTGGGCTTGAATTCCATCTCATGAGGCCATTTGAAACACGTCCCCGAGGTCTGCTCTGGGAAACTGAGGCAGGTCTCTGCCTGCATCCAGTGACTGGTTAGGACAGCAGAGGTTCCTGACAGCACTGGCCTTGGGGGTAATGGTCATGGTTGTCCCTGGGGCCTCCCCCACCACAATCCTGGTTCACCCCAGCCTCTGATCAAGATTAGCAGTAGGGAAAGACGACATTTCCTGGGGCACACACTGCTGGGGGGCCGGGGACCAGAAACTGGTGGTAAGAGCTGCTTTGACAGCCCACGTGGGCAGACACCCTCCTTTGGGGAAAGTCCTCACCAGTCTAAGCAGGTTCTGAACTGTCTTTTCTTCTGCATTCTGGTTTTGCACAGTGCCTAGGACATCAGGATTGTATACCTGCCTGGCTGGTAAAGAGCTGGGGAGGTTAACCCAAGCTAAAGAACTCATGGGAGCAGCAGTGGAAAGGCATGGGGGGCGGGGGTAAAGGTGTCCTGCATAAAGGCATCTGTGTCACTCAATGGACAGGTGGGTGGCCCACCCACAGGGGGATGATATGGTCACAGTACGAAAACCTCCTGGGTTGGTCTCCTGGCTTACTCTTCCTTGGGTTTGCCAGGATGAGGCCGGGCCAGCCTGTAGTCCATATAGGTCCCCAGACAGGACCACAGGATGAAGCGCACCAGGAGGATGACCACCAGGAGCACCATGAGTGGGTCAGGACCAGCAGCATCCCCAAGCCAGGAGGCCATGCTGAGGAGGGAGGCCACCACACGGGGTGGAGCAGCAGCCACCTCTCTGGGGCCTGAGTTCAGTTCTGCCTGCCTGCCTGCCGGTGGCCCCTTCTGAGGGACAGACCCGTGCAGTCCACAACCAGCCCTTCCCACCGCACAGGGCCTCCCTGCCTGTGAGGGGACAGTTGGGGCTACAGGCGGCCTCCTTGGTCAAGAGGCCCGTGCACCATTCATGGGGAGCTAAGCACTCCGTGGACCGACAATGGCAGCATTGTCAGAGGCCCTGGCGGCGGGAGGCCTGCGGGAGCCCGCCTCCCGCGCTGTCCCCTCGGCCCCTGCCCGCCAGGCTGACGTAATCCCCAAACATCTCCGGCGGCGGCAGCTGCAGGGCGAAGCGGCCGCCTCCTCCGGGCCTTTCCGGCTGCCGCAGACAATCGGGCTCTTTCTCTCCCCAATTAGCTATCACTTCTGGAGGCCGGCGCGGTCCGAGGCTGGGCGGGCTGTGCAGCAGCAGCAGCAGCAGCAGCAGCAGCAGCAGGCCCGCACCGAGCGGGGGCCGCGAGGCTTGCAGGGAGGCCCGGCCCAGCAGGGAGGGCGGCAGGGAGACTGTGCAATTGAAAAGAGGAGAGAGGCACAGAGAGGGGGAACAGTCGGCTGGAGCCCAGAGGTGACCCCAGACATGGCTCAATTAGCACACAGGCTGTGCGCAGAGTCCCCAAGGCCGCTCCAGCCTGTGGCAGCATGGGGGTGGTCAACACAGACCGCCCTAAAAAGGGTCTGGAACCTGGGAGGGGGGGTTAATCTCCCCCCTCCAGAGCAGCCACTGGAGGTGGGCCCAACACCACCTCCTCCAGCCCCACAGAGGTTTATGAGAAGGAACCGCTACAGCCCCCCCCCCCCCCCAGCCGCCCACACAAGGCTGCCGGCTGATGAGCCCCGAACAAGCCTGGGACTCACTGAGTGATGGTGGAGAAGATGCTTCCTCCCTTGGACCTCAGGCTCCTTGCTGGGAAATGAGGTCAGAGGCCCCTGATCTGAAAGACAGAGAGAGTGTATTTAAAAGGACTCAGCACCCCAGAACAGACTCCCTAGGGACACACCTCCAGAATTTTCCAGAAAAACAGCACCCTGCCTGGTTATGTCTGTCTGCCATACACATGTGCTCAGACATACATGTGTGCGTCCCCCCCCACACACACACACACAGACCCTGTCCCCTGGCATGGTCCACTCTGGCCCCTCACAGCCAAGGTCTCCTTGGGTGGGAGACAGCTGGTTCCCATCTCCTACCCCTAACACCAGCCTGGTGTCCCACAAAGCAGGGCCTCACCTGCAGCCGGGAGCACTGTGGCAGGAATGAGGGTGAGAGTATCCGGCCACAGGGTACTGGACTTCCAACCCAAGTTGTCTCACCAGGAACCAGCCCAACAGGCCCGGAGAGATGCAAGGGGACTCTTCCACACTGAGAGCTTCTGTAGCCCGTCACTTGTCACCTCTCACTGAACCCTCCTCTATGGCAATATGAGTATTCACCCTGTACAAGCCCTTCTAGAAGGTTCCAAATAATGACAAACACAAAGGATGGGCAGACAGCACACCTTTAGGGCAGGAAGTGCAGAATGAGGGTGGTGCCGATTTGTGGGTTTCATAACACCAACCCGAAGTGTGCCAGAGGCACGTATATTCCCGGGGTCCACACTCCACCTCTCTCCCGGCAGCTGGTGCGTCCCTGGACTGACCGAGGTTATCTTCTGCTCTGCAGTTCACGGGGTGTCTTGCCAGGCCACCCAGCCGGCATTCTCAGGACAATACTCTTGGAACAAGTTCTGGGTTTATTTTTCTCACTCCAAATGTCAATGGGGACCTAGAAATTCGGAGTCAGGCCCAAGCAGAAATCAGACCAAGCATGTGCTTGTCAAGGGTTTCTGGGATGTCCTGGAAGGTCCTGCTCACTTGCTAAAGAAACCCAACTGAACGTGGGGGAGAGTCTCCAGATAGACACCACCATGCCTCTTGGGAAGGGAAGAAGCCAAGGTCTAGCCTCAGCCAGCGATTCACTCACCTGAGAGGCCACATCTCCGGGTGAGGCTGGCTTTCTTGGAAGCCGGAGCTGTCTGCCCTGAGCATGGCCACCAGCTCGGGCCCACCAGACTGGTGGAGCCAAGGTGGCCTTGAACAAAACTCTGTGTTTGTCAAGCATGCCGTCAGATAGGCAAAGTCAATATTGTCCCGGGTCGCATGGCACCTAGGGGAGACTCTGGGGTCAAGGAGGCCCGACCTTCCCTGCTCATGCCTCTGGCAGTCAGCAAGCACAAGGTCTGAGTGTCCTTCGAGGGAGGAAGTGTGTGGCCCTTCTCCCCTGGACACACCAAGCTGCTCCTAAGAGAGGAGGTCTCTGGGGTGCTGGGCCTGAGGATGGAGGAGGCACAGGAAAAACCAAGAAATCGATGGAGACAGCTCAGACATAGCTCCTCTGCCTGGAAGGCACCAGGGTGCTCCCGCTGTGCCGAAAGGGACTCTGGGTCACCCTACAACTGTCAGCAATGATGTACATGGTCTGTGCTATTCCTGGTCCTTCAAGGGCCTCCTCAGCCTCATTACTGGAGCTGAGGAGCTGTCCCCTGGGCAGACCATCTATCAGACCTTGACCATACAATGGAAGAGCCCTGAGTCCCCCGGACTAACTAAAGGGTACACAGTCACTAGGACAGCCCCACACTGAGAAAACGGGCCTGTGCCCAAAGTCAGTCCTCTTTTATGGCTCTCCCACCCCACCTTCCTGCTTCCTGGATTTCTTACCTTCTTCTTGGACCATTACATCCTGAACCATCTGCTGTAGGACACAGCCCAAGGCAACAAACCCAGAGGCACCAACAGTGTCTACAGTGACACTCAGAGCTCAGCCACGGAGGCTCTTGTCCCTTGTCACAGAGGTCAGATTAGGAGACTCTGGTTCCCTTCAAGTCTTGAAGGATCCATGGTGCCTTCCAACACCTATGTTCAAGCATTGAAATGGCAAGGGACAGGTTTTTGTTCACAGGTCACTGGCGTTTGCCAGGTGAAATCCCGGGCTGTTGGGGCAGGGCTGGGGTGAAAAGCTGGGGGGGGGGGGTGAGCTCCGGCTCATTCCAGCAGAAGCCTGGTCCCCACTGGGGGCCTATTGTCCCTACCGGTGACAGTGCTGGGAAGGAGCTCAGGGACCCGCTCAAGTGTCTGCTCAGAGCCCTCAGCAAGCAGATCTGTGTCCACATGTCACTTCCTCACTCCTGGCAGCAAGCGATGCCAGCGCTAGACGCGCTTCTCAGGGTACACCCACCCAGACATCATCAAGGTCTCACAGGACTGTCTGGGCTTGATCTCGTGACTGGGGGCATAGTCAAGGCCTATACCTGCTTCTGATTGGTTTATATTGCTTTGGGGGGGGGGGTCATGTGAGTGGGCATGTGTTCATGTGCGTGCGTGCGTGCGTGCGTGCGTGCGTGCGTGTGTGTGTGTGCGTGTGTACACCTCGGGTATCATTCCTCAGACACCAGCCACTTTTTCTCTCTTTTTTTTTTTCTCTCTTGAGACAAGATCTTTACTGACCTAGAGCTCATGTAGGCTGGGCTGGTCAGCGAGCCTGATGACCTGCCTGTCTCCACCTCCCCAGTGCTGGGGTCACAAGAGTATGTCACCATAGAGGTTCTAGGGATGGAACTTGGGTCCTCACACTTGTGTGGCCAGCTCTTTACTAATGGACTAAACTCTCCCCAGCCTAACACTACTTTTCCCTTTCCTCCTGGCACTCACGACCTCTGAACTCTCGTACGGATCTATCACAGGTCTCTTACAGGTCCCCTGGGGCCATATGGGCAGGGGTCTCTAGGGCAAGTTAAAGGAAGTTTTAACATTTCATTAGACCAGATTCTGCCAAAACTGTGTAGCCTCCAGCTACGACCGGGCAAAGAGTAAGACTTCTCAGCCTTAGTAACAATTGTTACTTTTATTTCTTCTTCTCCTCCTCCGTCTCCATCTTCATCTTCATCTTTTTTTTTTTTTTTTTTTTTTTTGAGACAGGGTTTCTCTGTGTAGCTCTGGCTAGTTTGAAACTCACTCTGTAGGCCAGGCTGGCCTGGAACTCACAGAGATCCTCCTGACTCTGCCTCCTGAGTGCCGGGATTAAAGGCGTGTGCCACAATGCCTGGCACTTTTATTTCTTCTTAACATTTATTTTTATACTATATTCATGGGTGTTTTCCCTGCATTATGTCTGTGCATCGTGTGTGGACAGTGCCCACAGAGGCCAGAAGAGGGTGTTGGATCTCCTGAATCTGGAGTTACAGACAGCTGTGAGTCACCATGTGGGTGCTGGGAATTGAACCTGGGTCCTCTGCAAGAGCAGCCCAAGTTCTTAATGGCTGAGCCGTCTTCCCAGCCCCCCAACTGTTTCTTTTACCTTGTCACAAAAATCAGACACTCATGCTGACAGAGAATGAGAGAACAAGAATGAGAGAGAGAGAGAGAGAAAGAGAGAGAGAGAGAGAGAGAGAGAGAGAGAGAGAGAGAGAGAGAGAGCAAAAGAACACGTACCTTGCAGAAGTATGCAGATTACAAAAGAATAAATTGCCAGCTGCTTCTGCCAAGATGGAGCCCCAAACAGTAAGGAACCCTCAGAATCAATGGAAACCTTGGGGGAAGACTCTTGAAGAAGGTCTGTGGTCAGCCCACTTCTTCCCTGAGAATCTCACCCTTCCAATTCCAGCCACAATAGGGCCTGGTAGTGCATGGGCATGCCTATAAAACAAGGACTAAGGAGGTAGAGGCAGGTCTTAAATTCAAGGCCAACGTGAGCTACAGCAGCAAACAGGGCCAAAGGATATGGCTGAGTGGCTGAGGCACTTGCCTCACGAGCAGGAGGTGCAGTGTAGGGTGGGTGTGGCGGTCTGCACGAAATTCCAACTTGGAAGGCAAACCACTGATATTGGGGGAAATTATAAAGGCCACTCCACGTAGTTAAAAGGAAGATTTATTTAGTGGATGACTTACAAATGAAGGAATAGATAGGTTGCGGGGGTCTGGGGAAGGTGTATCACAATCCAGCAGTGTTCTCTGGAGCTCTGCTCAGTCAACCTCCACCGTCCAGGGTCCAGGAACAGACAGAGCGCTGGCCCATCCAGGTCTCCAGACGCCTCCCTTGGCCCCACCTCGTAGGCATGACAGTTGCCAGAGTCTCAATGGGGGTTGGAACTTCCAGAACCAAGCTGGAATAGCTACCCACTACACACTGGCCCTGCTGTTTGTTAAGTTCAGTTTGACGGAAAGACCTGCCTCATTGGATAGATAGAAGAGAGACAGAAGACGATCCTCGACATGAACTTTACACACACACACACACACACACACACACACACACACACACGGAGGCAGGGACAGGCATGGTAGCAGCACACATCTATAAAGTCAGTGGCGGAGAGGCTGAGGCAAGAGAATCAGGTGTTCAAGACCAGCCTAGGCTACCTAGTAAGTTGGCAGCCTGGGCTACATGAGACCCTGCCTTGCAAAAAGAAAAAGAAAAGGAAAAAAAAAAAAAAAAACCCAGCCCCTGAAATCAACAGAACGTGCTTTTCAAAGAGGATTGCCCCTCAATGCTTGAGACCCCCAGACAGGCGAAAATAAATCTTTCTTCCTGCACCACAAAGGCAGATTAACACCGCCGCGCCGCTGCCGCTGGCGGGGACAAGTGGGGAGGTGGAGGGCTGGGTCAGCGAGGGGCTTGTGTCCCGAGGAGGGGCAGCCCTCTGAAAAGGCCGCTGCAGGCAGAGCCCGAGGAGGCCGTCTTGCAGCCAGTGAAAGCCAGTGTGTAAGTCTGCCTGGTGATCAAACAGACTGCAGGCCGCCGTCAGCCCAGAATGAAATTCCAAATAAATTAGCCATGTCCCAGAAGCCAGCACAACACCAGATTAGGGCGTGCAAAGGAGCGTAATTTATTCAGCCTCTCTTGTCAGAATTCCTAACAGCCTCCCTTGGTATTTCTTGTCTCAACTGACAGTCCCAGGGTGGGAAGGGACAGTGAACTCCACGTGGAACTCTACACCAAAGGTGCTACTGGATCAATTGCACCTAAGGGTAAATGAAGTCACATTTTTTTTTTAGGGACATTTCTGCAGAGAGTGGACACCATCCCTAAGGGGAGGCAAGCTGTTGGAAAGTCTAGGGACCTGTGGCTCTCTCATGCCTTAGGATCTGGGCAGTGGGTACCCGGAGCAGTGCCAACCACTCTTAACGGTTAGGAGGAGCACCCCCCACCAGGTCTGCTGGAGGTGGCAGGTTTGGGGTGGTCACCTGCCTGCACCTTGAGAGGCAGAAAGGAAGTGAGAAGGGGCCTAATGGCCCCAGGCAAGTGCTAGCAGTCCGGGGCTGGGACTCATTAACGCATTCAATCCTAAAACAATACCTGTTTTTATCAATGAACCCAGACCAGCTTTCACATGCAGACAGGAAAGCTTTCAGAGAGGCAGAGTGGCTTGTGCCTCTGGAGGAGATGCCTTGGAAGGCTCAGGGCCTCCTTGGTCCCCTCCCTCTCTTCTCCCTCCTCCTCCTCTTCCTCCTTTGAAGGCTCCAGGTCTCGTCCCACTCTTTCAGCTCCTGCTTCCCCCACACACTCCTTCCCTCCCTCTTGTCCGCTTCCTCCTTCTCAACTATTATGCTATGTACCTGCTTTACCCAAAGGCCTTCAATGAGGGTGAAGGGAGCGTCCCCAGAGAGGTGGGAGAGGAGGGGAAATCATGATCGCTCTGCAAAAGACAAATCCAAGAAGCCAAAAAGAGACTGGCCACCATTGAGATGAACCGTCAGGTCGCTGTCGCTGAAAGACCTCGGATATAAGGGTTTCTAGAAACATTGAAATGAGGAGAGACAGAGAGAGAGAGACTCCTGTCACACCTCAGCAGCATCCTCACCTCAGCTACACTCAGGGACTTCGGGTACCTGCATTGCCAGGGGTGACATGCTCACTTAGTAGAGACAGGGGTCACTCTGACTCCGTCATGCAAGATGAACTAGGAACCACACCAGAAAGCTGCTCTTGCCTTTCCCTGAAGCCACACCACCTCTGAGATGCAGTCTCTGTGCCTCAGCACTGGCGCTGGCTGACCCCAAAGCCACTCAGCCTGTTTCTGCCTAAGTCTAAGGCCAACAGCACTTCCTGCCATCCTGAGAGCCTGATCCCGGTGCCTGGGTCAGCTCAGAAAGGTCAGTGCCCTTTGGACGGTCTCCTGCTCATCAGCTGAGGGCTGGGGCTTCGGTGGGTCTGCAGGGGCCGAGAAAGAGGGTCAGTAGAGGATACAGGCTGTCCCACCCCAGCCTACATTCACACACACACCTGCATTCACACACATGTACACTTGTGCACACACTTGCACACACATGCACACACAGGCAGAACATGCAGACTTCACACGTTCCTATGACTTAGCTAGCCTGACTGACACACATCCCACTGGAGGTCAATCCAGAAGGCTCAGAATGGACACTGCTTTCATGTGTTTGCCTGTATTGAGGATAAGTCTGAGTACACAGCCTCCGAGACAGCACCCTTACAATGCTATGTACCAAGGCTAGGGAGATGGTTCAGTGGATAAAACGCTTGCTGTACAAAAACAAGGACCTGAAGTCCATCCCCAGCACCCCTGTGAAAGCCGGGTGCATTAGTGTGTAACTGCGACCCCAGGGCTGGACGGGTAGAGACAGGAGGATTCCCGGGGTCCCCTGGCCAACCAGTCTAGCTGAAACAGTGAGCTCCAGGCCAGTGAGAGATCCTGTCCCCCAAAACAAGGTGGAGCTGGGAGGTGGTGATGCACATCTTTAATCACTTGGGAGGCAGAGGAAGGGGGAATCTCTGTGAGTTCAAAGCCAGCCTGATCTACGGCGTGAGTTCCAGGACAGCCAGCGCTACACACAGTGAGACCCTGTCTCAAACAAAACAAACAAACAAAATATTTAAAATAATAATAATAAGGTGAAGAAGGACTGAAGAAGACACCCAAGTTAACCTCTGGCCACCCCATGCACACACACAGCACTCATGCATGCTAATGCACGCATAAACACAGAACACACAGGCACATATATGAACACACACACACACACACACACACACACACACACACACCACACGTACACATATGCCTTATGCCATATTCTCAGTTCCCAGAACTCAGAGTCAGAGGTAGGAAAATGGCAGTGAAGTTCCCCAGAGCCTCTGAGGTCTGCACCTGCTGCATCCCCAGAGCTAGTGGGGGGAGCCGGAGGTGTCCTCAGCACTGGGCTGCTAGGACAGGGTCCCTGCCACCAGGTTTCTCTTTAGATGTGATGGATGAGTACCAAAGAAGCAGAGACTCGGAGGCCAGAGTAGAGCAGGCAGTGAGACATGAGGGAGAGCTGTACCCCCACGGAGTCCCTGTGTTCTGTGACAGTCGCCACCCTGCTCTCTGCCAACCTCTCCCAGAATGGGCTCTGACAGCTGAAGCCTCCAGAGCTACCCAAAAGCCAAGACCTTCCAGTTCCCATCCCCTCCTCTCCCCCAGGACAGAAGTCTGTGCCCAGGCTAGTTCCTGGTCACTGTGATTGGCCAGCCACACCAGGCCCTGTCCCCAATGGGCCACCCTCTTCTTAACAAGCCACCTGGTAAGATGGTCTTTATGCTTTGTTTTGAAATAGGGTCTAATGTAGCCCAGGCTAGCTTCAAACTCTTCACATAGCTAAAGATGGCTTTGAACTCCTGACCCTCCCAACTCTACTTTCTGACTACTGGAATTATAGACATGTACCACCATTCCAGTTTATACAGCCATGGGATTTGAACCCCAGGTCTTTGTGCATGCCAGGCAGGCACTCTACAAACTGAGTTCTCTCTTGAGCCCACAGTGGGGTGATTTCAGTTGAGCAGGTTCCCGAGTCTCCGGGCCAGCACCACCGTATCTCACTATCCCCAGCTCTGGATCCAACCAATCAGGGGCACTACACAGAGTGCAAAGCAGCAAATCCAAGTGTCAGGAGGCATGTGCCTGGCTCTGCCATGTGAGGGACTCCAGTTCATTTACCTGTCCTATAGCTATTTACCGAACAGGTACTGTGTACCACCCACCACACATGGGAATTCTTAAGCTTCCCAAGTCCCCCAGGAGGTACAGCACATGCACCCAATACCTTGAGGCACCTCATCAGATCAGATATTGTCATTGGTCAGACGATCTGCATTCTCTGAAGCCCCTTCCCCACCCCCACACACCCCGCCCCACACACACCTCATGCTCTTCTGGGAACATGAGAGAGGTGACCAGGAAATGTGATGGACCCTTGACAGGAAGGACACACGCAGACAGGAGGGCCAGGGAGCCCTCTGAAATTGTCGTGTGCCCACAAGAGCCCGGCAGATATAGGAGGATCAGTGTGTGGGAGCTAGCCAGGATACACACTCTGGGATCAAGGGGTCACAGAGACCTCAGAGTCATAGTTGGAGTCCCATTCTGTCCCATTGAGCTATTCAGCCTTGTCAATGCCCTATAGGGACACAGCCTACAAACTCAAAAGCCCACAGCGCTAGTAGTACAGGTATCCTGGGGGAACACGGAGGCCACGGAAGTCTCATCTAGAAACTCCAGCTTCCAAAGAGTGGGCAGAACTCAGTGGTGGGGTCACTGTCCAGTTCTGGGAGCAGGGAGAAGTATCACTTGTCCCAGAGAGGCCCGAGGGCCACCATATACATTGCCAGAAGCAGCTGGGCAGCCTTAGCCACAAGCCGCACTGAAGCCCTTCTGCCTGAAGCTGCTTGCACCAGGTATTTTGTTACAACGATGACAAAATGTGACCAATCCCAGGACGGAAATCACAACCAAGTCCACACAGACCTGGCATGAGCATCCATGGTGGCTTACGCATAGCTGCTCATCTGGATACACCTCGATTGTCGGTTAGGCAGGAGATAAGAAATCAAGTTCCGGTCTACTCCTATTCTGGCAGCCTGGAACAGGCACAAGGCTCATGTGATATTGAGCAACCGGCAAGCCACAGGCACACAGGCTGCAGGCATGGACAGCAAACACTTGGTGGAAGGTGACAGAGCCAAGCGCAAGGCTACCTCTGCAGGGGACATTGATAGAATGTTCTAGAGCAGGTAAAGCCACAGGGACAGAACACAGCCTCTGCTGCGGGCAGAGCTTGGTAGCAAAGGGGCAGAGTCCCCAGGGAGCCTTGTAACCCAGTGTCGCCCAGCCAGGCTTCCACCCTGGCCCATTTCAGTATCTGCCCCCAAGCTCCTAAGGCTGTCCCCAGGGACACTGCACCCTTCACCTGTGTTCAGGAGGAAGGGATAAATTGGGGACTTTGCTCACAGAGGGGCTTGGAGGGACCAGAGTTGTTACTGACCTGTTCTCAAGAAGATCTGAGGATCTATCCCCTGCCTCCTCTGGCCCAAGGTCACCAAGAAACCCTAAAACTGCCCACAAAGTCAAACATCTCTCCCAAAAAGCTCTCTGGGCCTACTGGTGAGGAAATAGGCTAGGGTTCCCCATCTCTCTGTGGGGAAACTGAGGCAGGGAGAGCCAGAAGAGCTGTCTGGGGTCTGAAGGGATCCTGATGCCAAGTGGGGACACTACTCCACAGCTGGAGAAGCTTAAGCGTTTGCAAGAGGGACTGCATGGGACATTGGGAGGCACATGGAGGGCCCCACTCCTTTGGACTGGCTGGAGGCCCCTCATACTCCAGCCTGATTCTGCCTGACAGATCTGGCACATAAAGAAAAACAAGAGCTCAGAGCTTTCTGGGAATGTGGCCTGTCTTGGGGATCACAGGCTCCACCTAGAGGCAGGAATGTGGGGCCCCAGTAGAGAGAAAAGTGGCGCTTCCCCCCCCCCCCCCCCCCAGCTACACACCCACGGACCAACCTCCCTGCCTCTGGGCCTGTTCCCTCCTCCTAAAAGGAGCATCACCATCGCGTCTGTACCCAGTCTCTGCTGGTGACTGAAGGTGGATAGCACATAGGACGTACCTAGGATATCAGCCCGGGTGCCTTCCCAGGCAGCGTTTGCATGTTTTCCTGGGAACATGGGTCAGCCCCTTCCTTGGTGGCCCTGGGATAGCAGGACAGGTGATCTACGCTGAGACTCTGTGACCCGTAGAGAGGTTCCTGCCCAGGAACCTTTCCAGCTACCCCCATTCACACAGAACACCCTGCTGCTTGCTGGGTTCTCATGGTATCTTGTTAGACGACCAGCAGGGAAAGAACTTCTGGGTAACCGAAGCAAGAACAGCCTCCTGGGGTTCTGCTCAGGGTGACTGCCATGCTGAGCAGACCCTGAGGACAAAAGCCAACAGGGCGGACCTTGAGCTGGAGGGAATCCTGGAGATGACAGCCACCCAGACCCACGCCACTGGTGCAGGGAGGGCTCTTTTGAGACACTGAGAGAAAACTGCAGAAGGCAGGAGCACCCTCCTCTGCAGCGTGCCTGCTCCCCTGCTGTAAGCCTGGTGCTGTGATGCACAGAGAACAGTCAGTGATGCTAAGGGTGACAGAGATGTGGAGACAGAGATGAGGAACTCTAAACCCCGACCATTCCCTCCACCGCAAAGCCCCGCTCTGAGATACATTCTAGGGGACATAGGAACAAGGGGCATTTTCTTCCCAAATCATCATAGCACCCTCTAAAGTAGAAACAAGGGTTGGCATAGCTAACAGATCCAGTGAAAGAGGCTGACAAAAAGGTCCTGACCCTTCAAGGTCACTTGGCCAGGAAACAGCAGAGCAGGAACCAGAACCAAGAATGTTTCATTTTGCACCATAGCCCAGGCTAGCCCCAGAACTCACTCTGTATCCCAGGCTAGCCTCAAACTCAAGGTATTCCTCCTGCTTCACCCTCCCAAGTGCTGGTAATATAGGCATGAGCTTCCATAGCCAATCAGAACTGAGATTCTGACCCAGGCTCACCTCTTGCCCACACCCTCACGCCAGCATGGTGCTGAGGTCCCTTGAGTGAGGAGGGCTCTCCTCACGCCATTGCCCAGCATGGGGCTGACAGAGTGGGAATGAGTCTCATCTACCCCCTGGAAGCAGCATGTTTTTAATCCCAGTACTTCTGAGGCAGAGGCACACATATCTTTGAATTAGAGGCCAGCCTGGTCTACATAGCAAGTTTCAGGACAGCCAGGACCACACAGTGAGACCCTGTCAAAAAAAAAAAAAAAAAAAAAAAGCCGGTGGTTGTAAACAGAGGCGGAGCTTTTTGTCCTAACCATCCGGTTCCAAATAAACACTCAGAAGCTTATATTAATTATAAATGATTGGCCAATGGTTCAGGCTTATTACTAACTAGCTCTTACATTTAAATTAACCCATTTCTATTAGTCTATGTATTGCCACGTGGCCATGGCTTTACCAGTCCTCTGGCATCTTACTTCTTGGGCAGCTGGCTCACGTCTCCCTCAACTCTGCCCTTCTTCATCCCAGTTCTTAGTTTGATTGTACCACTTAACCTTATCCTGTCTTGCCATAGGCCAAAACAGCTTTATTACCAACCAATGAGAGAAATACATATTCACAGAGTACAGAAGGATCATCCCACAGCAGGCAGAGGTGACGCACACCTCTAATCCCAGCACTCGGGAGCAGAGGCAGGTGGATCTCTGAGTTCAGGCCAACCTGGTCTACAGAGCAAGGCCCAGGACAGCCAGGGCTACACAGAGAAACCCTCTCTTGAAAAACAGAACAAAACAAACAACAAAAGAACAATAAATGTTGATTATCATAACCATCTTAGAAGGGAGCCAGGCTCCCCTTCCACATCGGCTGGCTGCCCATGTGGCTTGCATTGTGTGGCCACAAGTCCAAGTTCAAGGTGTGGGTAGGGCTGCTCTCCCCAGAAGACCCTCGAGTCTGTCCTTCCTGCCTCTTCCAGGGCCTGGGAGCTCCAGGGATTCTTGGTTTATGGTCACATCACTATGACATCACAGGACTTCCATGGCTTTGTGTCTCTTCCTGTGGCATTCTTCTAAGGGACGGAGCCAGTGGATCATGGCCCACCCTACTGCATGGTGGCCTCACGAATTACATCAGCCAAGACCCTTTTCCAAGTTGCGAAGTTTTGGGGTAGACATGAATTTTTGCAGGGACATCACCAAATCTTGCATAAACGTTTGAACAGGTCTGCAAACTAGCAATCTTGAATTAGTATATATTAGTTATATATAATGACCTTCATTGTGACATTTTTCACATATGTTTATATTTTGATCATGTTCACACCAGGCACCTTGTATCTCCCTTCCTGCTTACACTATTCCCCTTCCTCTTCCCAATTAGTTCCCTTCTATCTTTGTTTCTCTCTCTCTCTCTCTCTCTCTCTCTCTCTCTCTCTCTCTCTCTCTCTCTCTGTCTCTCTCTCTCTCTCTCTCTCCCTCCCTCCCTCCCTCCCTCCCTCTCTCTCTCTCTCTCTCTCTCTCTCTCTCTCTCTCTCTCTCTCTCTCTCTCTCTGTGTGTGTGTGTGTGTGTGTGTGTGTGTGTGTGTGTGCGCGTGCGCACGCGCACGCACATGCACATGAGACCCAGTGAGTCCATTAATGTTTCTTACAGGAATAATGGGTTCTTTAAGGAAGCCTGGATCACCTACCAGAAGCCACAATACTGAAGAAAATGTCCCTCACCCCTATCAACACCCTCAAGGAGGGGTGCAGCCTCATGACACCCCCACTTTTGAGACATGGCTATGAATTACTGATCCTCCTGCCTCCACCTCCCCAGTGCTGGGATAACAGGTGTGTACCATCATGCCTGGTCCATGCAGATCTGGGGACAGAACTCCAGGGTTTTGTACATGCAGGGCAAGCATGCTACTAACCAAGCTACATATTTTAAAATCTTGTGATTAAAAAAAAAAAGAAAGCATTATCATGTGCTTCTAAAATATCTTGGGCCCAAGTGCTGTGTGCCACCCAAATTGTGCAACTGGCACCGTCGCCTGGCACCCAGCAGGTACTGACCCCACCCTCTGTGCCCAAGGCCACCATCCTCAAGCCTGGGGGGGGGGGGACGGCAGCTGTGCTTCTGTGGTCTGGATTGTTTACCTCTCCCTGGCCCCTGAACCCAGCAGGTAATACTCTTGGCTGTAATCTGTCCCGTCCCAGGGCACCTTCCCACAGGCCGCCCTGCACAAACAGCCTGGCTCCAGCCGCCACCCGCCTGACTCCAGAATCCCAACATGAAGGCAGAGGTTTGGCTGTGGACACCCCTGTCATTTTTCACATAGCAATCCAGTTAGCAGGCACCTTGGCACCTGGGCCCAGTTCCACCACCACTTGGCAAGGCCGCAGGACTGCTGGCAGTGATGGATGCTGCCCCTCGGCACACCCCACCCACCCTGCTGCTGGCAGCCAGCCTTTGTTGTGCCAACCTCAGGACCACAGGCAGCCAGCCCCCGGCAGCTGCCAGGCCCAAGGGCCAAGACCCAAAGTGAGCTCTTCCTAGCATCCCAATGGCCAGGGCAGGCCCTGGCCTCTGAGAAACTACACAACCCTCTGCCTCCCCTGCTCCGCTCCAGGGCCTTCACCTGGGCAGTTCAGTGTGGATCTCCCACACACCCAGGGTCACCTTCCCTCAGCCCCATGGCAAAGAAGAGTCATGTCAAGGCCAGAGACAGAGCTAGGGGTGTGGTTCAGTAGAAACAGTGGTTGCCTAGCATGCACAGAGTTTGGGATCTGATCTCCCAGGACCTAATAAAACCAGGTGTGGTGGCCCAGGCCTGGAATCCCAGCACTGGGTTAGGTGGAGACAGGAGGATCAGAAGAAGTTCAAGATCATTCTCAGATACATGTCAGGTTCTAGGCCAGCCTGGGCCACATACAAATAAGAAGAAGAAAGAGGAGGAACAGGAGGGCTGGAGAGATGACTCATTGGTTAAAGGTGCACATTGCAATTCTGGAGGACCCAAGCTCTGTTCCCAGCACCCGCAGCAAGCAGCTCGTAACAACCTGTAGCTCCAGCACTGAGGATCTGACGCCCTCTTCTGGCCACTAAAGGCACTTCTATGTGCAAGTGTGCATGTCCTCACACAGACACACATAAATTAAATCTTAAAAATAAATAAAATTGCCAGGTGGTGGTGGCACACACCTTTAATCCCAAGCACTCAGGAGGCAGAGGCAGGCAGATCTCTGTGAGTTCAAGGCCAGCCTGGTCTACAGATAGTGTTCTAGGGAAACCAATACACAAAGAAACCCTGTCTCAAAAAAAAAAAAAACAAAATAAACAAACAAACAAAATACATTTTGTTTTAATTAAGTTTAAAAATTGAAGTTGTTCTTTTTGTTTTATTCTTTGATCTTTTGAAGCAGGCTTTCTATGTGTAGTCCTGGCTGTCCTAGAACTCACTATGTAGATAGACCAGGCTGGCCTCGGACTCAGAAATCTGCCTGCCTCTGCCTCCCAAGTGCTGAGGTTAAAGGGGTGTGCCGCCACCACCTGGCCTGAAACTTTTAAATACAGCTTCACCACCAAGATCAGATGTTCAACAGGCAGAGCCTTGTGTATAATTGAATACCCAGTGAAGACGAACTAAGATGCACAGCTCAGGATTTGAATAGTGGTCACATGCAGACATGGTTAGAATCCATTAGATCTGGCTCCTCTGATCTCTTTAAGGTGCTGACTCAAAATGTCAGCATCCTGCCGGGCGGTGGTGGTGCACACCTTTAATCCCAGCACTCGGGAGGCAGAGCCAGGCGAATCGCTGTGAGTTCGAGGCCAGCCTGGGCTACCAAGTGAGCTCCAGGAAAGGCGCAAAACTACGCAGAGAAACCCTGTCTCGAAAAAAAAAAAAAAAAACAAACAAACAAACAAACAAAAAAAAATGTCAGCATCCTCTTAAGTAGTTTGCCTTAAAGTTTTCTTTTTAAAATTTGTTTATTTATTTATTTTTGAGGCAAGGTCTGGCTGATCTGAAACTCACTATGTAGAACAGGTTGGCCTCAAGCTCACAGAAATCCATCTGCCTCTGCCTCCTGAGTTCTGGGATTAAAGGTGTGCACCTCCAACACTGGCTTTTTTTTTTTTTTTAAATTATGTACATATGTGCATCTATGTGAATGTCTGCACATGCGTGCTCTGGTCCTCTGCAAGAGTGGCCATGCAATACATTCTCTTAACCACTGAGCCATCTCTATAGCACCTGTCATGTCTATACGATGTTTCTATGGGGTAGAATTGCTGCAGAGACCCCTGGAGCAGGCAACCTAAAAGCCCAGGCCATTCTATCCGGGCCAGGGCCCTCTGCTGCCTGTGCTGGTTTTTCCCTTTGCAGGACTCCTGCAAAGGTCAAAGGCCACACTAAGATGATCCCACCGAGTGACAGCAAGGCTCTCCCTGGACACTGAACCAGGGCCAGTGTCTGCCAGCTGGGCTGACTGCCCCACGACCTGCAAAGTAGATAGCACTGATCCCTCAGTCCTGCTGTGAGAGATGAAGTAACCTGCCTTGGGAAAACAGCATCTACACCTCCCTTCCTCTGCAAAAGACGAGGCCCCACAGAGGACACCCCCTTACTGCAGCACTTCCGGCTCTTCCCTGATGTTTGCAGATGTGTCTTGGTTCCTAAGACCCACAGCAAATCCAAATCCCTGGAAAGAGGGGAGAGCCCAGGTCTGTCACCCTGGAGGAGTCGGAGGGGCAAAGGCAGAGAACCCTGCGGGAAAGAAGGGAGGGGCAGGAGCAGGCTCAAGGTCCCAGCCCACGTGCTCCAGCAGAGGACTAAAGTACCTCCCGTGGTGCACCAAGCGGTGTTTGTCATTAGGGAGCTGCAGTGGGTGAGTACTTAGCCCTGCACACTCAGAGGGCCTGGGTACCAGAGGCTCTCACAGCTAAGGGAGAGGCCAGCAGAATGCAGAGTCACACACAAGAACATGGGCTAGAGTTGGGTACAGAGGGTTGGCTTGGGGTGACTGGGAGGATTTTAGGGAGCCTTGGGGGTTCCTTGCTGGGGCGGGGGGAAGGTCGAGTGACCCCCTGCAGTACAAAACTGGGCTCTGCCACACAGCCAAGCTTCATCTACCCAGAAGAGCCTCCACAGAGATGGGGCTGTGTGGACATTCCCGGGCAGGTGGTTGTCACTTGTGTTTGGACTCTGCAGCTGATATTTCCGCAACCACAGGTGTCCGCCGTCACTCACACAGAGCCAATCTTACTTGTCTAAGGCCCATGAACAGAGGTGACCCAGGTGTGCCGGCTCCCCCTGCCTCATCATCCTCTGTGGTAAGATGACTAGCAACTGGCCCTAGAAAACCCCCAACACACACACACATACACACACACACACACACACACACACACACACACACACACACACACCCTTGCTGAGGTCCCAGGCAGGAACAGGCTGTGGCCACCACCAAGGGGCACCAAGGACAGTGAGGGACACTTCTAGGGAAGTGAAATTCTTTCTCCAGGGACAGTGCACAGGCCTGCAGTCTGCCCCCACAGAGAGCCCTGCTGCAGGGTGGGGGCTCTGGAATGTTCTCTGAACGCATAGCAGAGTCGTGAGTCAGACGCCGTGGGGAGGAGGCCCGCAGCAGGGCTGCAGGCAGGAGGTGGAGCCCTCCAAGCAGAACCCTGGTAAACAGCAGGCAGTGCCTGAGTCCTGTCCCCTGGCTAGCAGCCTCTTCCACCGCCTACCTGGGCCACATCTGGGGTGAGGAGCACACAGGCCAGGAGGGGGCAGTGCTGGCCTAGGTCCGTTGGGGACTTGAAGTTGGGGCTCCCAACTCCTCACACAGTGCTCTCTCTGGACTCCTCACACAGTGCTCTCTCTCTGGATTCCTCACACAGTGCTCTCTCTGGACTCCTCATACAGTGCTCTCTCTGGACTCCTCACGCAGTGCTCTCACAGCCATGTACCACCCAGGCACTGCTATTCCTTGAGTAAACTGACCTTTGTAGATTTAAATAGGGCTCCAGCAGCACCACTGGGTGCTGGATCCTGTTTCTCAGGACACCTCCTGTCTCCAGTATGTAAAATGAATTTCATCCCCAGCACCATGTATCTAATCCCAGCTCTGGGGAAGCAGAGGCAGTAGGATCATCATGAATGATAAGCTGGCCTGGTCTGCATGGTAAGGCCCTAGGCCCCGAAACTAAATTAAATTAAACAAGCCAGGCATGGGGGTGTATATCTGTCATGTCAGGATTTGGAAAGTAGAGGCAGGAAGGATTGGCATAAAACTGAGGCCAGCCTGATCCACAAAGCCTGAGATTCAAAAAATAGATAGATAGATAGATAGATAGATAGATAGATAGATAGATAGATAGATAGATAGATAGATAGATAGATAGATAGATAAGTACATAATAAATAAATAAATGGAAAAAGGGAAGAAAGAAAAAAATGAGCCCGAGAGAAAGAGACAGGAGCCTGGGAGCCAGGGTCTCACAATATTGTATAGTGACCCACCCCTAGGCCTGCCTCTCAGAGGCTCTGCCCACCCCGGTAGCACCTCTCTGGAGACCAAGCCTTTAATAAATGGGCCTCTGAGGACAATCAAGACACAAACTTCAGCAAAGGGCTTGGGCATCCAGAGATGGGGCTAGTGGCCGAGGACATAGTGGCCTCTGTGGAGCTCTGAGAAAGCAGGCAGGTGGTCTTGCCCTCCCCAGGATCACCCCTTCAGCTGCCTCCTTGCCAGGACAATGCACCTCTGGTCTCTCAAGTGTCTCCTCGGAGGAGCCTTCTCTCTCACCCACCTTCAGCCCTGCAGCCTCAGGTCCACACGTGCCGTCACTCTGAGGATGCTACCAAGTACCCTGTGCACCTTGGTCCTCTCCAAGAAAGAAGGAGGCCCTGTTGGCCTCGTGAGGAGGATGAGTCACTCATTTTGGGGGGATGCTGCTCCAAAGCTGGGATGGCCACCCCTTGGGAAGCCAGTTGGTCCTGATATGGCAGAGGAAATAGCTGGACAGATGAGGGCTGTCCATCTGCTCCATGGTGGGGACCAGATATTCACCCATGCCTGACCTCCCTGAGGAATGACCCCACAGCCTTGAGTCAATGGCTTTATCTGCCCAGGCCTCAGTTTCCCCACCAGCTCAGTAGTAGAAATAACAAGACTTTCTGCCCACTCAGAGTACTCCAAGGATCCAGATATGAGTGTAAGTAATGGAGACAGAGATGCCCACATGTAGCCACACAAGGGTCTGCTCCCCTAGGGCAGGCCTCAGCTACAGCCCTGAGAGTCCCCACAGTGACTCTCAGTTGACAGATGGGGATACTGAGACAAAGGAGGTAAGCAATCTGTCCATCACCCACAGTCCCCAAGAGGTTGAAGTGCAAGTTGAAGTCTTGCTCCTGAAGACACAGTCAGGCCACCAGAGACACAGCTGGCCTTGAGTGGGTACTTGTCCACTTCTGTGCTGGACATGGGGGGTGGGTGTCACTGGCCAGGGGCTGAAGGATTGTTGGTGACCAGTGAGTAAGGGAAGAATAAAAGGCATACATAGTCTGAGACGTTAGTACCCTAAGACCCGCTCAGTGAGACCCATTCCCTAGGAAATCTCAACAGCTCAGCTCAGCTGGCCATGACCCAGAAGAGTTCCACTAAGTGTCCTTCAAAATGCTTACACTTAAGTCTTGACCCCCAGTGCCTCCAAAAATGATGGGATGCAGAGAAAATTAAATTTAATTTTGAGCCAAGGGTAGTGACAAGTCTGTCATCCCAGTGCTTGGGAGGCAGAGGTGAGGGAGATGGTCATGAGTTTGAGGTTAGCCTGGGCTACATGAGGCCCTGTCTGAGAAATAAAGATTAGAGTGGATCCTTAATCTGATTGGATGGGTCTTTTATTAAAAAAAAACGCAGATGCATGGAAGACAACCATGTGAGGAGGAAAGTTGCCATCTGTGACCCAAGGAGAGACCTGGGGAGCTGGTTCAGTGACGCTTCTGCCTTGAACCTCCAGTCTCTGGCATGTGGAACAATCTGTGTATCTATCAAAGCCACCAACTAGCCGGGCGGCGGTGGTGCACGCCTTTAATCCCAGCACTTGGGAGTCAGAGCCAGGTGGATCTCTGTGAGTTCAAGGCTAGCCTGGTCTACAGAGCAAGATCCAGAACAGGCACCAAAACTACACAGAGAAACCCTGTCTCAAAAAACAAAACAAAACAAAACAAAACAAAACAAAAAGCCACCAACTATGGGGCTCTGTTATAGCAGCCACTGGAAAAGATACCAGGACAATGAGGGAAAGTCCTTCATCAGAGCTGGCATCAGAGGGGGCCCTGCCCAGCACCTCCAGCAGCCCCCAGAAACACAACACCCAGCCCGGGCCCAGGCTTCTGCAACAGGCAGAACCCCAAGACAGCAAGGCAGCCTCCCAGCTCACAGGACCTGGCCACACTGGCCAGGGCTCCTCATCCCATCCTCTCACTCCACACGCCAGGGACCTCGTGGGCAGGAGCACATGGCCAGCTGGTCTGAGCCTTCTGCAGTGGAGGGGCTTGAGCACTTGAGCTGGACTCTGAGCTGCCCCCCTCCCGGCCACCACGCAGGATGACCTGTGCCCCAGACCTGTTTTGACTAAGCCCTGTGAACTGCAGCAATCGGCAGGATGTGGGAAAAGGAAGAGCCTGCCAAGGCCAGAGCCTTATCACCCCTCCAAAAAACGTGCTGAGAAGATGCTGAGTCTGGGGTCCTCCACAGCCCTGCATGGTGCTACACAGTCCTCTGAAGGTGCAATGTCCCAGATCCTCACAGCAGCCCCAGAAGTTGGAGGTCAACCGTAACATGCAGATCAGGAAACAGGCTCAGAAGACTGGAGGCTCATCGTCAAACTCCCATGGATAAGGTGTTGTGATGGGAGATACACACCCACCCCACCCCATACTTTCTCCTGGGAACCTATTGACCCCAGAGTAAAACTCAGCTCCTGTCAGAGGGGCTATCACTCCCTAAGCCCTGCTTGGGCTGGGGCCACACCCCCAAGGTATGGGAAGGGGGTAGATTCTTCTGATTGCCAGTTCTGGTCCCAAAACAGGGACCACAGGACAGAACATGGTCACCAGCATGACTGTAAGTACTCAGAGTTGGGGAAGGGCTCAGGAAGTGAATGAACAGGTTCCATGGCACTCAAAGCCCATATCTGAGTCTTGGGGCTCAGGCCCTTCCCTGTAGATTCAAATCTTACCTTCACTAGGTCCTTTGACCTTGTACAAGTTGCTAAGACCATTGGCTTCTTCAGCCATTAACTAGAGCTGCTGAGGTTCCTATTCTGGGCTGGCTGCAGCCCTTCTCAGTGGCTTCTCAGGTCACTGTTCCCCAAATTTGACCCAGAGCTCTACCCTCAAAAGTACCCCGAGGTTGTCTGGCCCAAAACATCCATGATGAGCCCTTCCAGGCCCTTTGAAGTATAATATATGTATGTTTCATGCTCATCTCTGCCACCCCAGGGGTACTTAGAGACCACCCAAGTCTTCCTGACCTGTAGACAAGAGGCTTTGCTAAATGCATTAGTCAAGGTGAGCTGAGTGTGTGTGTGTGTGTGTGTGTGTGTGTGTGTGTATTTGAGTGTATGTGTGTGTTTGTATGGGTGTATGTGTGTGAGAGTATGTGTTTGAATGTGTGTGAATGTATGTGTGTGTGTGTGAATGTATGCATTTGTGTACATATGTGAGTGTATCAGTGTATGCATTTGTGTGAGTGTATGAGTGTATGTGTGTCTGAGTGTGTGTGTGCACACGCGCACACATGACTGTGGAAGCCAGAGGTAAGTAAGCATCAGGTGTTTTCTTCACTTTCCATCTTAATTAATTTATTTAGCATATGTGTATGATTTGTAAGGGTGGGCGTGCACATGTCGTGACACACTTGTGGAGATCAGAGGACAACTCTTGGGGTCTACTCTCGCCTTCCCCCTTGTTGAGGCAGGGTTCTCGTGACAATTCCTGTGCTTCGTACACCATGCCAGCTAGCCAACAAGCTCCAGGGCTCTCCCACCTCTACCTCTCACCTTGTTGGAATGTGGGGTGACAGATGTGAGCCGCTGCATCTGTTTTATTTGTGGGTTCAAGGGTTGAGCTCTCCTTTGGCTAGTGTTCTCATGCCACGAGCCATTTCCCAGCACATCTCTATCTTTAGACAGAGTCTCGCCATGCAGCCCAGGCTAGCCTACAACTCTCAGAGATCCTCCTGCCTCTGCCTCCCCAGTACTGAGATGAAAAGCATGTGCCACTGTCTTAGTCAATGTTTTATTGCTGTGAAGAGACACCATGACCACAGCAACTCTTATAAAGGAAAGCACTTAATTGGGGCTCACTTACAGTTTCAGGGGTTTGGTCCATTGTCATCATGGAGGGAAGCATGGTGGCATGTAGGCACATCTGGATCTGCAAGCAGCAGGCAGAGAGAGACACTGGGCCTGGCTTGAGCATTTGAAACCTCAAAACCCCACCCCCAGTGACACACTTTCTCCAACAAGGCCACACCTACTCCAACAAGGCCACACCTCCTAATCCCTGTCAAGTAGTGCCATTCCCTGATGACCAAGCATTCAAATATTATGAGGCTACAGAGGCCATTCCTATTCAAACCATCACAGCCACCTTATTCTTACTCTCCAAGGGTCCCTCACCGAATCTAGAACTCACGGATTCAGATAGACTGGCTACCCAGTGAGTCCCAGAGGATCCTTCTGTGCTGGAATTACAAATGTACAGTGGAGTACTAGCTTTTTAAGTGAGTTATGGGATCCAAACTCAGAACCCCAAGAACCTTATCTACTGAACCATATTCCCTCCTAGCCCCAGTTAGGAATAAAAATTGACCACATGTAACTTTCTCATCATGAGGAAGAAGTCCAGGGACAGTAATTTCAAGAGAACTCACCAGGATGCTAACTTCCTTCTGAGTTACTGATTCACCACCCTTGGATGTAGCAAAAGATGGCTGCAAGAGTCATCACATCCACCCCCGAAGCAGCTGAGAGGGGAGGGCATGCCTATTTGCTCCAAGGAACCTATGCTGCTTAGCCCTCACTGGTTAGAACTCAGGCACGTACATGATGATCCCTGAGATGATCATGCTTCCCCACATGGATGACAGTTTTCGACTCCACCATTACTCCTACCAGGATGGGCTCCACCTTGCAGCTGGGAAAATGATACCACAAGCCAGAATCAGTGGGACTCACCCTGACCCACCTCAGTCTATCAGGCTGTGCAATGGCTGTGTAGACCAGCTCTCAACAAGACATCTTCCACACTGTGCTCAGTCTGAGTATCACAGTCCACAAGGGCTGAGCCCTGTACCTTTCATACAGTGTGTCCACACCCCACAGGTCCTGACACTCTGGCAGCATCGGGCAGCCCATACGGTGCTGCAGTTTTCCAGCTCCAGGCATTCCCTCCTTCCACAGAGGAGCCTCTAGGACCCTCCTTGGAGCCTTTGGAAGTGATGAAACCCTGCTGTTCCCTGGCTGTGGACTGCTGGCCTCGAGACCTGTAAGAGAACAGATTTCTTTCTTGGCAGCTGGAGCCACCAAGGTTACAGCAACTTGTTACAGTGTTTGTTTCCTTAACAACAGACAAACACTTCCACAGCCACTGGGCCCCCAAAGTCCAGGAAGGCAGAGCGTGAGTCTGACTCTGCTGGCATACTGGAAAGGCAAGACCCACCTCCCACAACAGCACCTCCCTCCTAGGAGCTGGAGTTCTTTGTTTTACTTTGTTCTTGTTTTTATTTTTTGAGACGGGATCTCTCTATTTAGTCCTGGCTGCTCTGGAACTCACTACATAGCCCAGGCTGGCCTCAAACTCACGGAGATCCACTTGATTCTGCCTCCTGAGTGCTGGGATTAAAGGCGTGCGCCACCATGCCCAGCTATTCTGGGAACTCTTCAAAGGCATTTGAAAGACATGCTTAGTACCGTACACCTACAATCCCAGCACTGAAGAAGTAGTGGTAGGAGGACCAGATGGTCAAGGTCATCCTTGCCATAAAGCAAGTTTAAGGCCAGCCTGAGCTACATGAGACCCTGCATACGAAGAAAAAAAGAAACCCTAAGCTGAAAATAGGTTTGGGGGTGCAGCACAGCCTGTAAAGTGCTAATTTAGTATGCACAAAATTCTGGGTTCCACCTCCAGCACGAAATAAACTCGAGTCTGTGGTTCACACCTGTCATCCCAGCATTTAAGAGGTGGGCTCAGGAGGATCAGGAGTTCAAGGCCATCCTTAACTACAGCGTGTGTCAGAGGCCAGTCTGGGCTGCATGAGACCCTGTCTTAATTAACTAATTAATTAATTAATAGGCACGTGAGTTCCCTAGCTTCTGCCTGCAACGCAGGAACTCCTCACCCACCCACTTCCTGCCCCTGCCACCTGGGTAGGAGGGCAGGTGCTCTGTGTAGTTACAGAAGCCAGGGTGGGGAGCCAGACCCAGAAGCCTCAGTGAACCCCAGTGCCCTTCAGGACAGCCTCGCCAGCATGGAACAAAGCCGGCTCTCCCCAGGGGAGGAGGCTGTCACCTGGCAGAGGTGCCAGGCTGGTGAAAGGCCACCACCCCTCTCCTGGCACCGCCATCCACTGCAAATGCCTGGCCAGAGTTGGTGCCAACAGCTTCCAAGGCTGTCACGTGCTGTGGCCACCGGCTGAAGGGCCTGCCCGCCCTCCCCGGGACACACCTTTGATTCGGAGGAATGTGTGTGTGTGCTTTTTATTTCTTGAAGGGGAAAAAGCTCCCTCTCGGCAGAATTCCTCCGGGGACCCTGGCTGCAGGCTGGTGGTGAGGAGTCCTGAGAAGGTCAAGCCTCCACAGGGACCCCAGCCCACCTTCCCACGGCGCTCCCTGAACCCACAAGTGCCCCTGCTTGGCTCCCTTGCTAGGGAAGGCTATCAGGGAGTGCCTCGTATGTCCACTACGGAGACTTAAGGTCCAGGAAACCAAGCAGCCCTCTCCCTAATGACCTTGAGCAAATCCAGGCCTTGCCTGAGCACCGAGCTGCAATGCATTCTCTCGACTTCTGGTGTGTGTGCGTGTCAGGGATGATGTGAAATTGACCGGCATCACCATGGGCTTTGTGACCCAGTGAAAGAGTGAGGCGCTTGGCCAATTAGGTGAGAGCCGAGCACTAACTTGCATAGTGCCAGCTCTCGACGACAAGGAGGTCTAATAAACACCCATGCCTGATGGCTGCTGTTTTCTCACACATGGGGCAACGTCACAAGGGCCTGTCACCTGCTGCTACAACACGGTAGCTGCTCCAAGCTCCTCTCCCAGCACCCCTCAAAGGCCACACTTCCCGGGAGCTTTTCTCGCTGGTGGGAGAACTTTCCTGTCTAAGGGCCAGTGTGGATCTCTCCTTCACCTTTTTGTTTCTGGTCTTTTCTTTCCTAATCACAATGTGTGCATACAGGACTCTGGAAGAAGGCCAGTTTCTGGGCAGTGTAGGGCCCAAGGTCCCCAGGAGCCAGGGGTCATGCACCTTTCTTTAAGGTTCTGAAGCAGCTGCAGGAGGTTTGGTATTACTGCACACAACCCCTTGGGGACGCCAAGAATGTGAAGGCCCCAGACCCAGCCCTGTCCCCAGCCCTCCCAGCTGCAAGCAAATCTGGACTTGAACCCGGATCCTGCTTGTCCTTCATGAGAGAGAGGCACTTTCTTCCCAAGCCCCCAGCACAGGTCACCTTCCCACAACGCTTCAGGATCTCCTCCTGCCAGAGCACCCTAAAGCAGCCAGAAACCTTCTCCCTCTTCTCAACCTGACCCCAATAACATTCAGAATCCATCCATGATGAAGTCCCATGCTCAAGGTGGGGCCCAGGCTCCCTGATCCCCTTCAAAGTGCTCCCAGACAACCTGCATTATTAGGTGAAGAAAGCCAGGATCAGAGAGGTTAGAAAGCTTGTTGAAGGCCACACAGCAGCTGGGCTGGAGTCTACCCCAGGTCTGTCTGGCCCCCTTCACCCTTTCCCTTCAGCTGAGCAGTAAAACCAGGGCAGATCCCCACGTGCCTCCCTACCCACTCACACACATGCGTACCCTTCCACCCATCAGCAACAGGAACTGGGGCTGACTCTTCACAGTGCAAAAAGGACCCTGGGCACCCCCACAGGACACAGTGCCATCAGAATAGGCTTCCTAGTAGGTGAGGGGGCAGAAGAGGGGACAATGAGGCCATGACTAGGGAGCTATGAGATGTTTTCCAAGCCATCAGGGTCCAGAAGGGAGGGGAGGGCTGACTGAGCAGGGCCTTTTAGGACCAAGCCAGGAAAGAGGTCTTTTATGTAGTATCTAGTGATGCCATAGAAGTTCTGAGCCCAGGGAAAGTGATACAACATGCCTATTATTATTTTGAAACAGGGTTTCATGTAGCTCAGGCTAGCTTCAAACTCCCTATGTAGCCGAGGATGACCTTGAACTTCTGATCCTCCTAACACCACATCCCAAGTACTGAGATCACAGGTAGCACCACCATGTCTGGTTCATGTGGTGCTGGGGGATGAAACCTGGAGCTTTATGCACACTAAGCAAGTGCTCTACCAGCTGAGCCCCAGCCCCAGCCTGGAAGCTACCATTTAGAAGTGCTCACTAGGAGACCCTGCCCCAGGAGAGCAGACAGTAGAGAGGAGGAATTGATGGGAGGCAAGGTGGGCGCTTGGGGTAGGGGCAGGCCAGTGAGAGACTTTGTACTCAGGGCTGTTAGCAGGACTGAGGAGGGACTAGAAGTCTGTGTATCACAGGTGTGCGTGTGTATTGTTTTACTGTCTTATGATTTTACCAAAAAAAAAAAAAAATGTTTCTGGAAGCCTGATAGAAAATTTGATAAATACAAAAATAAAAGCCTACTTGTATGGGGTGTGGTGGGTTGTGTCTATAGTCTCAGCTACTTAAAGGGTCTGAGGCAGAAAGATGGCTTGAGCCTATGAATTCTAGACCATCCTGGACAATATAGTCATACACACACACACACACACACACACACACACACACACACACACACACACCTCCCATGGCAGCTGACCCACCTGGCTCTGTGTCCAAGAATCCAGTGTGGAAGACTTCAGACTGGCCAATAACCCTACTCTGATAGGAATCTTTAGTAGCTGAAAATCACAGGAGGTGCTTGTGGTGGTCAGACTACATCATGAACTTGACTGGATTTGAAATCACCTAGGAGATACACCTCCTCTTCATGTCTGTGAGAGTGTTTCCAGGGAAGAGGGAAGGGGGAAGACTTATTCTGAATGTGGGCAGCAACATCCCATGTGCTAGAGTTCTAGACTGATTAAGGAGGAAGTCATCTCCCTGCTTCCTTATCTGCTGAGGTGTGAGCAAGCAGCCATGTGCTCCCACCGCCTCAGAGCCTCCCGGCCACCATACTTTCCCCACCATGATGGACTGTAACACACACCCCCCAAACTGTGAACCAAAAGTAAACCTCTCTTCACTGAAGTTGCTTGCCAGGCATTTGAAGCCAGCAGTAGGAAACACAACTAAGCAAGTTCCCGGGCCAGGCCCCCAGGTCCCCAACCCCCCAGGTCCCCTGGCCCTCTGGTTCCTAAACCCCCAGCCCCCCAGGCCCTCTAGCCCCCATGCCCCCAGCCCCCCAGGCCCCCAGGCCCATCGAGGGTGTGAGGACCCCAGCCCCAGAGGGATGCTCAGACACCAATGCCTGTGTCATTACCAGGGACCATGCAGACATGAGGCTAGCAAGAATCTAGCTGCCACCCCATCTGGGGTGGGCCCTGGAGGGGTGAAAAGAGGACAGCAGTCCAGGGTCACGGGCAGGCCAGACTTCCAAAAGGTAGAGGTAAGCATATACAGCAGACCCTGAGGGAGCCCGTGGGCCACCACAAGAGCCCTGTCTCTGGCATCAGGGGAATTTGCACCACCCCTATGGCTCAGCCATGGCCCAATGGGTAGACGGAATCAAGATGCTGGACTGAGCTATCTTGAGCTAGAATTTGAAATGCCACACGTAGCAAACAGTTAATGATCAACTGGTCACCCCTGTCCAGAAGTCCTGGAAGTCACAAGGCTATAAAATGTGTAAAATGCCTGCCCCTGACCATGCCAGACATGACAACTTCGGGTGACGATTATTCCTTGGTTTCTCCTTTGCATAACTTTGCACTCGAATGCCGGCCATGAGATTTGCTGTGGGAAGATCTTCCCACCACGAGCCACTGCACTAGAGGAGTTTCCCACGTACTCTGCTCCTCCCTGGCCAAGAACTGCTCTCCCTGTGGCCATCACCAAGAGGGCATGTACCCTTCTCCAAGCTGCTAGTCTGGGAAAGGAGCAGAGTGTGTGTCTTGGAAGCAAGAGAAGAGTGTGGGGACCGGACAGGGTTCATCCCACGGCTGCCCCGCCTGACGGCACCGGCTACTGTAAGAGCTGCTGACTTCTGCCAATTTATATGCTAATTCCATAAATGATTCTTCCCACATTCAATCAAAGCTAAGGAATGTTCCAAAGGTCCGAACAGACTGTACCCATGAACAGACAGGGAAAGATGTGCAAACGCTGCCATGGGAGTTCTGGGGGGGGGTTCACACCTGCCTAATTTTAGGCCCACATGTTCCTTCAGCTGACTTGGCCAGAGCAAAGTGCTTGGGCATTGAGAGCCTGCAGGTGCCCATCTTGATCGTGAGATCCCATTTCCCTGTAACCTCTGAGAAAACCGAGTGCGGAACAGAATTGGGGTTAGCAAGGGAGAAATGGGGAGGGGGGATGCTTGGAGAGAGGGATGGAAGAGGAAGAAAGGGGAAGAATTAATTTGGTTGATGAGTAGGTGGATGGGTAGCTAGAGGAAGCAGGAAGAAGGGAAGAAGGAGGAGGGAGGAAAAAATTACTTTGGCTGGTGAGTGGTGGGTGAATGGATGGATGGCTGGAGGGATAAATGGACATAGGAATAAATGGATAAATGTTGATGGAGAGATGGTTGTTGGGAACATAGGATGAGTGTTGGATAGATGAATGTTGGAGAGATGGATGGGTGGACAAACAAACAAGTGTTGGATAGATGAACGTTGGGGAGATGGATGGGTGGATGAATGGATGGATGGATGGATGAGGGTTGGATAGATGGATGGGGGAGAGGGAAATATTGATGGGTAGAGGGGTGGAGGATAGCTGGGAGAGAAACAAGTAATCCTCCAGAAAGCTCATTGTCTCCTTAGAACTGGACAAGGATCTCAAAAAGGGACAAGGCCAGGTCTCCCCTCAGTCTTGTGTTTGTCCCCTGAGCACTGTGCAGAGTTTTCTCCCAGGACACCTGTCCCTCCACATCCTGCACCCAAGCTTCACCTCCAGCTCATGCCCTCTGGCCCATGTTTCGGACCTATCCACAGATAGGTAGCCATGTGCCTCATACTCTCCTCCATGCAAGGACAGTGCAGAGGACAAATGTACCAAGCAGGTGACAGCACCATCCTGAGTAGTCTGGAGCTACTCCTGCATGATCAGAAGTGGATAGAGACCATGACAAAAGCAGAAGGGTGAATTATGTTGAGGCTCTCCAAGGGGCAGGAGTGACCCAGACAGCCACTAGGAAGTGGGTATCAGCTGAGACATCCAAGATGCACAAGAAAGGCACATCAGGTCCAAAGAGAACATATGAGTTCCCAGTGGCAGCCATGACAAATGATTTCATGCCCAATGGTCGGAAAGCAACTAATTCTTCCACATTCCCAGAGGTAACCAGTCTGAAAACAAGCCACGGCAGAGCCATGCTCCCTCCAGAGGAAGGATCCCACCCCCTGCCTCTCCAGCCTCTGGTGGCTGCCTGTGCTCCTTGGCTTGTGATCACATGCCCAGTCTCCACCTGTGTCCTTCTCTTGCCCATGTCTTTCCTTCTTCTGTGTCTTAGAGGACACTTGTCATTGGATCTCAGGCCAACAAGGATGACACAGAATATTATTGGCTTGAAATTCCTGTCATTCTGCTTTCTGTTATCAATAACACAGTAGCACAGGCTGGGTGAGTTGCAAAGACAGGTTTATTTGGGCTCACGGTTCTGATAAAGGGCTAGGGGCTGCACCTGGCACTAACCCTCTTGTTGGTGGTGTCCCCAGATGGCACAGGGCATCCTGTAGAGAGACATGGGGTGTGTGTGTGTGTGTGTGTGTGTGTGTGTGTGTGTGTGTGTGTGTGTGTATGTGTGTGTGTGTGTGTGTGTGGCTTTGATAAAGCCATCAAAATTCTCTCTCAGGCCCCTACTCTGGCCTCATCTGACCCTAACCACTCCCTGGAGGTTCCATAAAGCACCAGAGAGGATTAACTCCAGCTCTTTACACCACACAAAGGGAACCATGATCTCAGAGGATGGGCAAAAACCCAACATTGTGTTACCTTCATCACATGATGAAAGAGGGTCATGATCACGGGTCTTGATCTCTTCTATTGGAGACAGGGTCTCAATAGGTACCCCAGGTTGGCCTTAACTCTCAATCCTTTGCCTCCACCTCCTGAGTGCTGGAATTATAGGGGTGTGTGACTTCAGGGTCATATATTTTTCAGACCCCATCTGGCACAATATGAATGTTCAAGACACTGGCCCTGAGGCAGGGAGGCATACTACAGGACAGTGATAAGTCAGGACCACAGATGGAGGCATGTGGATGGTGAGTGATACATCCTCATAGTACCCAGGGCTACCGCTGGCAGAAGTCCATGACTGGATCTGAACCAGGGAGGGACATGATCCACTGGCATAGAAAACTAGAGAGGGCAGGAGAGGAGAGGAATCAGTGTTGGAGGGGAAGGGGCATGCCTGAGGTGTGTCTCAGACCAAGGGGCTCAGGTAGGGAAGGGAGAGGTCTAGCTGCAACAAGCCCTACAGGCTAGGGCATGGAAGGGAGCTGTAGCATTGGTACTGGGGCCTGGCATGGAAGGCCCTTCTCCTGAAATGGGGAGTAGGCATGGCCATGCATGCTAGCCCTAACATCCCTGGGTTCCACATTGCTCTCATCTCCTGGGGCCAGATCCAAGAGACAGAAGCCAGGGCAAGGAAGGCCCTTCCTTCTTCAGACTTCTCCAGCCCTGTAAAGCAGAGCCTCGGCCATTTGGAGAACATACTTGCTGGCCAGAGTCAACCAGTGGTCACAGCTCACCAAAGAGGGGGCGCCACCTGGGTGGCCTACCCTTCCCAGGATTCTGCCCAATTGCCACAGCTCAGATGTACACAGAACACCATAGATGTTCCTCCCCAGCCATGATCCCGAACCTCAAGTACTCCCTCTTCCCTCCCCATGGTTCCCGTTAGTCAGGAGCTGGGGTCACCAACAACCCTTACACTGGCCCCTTGCTGCCCCATCCTGTCCTCTGGGCCTTCCTTAGAGACGGACAGTTCAGCTCTCACCTGCCTGGGACCACACAGTAGGGGAGAGCTGAACACTGGTGGCACCTAGGCCTGTCCTCACCAGGCCAGTTCATAGAGGACAGGGAGTTGGGACCTGCCCCTTTCTTGGTGCCCACGGGCTCAGAGAATGGCCCAGAGGCATCTTCCCACGGAGGCCTGGGAGACAGGGCCAGCAGGGCTCTGGGCCTGGATGATGCGGTTTTGCACTGTGGATCTGGATAAACTGGAAATGCAAAGGTCTGCACTGGGCACGCGCGGAGCCGGGCACAGGAAGGGCTTCGGAGAGCTGAGAGGCGGCCCAGGCCAAGCATGGTCACTGGAGGCAATTGTGTGCACCAGCCGCTTCCCACCCGCCCCCCTGCACACAGAGCCCCTCCACAGCGGGATGCTAGGGGGCCTAGCCAAGCACGGCCTGTGTCCACGTGGTAGATTAATCAAACGCACCCTGATCGTGATCAATGAGAGCCCTTGGCAGCGCCCTCCTGGCCGGGCTCCAGACTCACCTTCCAGCTTTGGGAAGGCCGAGGGTGGCAAATGTGATCTTTGGCAAGGGATGGGGGCATTGTCTCCTGGCTGTGGGAAAATCATACCGTACAAACATTTCCTTAAAATGAACTTACGAGGAAATGTCCATGATGGCCTCATTAAAGATAACCACCCTGACTGAACATGACAAAAATAAAGTGCCCATCCAGACTCAGATCCGGCTAAGTGACCTCAGGGGACCACCCCTAAACCAATGAGGGCACAGAAGGGGTCAGGGGAGACACCCTGTTTGGTTGGACCACTCATGGACGTTTCCAGAGGGAAATCCAGAAGCCTTTGTACCCTCCCATCCCAAAGCTCCAAGACAGGGTGAGTTCACGAGGTCCCCAGGCTGGCAGAGCCAGGGTGGGCTGCATGTGGGAGGCACTTTGGCCTCCAGGGCCCTCACACAGGAATGTCAGGGTCTGGCTTAATTTCTGAACCTGCCATATGGCCCTGCGTCCTGGGACCCAGGCTAGTAGCCAAGGAAGAGCCGAGGGCGAGGTCTGCCACCCCACAGCTCAGTGCCTAGAGCCATTTTTCAAAGGTGTTTCCCAGGAGCTCTGGAAGGAAGCAGGCTTGGGACAGGGCCAGGCAGCGGTGTCTGGGGCTCTTGGCAAAAGTGCTACCCTCCTAAGATCAAAAGTCCTTCTCTGGGCTCCCACTGGCTTGAGAGCCAGGTGTGTGTGTAGGGGGCGGGGGCGGCACTCTGCAGGCTGGGCAACACCAGGGTTGTCTTTCTGGGCTATAGGGGGGCTGACCACAGGTGTGCCCCTCGGATCCATGGGAACCCTGGCCCAAGGGGATGTGGCTCATGTTACAAAGACCCACAGTGGGGCCCCTTCAAATGGGCAACTCCCTCCCTGAGGACACTGCCTGACTTGTTTGGGAATCACTAGCCGTGTGACAGAGGGGCCCAGACCAAGGAAATGGGAAAGCTGAACAGTTCACAGCCCTGCCAGCTGACATGGAACTGTCCATGAAGGCCCAAGGAGACCCGAGGAGAGTGATGGGAACCCCACATGTCCCACAGGCAGAAAAGGCCTGGCACAAGGAAATGCCTGCTGTGAGTGCCATAGCCTAAGGGCTGGCTATCATGGTCTTACACTCATTCAGGGTGGTCTCCCCACCAAAGACAAACTGGTAGCCACCTCTTGGAATTTACACTGCTGGGTCCCTTGGCCTGCTGGCTAGCAGCAGGGAGAAGGGCCCTGGGTGTTGTTGGCCTAGGGACCCTAAATTTTTTATTGCCAGTTTCATATGCACGGCAGCCAGGACCAGCCTCAAGTACATGATGTAGCAGGAAACTGAGGCAGTGGCCAGCTTCGTCCTGGGTACTAATAGGGGCATCATGGAGTAGACCAAGTCTCCAGAGAAAAGAAGGTTGCTTTCAGAAGACCCGGTCTGACGTTCAAAGGAGGGACAGCCACTATTGGCCATCTACAGATAACTGCCAAAGAACAGGAAGCATGTGACCCACTTGGCAGAGGAACCCCAACATCAGCCCTTGGCCCTTGGTCCCCCAGAAGCTGCCCCTGCTATCTCCATCTACTTCACGAACCAGCAACTGGCTGGAGTGGGAGAGAGATCTGTTTGCGCCATCCATCCTAGAGGCCAAACATCTATGAAGCCGCGGGTAGGGCTGGGGCTGAGAAGGGATGCCACAGCTACCCTGCCCTGCTTTCTCTTCTCCTATCTGTCCTCTCCACATCTGCTATGTCTAGCACATGTCCGTTCACAACAGTGCCAGGGGCAGGAGTCCTTGTGTGAGGCCAGAGGATGTGGCAGCAGGTAGACCCTGCTTGTCAGGAGAGAATACCTATGCTGAGCCAAGCATGTCTGCAGATTCATAACCTACCTCATAACACGGTTTTGTTAACCAGGGGTGTGCAGGTGTGACCAGCCAAGCCGGGGTCATACTGGAATGAGATGTGTCCTAAGCCCAGCATTGGCAGCCTTGTCAGAGGAGGAGTGTCGGGCAGAAGAGGAGGCCAGGTAACGGCACAGAGAGAGGCAGGACTGACCAGCTACATGTCTAATGGGAAGACTCATCCGCCATCATCAATCTGCCTGGATTCACACTCACCCGGGAGACACAACTCTGGGAGTCTGTGAAGGGGTTTCCAGAGAAGTTTAACTGAGGGGAGACCCCACCCTGGAGGTGGGGGGCACCACCCCACGGGGGAGGGTCCTCAGTAAATGAAAAGGAGAAAGTAAACTGGTCACCAGCATTCATCTCTCTGCTTCCTGAGCCAGAGTTGTAAGCAACTGCTCCCACAGTTACACAGCTTCCTGAGGCCATCGCGCCTTCCTCACCCCCGGGGGGCTGTGGCCCTTCAAACCATGAACTACACTGACTTCCTCCTCCCTTAAGTTGTTCTTGTGGGGCCAGAGCGACAAGGTGGATGATACACCAGGGACACCAGCAACATCAAAAGCTAGGAAGACCCTCCCTGCACGTCAGAGGCCGCAGGCACCACCCCACCTTGACCTTGAACTTCAGGCTTCCACATAGCCTGCTTGGCTTCCAAGGGGCTACCCCAGGAGGTCAGGACAGCACCCTACAGGTCAGCTGCTGCCCACCATGTGGACTCCATCCTTGTCACTTTCCTGACCACTTGGGGAGGAGGGAAATAGAAGCAGGTGGTCCACCACGGGGGGGGGGGGGGGGCCCTCGGAGGAGGGCTTCCTTCCCCCTCCCCTCGTCAGCTTCACCTCCCCGCCTCCTGCCTGGCCTGGAGTTCCCCTCCATTGGCCACCAGCCACCATCACTGGCAGGAGCAGAGATCACCGCTCTGCATGCCGTGGTCACGAGGAGTCCCTGCCCTTTAGTTATGTGGTAGAATGGCCTGCCAGGGGAAAGCAGGGCCATCCGGTCCCTGGTGCCCCCAAACACATTCCTGGCATCTCACAAAAATGCTGAACGTATCTGACTACAGCAGTGCTTTGGACTCTAAGGGACCATGAACCCTGAGCCTGAGGGAGGCAGTGACTTCACACCTCCACTACCCCTGCCTCCCCTTCCCCCCAACCCCCCCCCCCCCCAATCACCCCGCCAAGTGTGAGCTGCCTATCACATCAACACCAGCTCAGTCTCTGTTCATGCTCACAGCCCCAGGTTGATTTCTGGAAGCATCAGATGTGTACAGAAGGGGAGTGGGTATTAATGTGGGAGAGGTGTCTAGAAAGGCCTTGAACCCCAGTCCCTTCCCGTCAAGCAGAAATAAGGATACCCACGTGTGCATGTTAAATGGCACGTGACAAGTCACTCCAACACTGGACTAGCCCAAGGTCAACCATTTCCCCATTCAGGCTCCAGTGCCTTCTGCCTTCTTCGGTGTCCATAGAGAACAGAGGGTATGTCAGAACACGGCCAGACTGGTACTCCAAACTGGACCCCTTTACCCTCTGGCAGCTCAGAGGCACAGTGGAACCCATGTGGCTGGCCCAGCAGCAGACACTCACTCATTTCTCTGTCAATCTGCCCACTGGCTTGGTCAATAGATACTTAGTGGGCATCTTTCTATATGCTAGGACCTCACTGGTCATCAGGGACTTGACCAGAAGCAAACACAGCCCTATCCTGGTGGGGTTCACATTCTAGCCAAAGAAAGCCCATGATAATGAACCCCCAAATACACACCACACCAGCCAAGAGGAACATGGAGGCTCAAACCAGGCCAGGAGGGGAGGAAGGCAGGCCTGTATATCCAGAGGCCAGCTGCAGAACACTCAGAAAATGCTGTCTGTGGCCCCAGGACAGTCCTGGAGACACACTCCTGCCACCACACAGGTCCTGGGGGGTGGGGGGGTGGGTCTCTTAGGCCAGAAGATGGACAAGTATATGCAAATGGGGAAGGACAGTAGAGAGGACAATGTACATGGGCCTTGGGGGTCAAGGAAAGCTGCCCAGAGGAAAAGGCCTTTATGAAAATTGTAAGGAAGACCATTTGGGTAATCACCAGCCTAGCATTCGTGTGGGGGGATGAGGGTACTGGGACAGGATCCATCATCGCCACTGGAGCTCTGCTGCCCTCTGCTGGCCAGACCAGGGATTTCAGGTGCCCTGGTCTGGGACTCTTTATACCTGGACAACCCCGGGCCTGCCACAGGCCCTCACCTGTATGCAAATCACCTCTGGGCACCAGTTCATACTGCCAGCCGGACCCTATGAAGGGCACATATCCCATTACCCAAGCCAATGCTGGGCATCTTGTGTGTTTTTACAAGGTACTGGTGATGCCAGCCCACCCCAGGCTCCACTGGGATTAACTCAGACACCAGGGGCCTCTGGGTCTGCACTCAGGTGCCTGCTACCCCAGTGGACACTTCACTGGGGGAGGGATGTTGCTCAGAACACTCACGGGACAGGTGAACACAAGACCAAGCACTGGTGTACAGACACAGGGAAGAAGGAGGTACTGCCAGAAGCCCCAAGCTGCTGCGACATGCAGAGAGCCAGGTCCCCACTGGCCAAGAGCCCACGAGGAGTGAAGTCCCTTCCCTGTTCCACTGTCACACCAGACTTCTGACAGCCGTGCCCCAGTGATGCTACACACCGTACAGAAGCTTTCTTAAGAGCTATAGTCTCCAGAGTGCTTACAGTCCCAGAGGCCATGCCCATCCTAACATGTACACCAGGAAACAGAGGCAGCAGGAGAAGGTCTCAGAACAGAGCCCTGGTCTGGAGAAACCCCTGGCTCTTCTCTCCCAAGAGCCACTGGTAAATAGACCTAGCTTCTGAGGTCCACAGATCCCTGAGGCTGACAGAGCCATGTCCCCACCTGGGAAGGCAGTGGTGAGTACCAGCCAGCACATGCCTGCTTGGGGACCACTCCAGCTCAGGACAACATGCTTTCCCTATGACACAGCCTCATGACACGTCACCGCAGAGCAGCCCTCTGTCCCACGGGTGGCCCTGGCCCCAGCTCAGACAGCTTCCAATGCTACCACCGCAGAACAAAGTGGCGGGCCAGTGTGGACAGAACCTGCTTCCCTGGACCACTATGCAGAGACACAGCCAGAAAATAGCGTGTAAGCCACTCCATCCCCGCCAGCTTCCAACGCCAGTCCAACTCTAGGGGTCTCGGTGGCCTGGGGTCCAGCAGCAGCAGGAGATGCTGGTGAGAGGCACTTGAAGAGAGCGGTGCTGCCTCAAGCCTCTGTGACAGGCCACCACTAACTGGGGACTCAGACCAGATACTGTGTCCCTTCACAGCTCACAAGGCCCCATCCAAGCTTGTTTATTATTATTGAGTCAGGGTCTCATGTTGCCCAGACTGGCTTGGAACTCACCCTTGAAAGTCCCACCCTCATGTTTCCACCTCCTAAGTCTGGGGTGACAGATGTGACCACACCTGGCTAAGACTTGGAAATCACACATATGCCAGTGTATCAGGCTGCCAGGTACTCCCATCATTCAGAACCCCTCTCTAATACACACACTCCTGTTGTGTCTCGGGCACGATCTAAAATCAGTTCCAAGACAAAACCTGGGATCCTGTAGACCTGCAAAGGTCCTGAGCACAGAAAAGTACACAAGCCTAAGCTTTGACCCTTATCTCTACCCTATCCAGAATGTCCTATCTAAAGCAGCTCCTAAATAGTCACAGTTGGGATAGGATTTGGGGGAGGTGATTATTTCTTCAAACACCTTTGTTTTCCAGGTACTTGGAGTGTGCTGTGGAATGGATTAGAACACTGAGAAGCACAAGTCCAGGCCCAGGGGCCTGCAGATCCACCCTCAGGGGAAGCCTGGCAGGCTCACCTGAGCAGACACCTGCAGCAGGCAGGATGGTTCGGTGGATAGAAGTACTTGCCACCCAGCCTGATGATCTGAGTTCCATCCCGGATCCCAGGCTAAAAACAATAAAGAAGAAAAAAAAAGCAAGCCAGATGTGGCAGTGGGCATCTGTGATACCAGACTCCTACTGAGAGATGGGTGGCCAAGAGAGGAGAATCAGCAAGAAGCTGGTGGGCTGGCCAGCCTAGAGTGTGCTCCAAACAAGAGACCTGGCCTCAACGAAGTGGAGGCTGAGAACTAACTCCCCAAAGTTGTCTCTGATCTCCACACACATGCTGTGGCAAGCACATGCTCCCACCCTACTCCACTACACACACACACACACACACACACACACACACACACACACACACACACACACCTCAATAAAAACACATTTAAAATAGGGCATTTCCATCAGAACATGAGATGTGGCTCATTCAGGCAGGGGCCTTCTGACATCTAAAGATCTGGGGCTGGAGAGACGGCTCAGCAGTTAAGAGCACTGGTTTAAATCCAGTGAGCCTAGGTTAGATCCTCAGCACCAAATGGTGGCTAACAACGGTTTGAACTCCAGTTCCAGGGAATCCAAGGTCCTCTTCTGGTCTCCAAGGACACTGCATGCAAATGGTAGAGATATATTCAGGCAAAACATCTATACACACAAAATAATACAAATGGAGAGAGAGAGAGAGAGAGAGAGAGAGAGAGAGACAGAGACAGAGACAGAGACAGAGAGACAGAGAGAGAGACAGAGACAGAGAGACAGAGACAGAGAGAGAGACAGAGACAGAGACAGAGAAGAGGAGAGAGAAAAAGAGGAGAGAGAGAGAGAAGAGGAGAGAGAGAGAGAGAGAGAGAGAGAGAGAGAGAGAGAGAGAGAGAGAGAAGAGAGAGAGAGAGATTGAACAGGATAAATGGACCAGCACCGGATCCCTGGTTCTCATGTCCCGTGTCACCAGAGAATGCTAAGGGAGGGGGAGGTGTGTCCTCCAGTGCTAAGCCCAAGGACAACAGGGATGCCACCGTGGCAGCAGAATGGAGTGGGTTAGGCTAGGGGAGGGCTGCTGCCAGCCAATGTGGTGAGGGCAGATTTGGGGAGGCGAGAGCAAGGATGCAGAGGTGAATTATCCTAAGACCCGACAAAGGTACCACGAGAGAACACGGGTGTCCAGTAGGTCTGGAGACAGACAGGTTCTATGTCAGTATCCAGTCAGGCACGGGGAGAAGCCCAAGGTCCCAAAGGCAGCTGTCAACACCTGCCATCTTCTTCCCTGGGGAAGCAAAGCCTCTGACCCAGACCACCTCCCGCCAGTTCCACTGCTGCTGCCCTGGGGGAGGGTGGTTCCAGGAGGTTCGAGGGAAAAGGCAAAGGCCTCAGGTCCTGCTAAGAGCCTTGCAGGACTGAGGAGACAGCTGGGTTAAAATAAGTAAATAATAAGGCCTGGTAGCATGCACTTGCAATCCCAGTGCAAGTGTGTGTGTGTGTGTGTGTGTGTGTGTGTGTGTGTGTGTGTGTGTGTGTGTGTGTGTGTGTGTGTGTGTGTGGTGGCGGGGAGTCACTTGTTGAGTTCCAGGCTAGTGGGAGATCCTGTCTTAAAAACAAGGTGGATAAGTCCTGAGGAAGGGACATCTGAAGTCATCCTCTGGCCCCCACATGCATGTACACACATGCACCCGCACACATGAGCCACACAAATCCTTTCCAGGACTCAGATATCAAGACATTAGAGTCCCATTCTTTTAGTAACCACAAATGGCTAGAGTCCACATGTCCTTGGGAGTGTATGAAGCCCTGGGTTTAATCACAAGCACTGAAGAATATGATAAAAATAATGTGATGGGATGAAAAACTGGTACTTCACACCGAGCTGAGGCCCTCAGAGGCAGATTGACCCCCATCATGAGCCACGATGCTTGTCTCCAGGGGAAGAGGGAAGGGAAGGTTCTCCCATTCTGCATCCAGCATGAGTCTAGTGAGGCCATCATGAAGCAGCCCCCACAAGAGCAAGGGACCACCTGCTCTGGGCCACACAGCATCAGCAGCCCCTCTTCTCTCTGGCCTCAGTTTCCCTATCTGGAAAACAAGGGTCCTGACCTTGGTTTCCCAAGTGCCCCCATACAACGGATGCTCTAGGTCTGAGGAAGCTGTTGATCCAGATTACCATCCCTAAATACACCAGGCCCCTCCCCCAGCCCTGTCCAGGATTGGCCCTTGCTCTCTCCAATGGCAAGCAGAGCTCATACAAGACCACCAGGCGGAGTGGGGTCACCCCTGTGGCAGAGCCCATGAGTCTGGCTGGTCCTGGGCTCTAAGCACACGTGAACAGTTGGGCACTGATGGCCCCCAGCCCAGGGTAGGAGGTGGGGACACAGTGGACCCTAGCAGAGAGTGCAGCCACTCCAGAGCCTTCTCACCCATCCCCCAGCAACATCAGGGAAGGTGAAAGTCTCCTCATCCATTACCAAGGCCTGGAAACCCAGTGTGCCCTGCAGGAAGTCCCTGGTTAAGGTTGGGCTTCCTCACCACCTCATCCAGAAGAGGGACAGATGGAAGACATGCTTCACATATTTAGAACCAAGGCAGGAAGCAAGTGGGCCCAGACCTTGACCACCTCATGCACAGCTTCAGGTAGCGGCTACGCTGTGGGATTCAATCTCTGCCCAGAAACTCTAAGTCCCTCTCTGCCCCTGCACAGGACATGCTCCAACCAGGTTCTCCACGACCAACCAAGAGGCTTGAACACAGATCCTCAGGCAAAGTGATGGAGAGGAGGATGTCCTGCTAGGACCCCACTGGCCAAGGCACACATCCCAACCTCAGTGAGGAGGGGACCATGGCTAGAGCTCTTCCCCGAATCCACTGCCCACGGGGACCATTTGCATCCTCTGACCTCTGGAGAAGGGCCTGGGTTAACTGTGCCTCTCCAAGGCTGCTTTGAGAATAAAACCAACAGCAACTATGGATGTTCCTCCTGTTTGCTGGAAACAAGAAAGAGGCAGAGGAGCAGGAGGAGGGAGGCCAGCCACGCTCCCGGAATGGTCCCTTGGCCACCACCGCAGTCAGAAGTTCTGTGGCAGGGCCCTACACTGGGCCCACACAGTCCTCCTCTTGGTGCGTGCCAGGACTTGGACCTGGGTTCAGCTAGTGTCCTTGGCCCATCCGCTGTGGAAGGCAATGCACCTGTCAGCTGTGCTCCAGAGGTCACAGCTGGGGCTGGGGCTGAACCGGTGGACTGCTTGTCTAGCCCCACGAAGCTCTGGATTCGATCCTGGCACTACATAAGCTGGCCTTGGTGGTACAGGACTGTAATACCGACATTGGGGCGGCAAAGAAAGGAGGACCAGAGTTCAAGGTGAGTACAAGCCCAGCACAGGCTATCTGAGAACCCCACTTCCCATTACAGGCCAAAGGCTCAGGGCCAAGGAGGGGAGGAGGAAGGCCCGGATCACCCAGAGACAGGTGCTGCCGGGGGCCCAGTCCCTGCCGGGGGCCCAGTCCCCGCATGGATTAGCCAACTGCTGCAGGGCAGCTGCCCCACAGGTGTGTGTCCCTCTCCTGCCCGGTGAGGCTTTGACTGAATGACCCAGAAGAAAAGCTCAGGCCCCAAAGTGTGATTAGAGGGCAGGGTGATGCCCGCCTGCTGCCCCCCCCCCTCCGGCGTCTGCTGGCCACTTTGATGTGAAGCGCGTCACCTGAGCCCCACGCCTCCTCTAACTTTTAAGAGCAGTGGTGTGCCCAAGACCCACAGGCTTTCTTTCTGAAGCAAGGTGCTGTTCTAACCTGTGAATAAAAACCACCAATTATCTCCAAGGCTGGAAACGCAATCTGGGCTGTTCTAGGGAGAAGAGACCGCATCTAGGAGGAGCGGACCCAGACCACATCAAACGCCCTGCTCCTGGGCCCCAGCAACAGATCAGGCATCGGTCCTGGATCCCAGCCAGCCAGCCACCAAGAGGAGGCTATCAGGAGGCAACGGGAAGATGCCCGATGGCCACCATCTGCTCCCATAGGTGATACTGATGGAGAGGACAGCAGGATTCCTGCTCCAACTAACACTGCTCTGACCCCCAGGTGCAGTGGATTACATATCTACTCCAACCCCCACCCTGACCCCATCCAGCTGCTGCCCCAACACTTTCTCCTGCTACCACCTCTGTTCCACAGCCCTGTTCAACCACACACCACCCCCCCTCCCCAGGGTGACCAGGTCACCCCCTCTGCCTCAGCAGTGAGCTCAGTACCGTGCACATGGTCTGTCCACACAGCAATCCCATGTGGAAAACAGAGAACTTCCTCCCACCTCTGGAGCAAAACTGCCTGAGGACCCAACCTCGATCGCTGCCCAGCGCCTCTCTTCCCTTTCCTTCACATGACTGTGCACCAGGCCCCGAACCCCAGGCCCCCACACCCCTTCTCTCCAGTCCCGTCTCCCCAAGAGATGATGAGTACATCCTTTGGTCACCTCCTAAGGCACCTGGACCCAGAATTACTGGCATCTCAGTGGCCTCAGGGAATGGCTCCGGGTTGGCCCTGGCCCCACCCAAGGATACCAACATCCACGTGAAGTGATTCGGTGTTCTCATCCTGCACACTTTAAACCACACCTAGAAGACAACTGCAGCTCACTATGGTGCCACTCAGTGTCTACCATACATCACGGAGCAGCAGCAAGCCCCGGGCACATTCACAGTCTTCACATACTTTTGACTGTGAGTCAACACCGTGGCCGAGCGCCCAGTCACAGAGGCCGACTGCACCGTTAACACAGTCAGGCTGAACTTCTACCAAGAGCTCTTTGAAAACTCAGGCCAGGGCCAGTGGCTTACAATATCTCAGCAAGTGGGGTGCTGAGGGGGGAGGACTGGGTTCTACAGAGACCCTGTGCCAAGTAACAGTAGTAATGATAATGAGGAAATGATAAAACACGCAAGTCTAGTCTTCTCCAAATGTGGAGTTGGCCTTGTTTTGTTTCACACAGAGCTGCAATACGCAGCCCTGGCTGTCCTGGAACTCACTATGTAGACCAAGACGGCAACTCACAGGGATCCACCTGCCTCTGCCTCCTAGATGTGGGGATTAAAGGTGTGAGCCACCACACCCATCTGGCCAGAGTTGAGAAAAGCAAGTGATTTGCCTGCAATCTCGCAGCAGCAAAGCAGCTGGAACCTCACTGCAGTAAGTAGTGGTGGTGTTTCTAGCCAGATGATAAAGACTGGAGCAGCCGTTCCCAACCTTCCGAACGCTGCGACCCTTTAACACAGTTCCTCAGGCTGTGCTGACCCCAACCATAACATTATCTCGTTGTTACTTCATGACTGTGATTCTGCTACTGTTAAGAATCACAATGTAAATGTCTGATGTGCAGGATGTCTGACACTCGACCCGCAAAGGGGTCACGAACCACACGTTGAGAACTATTTATCTAGACAAATAAAGGTTCCCAAGGCCACTTTTAGAGACTAATGTGAGCCCTGGGGATGAGACTTGAGCCAGGGGCAACGCTGGGTAGCTCTACAAGTGGAGTGGGCAATGACAGGAACCAGTATCTGGTGACTGTCCTGGAAATGGTTCAAAGGCACCCATTAAGGAGACTGGCAATCAGGGAGAAAAAAAGACACCAGAAGGTTCCCTGTGTAGGGTTGACCCGGAAGTGCTAGGCTGGAGAGAAGGCTCAGCAGTAAAGAGCACTGCCTGCTCTTCCAAGGACCTAGGCAGGTCCCAGGTCTGGCCTGGAGGGCTCACAAAAAACAGGGAGGCAGGGCCACATAGCCATTCAAGTCCAGGCAGTGCTCAGAATATGACCTGGGATTGGGTGTCAGGGACTTACAGGAGCCCCTGGTGACAGCTGCTGCCCAAGGTGTCCATTGTAGAAAGTGAAAATGTCTCAGTGTTCAGGGCAGGCTGAGACCTGCAGGTGGATGTGGTTGGTCTCCATGCATCCTCAGGTCCCCTCATCGACTCCCAGTGTGGACTAGACGTGACTAACAACTCCAACACAGCGCTCTGCTGAAGTGTGGGCAGCCCAAGCTCAGGGCTGAGGCCAAGGGTGCCCACCCCACGCCACCTGAGCTCACTGTTGCTCTGACAGGCTCAGCCTCCCATGCCTCCAGAGCCAGTTGTCTTCTTCAAACATGCCTCCTGCTGACCCCAGCACTCCCTGGGCCATAGGGACAAAAGGCCCCTCATGGGGACCCAGACCCTAGCGCCAGGATCTTCAGCCTTGGCCACCTCTCACCCCCACCTTCTCTTCAGACTCCATCGGGGCTGTGTGACACCAGCCCTGTCCCACGCTGCGTGCTTCAGGCTCCAGCTTTTGTACCCAGTACCAAGAGGTGACGACAGGAAACGGGGAAGCCCGCAGAGCAACCATGAAGGCCCCCTGAGAAGCGCAAGCCCACACTCCTCCAAGAGCTTGTCCCTACGGCCGTTTCGGCCACCCGTGCTGCACAAAGCCCCCACCAGGGCCACTGGGGACTCACAGCATTTGAACAGGACAGGACAGTGAGCCGAGGAAGCCCCCAGAACACCACTGTGGTTCCTCTGGTCCCTCCACACACACTCCGGTGGTTATCATCTCAGGTACCCTCGCTGAGTGGAAGCCATCTCCCTGCACCCAGCTCTGCCTCATTAAAACGCCCTGCAGGGTAGATTCCTGCACAAAAGCTAGGGTGCGTGATACTGGGTGGGCTGGGCAACACTGCTTCAGCAGAGGCAGAACCAGGGCTGACATCCACCCGACAGGCACCGGAGCAGGCTCACTATGAGGTGAGGACAGGGGACCTGAGATTTGTGAACTGGCCTGGAAAACCAAGGAGCGGCTTCTGGGGAGTTTTAGAGGCCACCAGGCCTCGGTAGCATCAGCAGAGCCCATCTTACCAGTAGGTGGCACTCAAGACTTAGCATCGGGATCAAGGAACAGAGACAATAATATACTGCGGCCAGTCTGGTCCAGCCACAGGGCCAGAGACGAGCCCAGCTCCCGACAATTGGACAATTGGGTGTGTCCTCCAATCCAGCCTGCAGGGAGGCAGCTTGCAGAGGGGCAGCTCTCAGACTGTCTTCAGGAGTCTCAAAGGCCCCACAATGAGGATGTCAGGGAAATGACCAGGATTCCCAAGCCGCTCCTGAGCTTGGGTGCCCCGTGCCTCCTGTGGGGAGCCGGTACCTCCCCAGCACTCACAGCCAGAGCACTGTGCTTTCCTGAAGATTCCTCGATGACACGTCCCTCAGATTCCTCCCCCAAACCAGGGGAAAGCCCAGGAGCTTGCAGCCCCAAGACAGGGGTACCCAAGCCCCATCCCTTGTCAATGCCCACGGCAAACATCACTTGGAGGCAGCCCACAGCCTGAAAGACCCCAAGAAACTCCACCACCAACCCCCAGAGTTGGCATCTGAAACGAGAAAACCAAAGGCCAGTCTAGTGCCCGGAGTCAATGGATTCTCCTACTTTCCTGCCCTAGCGACCTCGGCCACAAACCTTGAGGACACACACACACACAGCCACCTCTGCCACAAACCTTGAGGACACACACAAACAGCCACCTCTGCCACAAACCTTGAGGACACACACAAACAGCCACCTCTGGCTTAGCCTTTGAGGTCCACAACGGACGCAACCCTACCCAACAGCCCTGGGGCAGAGAGAGAGAAGCACGGGCAGGGTAAGAACAAGCTCATTCTTTACAAAACAGGAAAACGATTGCCTCTGTGACCCCCAGGCATCCCTGATCACAGTCACCGACACTGTGACATTCTCGACACGTGAGAGCACCCCTGATGCCCCAGAAACCTGCCGGCTACCCTCCACAGACCCTGTGCAGGCTTGGGTTCCCACAGGCCACCAACGCTGAAGGCACAGATAAGCTCTGGGTAACAAGGGGACCTGGAGCTGAGGCCTTCTCACTTCCTGGGCTCTGAGGGCCCTGCAAAAATCACTCTTTCTCCTTCGCCAGTCTCACCAAAGCAGCTTGGAAGAGCAGCAAATGGAGGGATGCAGCCCTGCAGTGTCGACCACCCGTCTGCCGAGGCCACAGAGACAGCACGGTGGCTGCTGCTGAGCAGCCGCGGTCCTTGTCCCAGCCTCTGTCTGTCCCTGAGTGGACTGTCCCAGGCACCGTCTCTTCTTGCTTGGTCTCTCCCAGCTGCTGCCTCCACAGCATGGGCCCCCAGGTCAGCATCTCTGTCCCGCCAGCCCGGCTGGGAGGCCACTCTGACGTCACCTGCACAGCTTCAAGTACGGGTGCGTATGCAGCTTCTCCATCAGCTCCTCCTCCTTGGGCTCTTCTAGGATATCCCTGCAGGGTAGGGACAGTCACACGAACGCTTCAGAGAGAGAGAGAGAGAGAGAGAGACAGAGACAGAGACAGAGACAGAGACAGAGACAGAGACAGACCTGGGTCTCTCAGAGACAGCAAGCAAAGACAGCAGGCAAGGTCTGCAAGGGCCCAGACTCAGTGCCCAACCAGGAGGTGCTTTCAAAACAGGCTGTGACAGGGCATGGGGACATGGGCATGGAGGTCCTGCCTCAGGAAGATACAGATGCGGTGGTGGGTGGTGATGAGCACACCAAAGGGGACTAAGAGCGTAGCATGCACACAGCCTGGGCTCCATCCCCGCACCAAAAGGAATTAAATGAAAAGCCTGGAAGCCTAGACAGCCCTTCTCACACCAACTGGCATGACTGTAGCTGGCGGGTCACAGCCACAGCCAACACTGGTGAAAGGAAATGGAGCCCATGGCAGATGGCCCTGGGGTGACAGCCACTCTTCTATACAAGCGGAGGACAATCTCCATGATGCCACAAGAGGAGAAGGTGTGGCTCCTTCAGGCCACCTGGCTGTGTCCCGTGGCATCAACCAGATGCTACAAGACACTGGAGGATAGATGGTCCCTTCCACATGCTGGACCACAAGTGGAGAAGAGTCACTGTCCCTGGTGGAAGCAGAAGTGTCCACTGTTGTGCGGTGAGCATCTCTGGCCAGCTCAGTGGCAGCACAGATGACTGGGTGGAGGAGGAACCCTGCCAGAAGGCCTTCCTCACCCTCCCTCCCCTCAACTCTCAGCTCCATGCCCCAGAGACGCACTCTCAAGGCCCACACCTGAACATGAGCTCCACAGACATCTGATAGGTGTTCTGGTGGGCACCAACGAGGAGCTGCTTATGATTTTGGGGGTCCCATCTGTGGAGAAAGTTCTGGAACAAGAGGAAGGGTGTAAGTACCCATGTGGCCCCAGCTTCAGAGCTCGCCCCCATCGCCCAGTCTGCAGTCACAGTACAGTCCCTGTGGGGAGCAGCTCACCCTGGACAACTGGATGCAGAGCCTATGAGATCCACACCCATGGAATAGCAAGATGCCCGACTCCAGCCTCAAGCCAGCTTGGGGTCCTGAGAACCCCACAGACCCTATACTGACTGGTTTTGTGTGTCAACTTGACACAAGCTAGAGTCATCAGAGAGGAAGGAGCCTCAGTTGAGGAAATGCTTCCGTGAGATCCAGCTGTAAGGCATTTTCTCAATTAGTGATCAATGGGGGAGGGCCCAGACTATGGTGGGTGGTGCCATCCCTTGGCTGCTGGTCCTGGGTTCTATAAGAAAGCAGGCTGAGCAAGCCAGTCTGCAGCACCCCTCCATGGCCTCTGCATCAGCTCCTGCCTCCAGGGTCCTTACCCTGCTTGAGTTCCTGTCCTGATGTGATGAACAATGATTTGGAAGCATAAGCCAACCTTTCCTCCCCAACTTGATTTTTGGTGTTTCATTGCAACAACAGAAACCCTAACTAAGACAGACCAGCCAGGACAAGCATCTCAGGGGCCCCCAGCCAGGCTCCCTCCAGCCTACAGCCTTGGTGGGTAGCAGGGATCACCCACCAAAACTCTAGACAGCTCAGGAGCCAATCTCAGGCCCAGACAGGGATATCTGATACCTCCAGAAGCACAGCCAGAGACAGGTTGATCCAGATGACAGAGGACACCAACCACCATAGCACAAAATACACCACTGACCACCTGTGAAGGACAAGGAGGCCAGGACCCATTGTGAGTGGGATGAGATCATTCCAGAAAGTCAAAACAGCTCCCAAAGCACATCTGTGAAGGCCTCAGCAGACCCTGCTGCTAACTCCACAGTGTATACTGTGGTAATGTCCCCATAATACCAGGACTTGGAGGTGCCAGAGACACCAGAGGAAGCCTAGCATGAGGAGCAAGTTGGATTTGAACCCAGGCCCCTCTGCTGAGCTGGTCAAAGCTCTCCAAGCTTTGGGCTAAGTGAGCCACCTGACTGTTCCCCTAGGACTGCACGCCATGGAAACCCCCAGAAGCCCCAGGCAATCATATACACCATTTATTTCTCCCACACTGGCACCCCCAGAGTGCATAAGCCCAGGGCCCTGGCTATCTCCCAGTGTAGTGTAGTGTGGATGAAGGTTGAAGCCTGCCAGGGCACAGCTTGGTCAGCATTCCAAGGTCAGGGACTAATTCCCTTCTCAGTCCAGGCCCTGCTTCTCTGCTGTCCAACTAAGAACCAGTGCTGGGACAAACAGACTTACGGGCCTGAGTAGCGCTGATAGGCATCCAGGATCACCTGCCAATTGTTCACCACCATCACGTTCCACAGCGTGATCAGAGCAGCCTGTGGGGCAGCAGAGGTAGAGTCCAGGAGGGCCCAGGACAAGGCAGAGGAGGAACCCAGGGAACAGGGAACAGGGGCAAGGCAGAGGCGGGGTGGGGGTCCCAGGTGAGCTGGACCCAGGTGAGAGGACAAGGCAGAGGACTCACAGCAAAGTCATCAAAGTTGTTGGACCAATAATCCAGCTGCTCGAAGCTTCCACACCGTGCTGAGCTGTTATTGGGCACCAGGCTGGAGGCACAAGACCATGTCCCTTGGTTAGTAGCTGTAGCCAGGGGCCTGAGCAGTTGAACACTGCCCAACTCCTCAGCCCAGCATGGACTCTTAGGCCCCCAGGGGAAAGGGCAAAGGAAGACGTCACTTCCTGGCCACACAGGGAGAGTATATGACATGACCCAAGAGGCGCCCCATCCCCAGAATCCTCCAGGTTCTGAGGATAGCACTCTACCCCCAATCCCACCCCAGCACTGCCATAGCCTAGACCCCACGGGGGTGGGGGTGTTGTGCTCAGGAGACCCAAGTCAGGACACCTAGAAGAGACGTTTAGGGGAAGGGCCCACTGAGGTTTCGCCCTCGGGCATGGACAGCGCCTCACCTGCTGTTTCCAGGAGGTACAATGATGCCTCTGAATAGGTTGATCCCGATGATGGCGAACACGTAGTACACCACCTGGAGGAGCAGACGCTGTCAGTGCAGCCACAGGGCCAGCTGAGGCCAAAGGAGGGGAGTCAGGGGGGCACAGAGACGACCCCACCCTAAAGATGGCAGCTGGAGAGCTCAGAAGCACCAGGCTAGCTCTCCGGGAGGTCTGTGTGCTTCTCAGGTTCCACAGAGGACGACCAGGCCATCTGGCCCCAGCGGAGGCCCAGGCACATCTCAGCTTCTCTCTAGCACACATGGCTACAAGAGCATCTTGCAGAACCTCAAGCTTGGGCCCCCAGGGGCAGTGGGGACCCTGGAAAGGCCATCCATGATGTCCTCACTATTTCTCACTGTGGTACATGACCCAGGGACAGTTTACTACAAGGACCCTGGCATAGAGTGGGGATAGTAGTGACCCCAGGTCCTCTCTGGAAGGAAGGGACCCACCAAGCCTGGCATCTGACACTGCTGTGGGCCTCCTCACCAAAGCAGAACCAGGCCAGCCACATGTGACTTGGACTCCACAGAGCCAGCCCACCCAGGCCACCACCAGAGGAGCCCCAAGACTTACCAGCAGGATCCCACCAAATGCCCTCAAGTTCTGGATCAGGCCCAGGATGGTGCTGGCTACCACAGCCATTGGCTGTGGGTAAGAAGAAGGTTTAGCCTGACTCTTCCTGCCCCAGGGACAACAGCGTACCTCTCAACACACACCCTTACCCTGACCAGGAAAGCAGGATGGACCAGCAAGCCACTCCATAGCCATCCACACACATCTACACACACTTGGACACCCGCCTCAAGGCCATCTACACACCTACATACATCACACTCCCATAGCCACCCATACACTACATACATCCTGTACACATCCACCATATATACAAACCCTACACACCCACACACATTCACATACACTCACACCCACACGCATGCTCACACACTCCCCAAACAGCCCGGCCTCCTGTGGGTGCTGAGTCACAGGTCCCTTTGCGATCCTGGCATCCAGACCCTGTGCCCACCCTCTACCTGCCAGCCCACTGCGACCCAGAAGCTAAAAGAAATGAAAGCATGGGCTTGTGGTGGTATTGTGTTCCCCAAAATATTGTGTACTCTAATAAATTTATCTGGGGTCAGAGAACAGACAGCCACTAGATACAAAGGCTAGAAAATGGTGGCACTCACACCTTTAATCCTAGCATTCCAGAGATAGAAATCCCTCTGGATCTCTGTGAGTTCAAGGCCACATTGGAAACAGCCAAGCATGGTGACACACGCCTTTAATCCCAGAACGCCAGCCTTTAATCCCAGAGAGTGGTGGTAGAAAGCAGAAAGATATATAAGGCGTGAGGACCAGAAACTAGAAGCTTTTGGCTGGTTAAGCATTTGGCTGGTTAGGCATTCAGGCTTTTGAGCAGTAATTCAGCTGAGACCCATTCCGGATGAGGACTCAGAGGCCTCCAGTCTGAGGAGACAAGACCAGCTGAGGATCCGGCGAGGTGAGATAGCTGTGGCTTGTTCTGTCTCTCTGATCTACCAGCATGGACCCCAATAACTCGCCTCAGGTTTGATTTTATTAATAAGAACTTTTAAGATTCCTGCTATATGGGCTCTTGATGCAGTGACCCCACCCTAGCAGCTCAAGGACGCTAAGGGGGCTGGAAGGTGTGTTCCTAAGGGGCTCCGGTGACGGGTGTCCCTACCCAGCCATGGCGTGGGGGGGGGGCGCGGGCGGGAGAGATTCGACAATACCTTCACATTGGGGATGATGCGCAAGAAGCGAAACACAATCAGTGTGTTCACCAGCCGCGTCATGTCCCAAAGCGACAGCGGGCCATACTGCTTGGGCATCCTGGGAAGACACAGGAGCCGTGTTAGGAGCTCCAGGGGAACAGAGGGGCTAGGCAGCGGGGGTGAACAGACAGCAAGAGTTACTGTAGGGACACCCAGCAGGAAAAGCTCCCAGGAGGAGGGAGACTGCGTTTAGCCATACCCTACTCATACCCACCTATCCATAACCACAGCCATACCTCCCGGCACAGCCACAGCCATGGCCACACCTCCCAAAGCAGCCCCATAGCATGAAGGCAGAGATAGTTTTCAACGCCCAGGTCCCAGGTCTGCTGAGCTCAGTTCCTGAAGAACCGATAGGAAGCTTGTCTCAACCTCAACCTACTACCTGACCTTTGGCCCTGTCCCATCACCGACCCTGTCCCCATCTGGGTCTATGACTTCTGACCCTCTCCTGACCTAACTCCCTATCCTATGATCCCGTCCTGACCCCCAACCCTGCGGCCACCACTCCACTCCAGTATCCCCAGGGCTTCTCTGTACCCGGACTCCTATCTAAACATAAGCCACGCTCGCCCCAAATGTCACCCTCACAATTCTCAAGGTGATGGGGCAAAGCTTGAGAAGGACTTGGCTCACACCGGAAACAGATCACTGCTCTCACATGGCTCCTGCCTGGCACGTGGGCAGACTGTCCCTGCCCATCTCCAAGCTCTCCCAGCAGACACCCCAGGGGCCACTCTGCAGGTCCATGCTGCACCCCCAGCCCTCAGAAGCCTCTCCCAACTGCGTCACTGTCCAAGACAAGGCAGGGCAGGGATCCAAAGTGGACATTGGTGGCCCCAGGCCTGTGTTAGCCAAGTCTTGGCTCACAGGAGCCTCTTTCATAGCAACCTAATGTGTCCTTCTGGCCCAGGGTGGCCTCACCAACAAAGGTGCTGGTTCAAGCCTGGCACCCACACCCACCAGCCATACCAAAAGTCCCGGGACCCTACCCACAAGTCTCTCAGTACAGTAAGAATAGAGGTCAGTGGGCTCAAACAGTGCCCTAACACCTCAGGAAAGCCAGGGACACCGTTTACAAAAAGCAAACAGACACCAAGCACGGGGACAAGCCAAGGCCACATGCTGGGCAGACACTAGCAAGGGGTCTTCCCACACTCCAGCGGAGGGACCCAGCCCAATCAGTCTGTGACTCCAGACCCCCTAGACCTGTACTGGGCCTCATTTCCCACACTGGACACGGTGGGAGAGAAGAGACATGGCCACTTGGTAGAATACCTTACAGGGAACACCTCTGTCCACCAGGCCACTGCAAAGGGGTCTGAACAAGGAGTGGTGTCCATTTCTGCATGTCCCCCATGCAGGGCAGACTCAGCTCATGATCCAACAGCCCTACTGGCAGAACAGTGCATGCCAGTGGCCAGGGCCCCCGTGTGGTACCGGAATCTGTCGCCTGGGTGCAGTGAGACAGGTCACTGCTCAGGTGGTGTCCCCAGGTTCTCTGCAATCACATACCATCCTGAGTGCGGCAATCGGTATACAGCCAGAGTAGAAATCTCCAAAACCTGAACCACAGAGAGAAGGGGGCATCGTCCAGCAGTGCCAACCCAGGCGGCACCTCCAGCAGTGCCATCCCAGGCAGCTTGCAACAGAATCCCAAAACTTAAGTCCATCACTTGGGCATGCAGTGGGACTCAGAGCTCAGTCCTAGCCCCAAACATCCAGATGTTGGACTTCTGTCAGCAAGAATACTCTGGCTTTAGGAATCAGGACTTCGGAAGCCACTTAATCATGGATGGACCAAAAGTCCCGGTTCAAGTAACTCTTTCTATGCATGTCCCCAGGGGCCCACTGGCTCTCAAAATGTCACTTGAGGTCACTGCTGTGACATCCACACCAAGTGTGAGCTCCTCACTTCAAGCAAGTGGGAAGAAGAAAGTTCAAGGATTCCCAAGGGTACCCTGGGTAGCTGAGACCCCTGACACTCACTTGCCCACACCAAGGCTGCACTGTGAACCAGAAGCACTGAAGGGCTTTGCCAGGGGCGGCATTATGCTGATAGCTCTGGGTCCTGCTGGACCTCCCGAGGATGAGAAGTGGTGGCCCAGCCCCTGCAGCACTCCTACACAATGGAGACCAAGTTCCTGCATCCCGTCATGCACTTCACCCCAGGTCCCTCGAGTCAGGAGCCCTACCTCCTCCTGGGCAGTCCATTACACTGCCTGAAAGATCTATACTATGCTGTAACCCAAAGAGTCCAGGCAAAGCTACCAGCCAGGCTCCCACAGCTGCCAGGAGAGGTACCCCAGCTTCCGTGGACTTTACCAGGAGGATAATGGTGAGGACGCCATCGAACACGTTGCTAGGGTAGGACAGGTAGCCCCGCAGGCCCAGCGCAAACACCTTGAGCAGCAGCTCCAGCAGGTAGTACAAGACGAAGACGTCGTTAAGAATCTGAAGAGGCAGAAGAGGCCAGCCTTAGCCTCACCCACTGTATCCCCAGAGCTGGTGCTAGGCCTGTGGCCATGGCATTCCCCCCACCTCCTCTGCTGCCCTTCTGGGAACCCGTCCCCCATCCCTGGTATTTCTGCTTCTTGCTCTGTCCTATCTCTGAGGTCCACAGAGACCCCAAGGATGCACATCTTCCTCTGACCCAGGCCTCCCCAGCCAAGAGGCACTGAAAGGGAACATTCTAGGCTAGCCCTTCCCAGGGGGAACCTGAGCTTGTTGGGGAACCTGTCTCCCCAACAGGACAGAGCGCTTGGGGTGTGAGCTCATCAAGAAGATGGCCTCTGAAGAAAACGCAGCAGCTCTTCCTCTAAAGGGGTCATGGAGACTCCCCCCACCACAGGACAGACCACAGGAGGTTCACTCCCCAGGTGTAATGACAGTTCTTTTCATTGAGCCGTCAGCCTCTGAGAAGCCACTAACAGAATCTAACATGAGGACAACAGGCTTCTGCTCAAAGTTCAAAGCGAAAAGCTTCAATTCCCAAGGAATTTGACAGAACCTTTTAACATCAGAAAGGATCACATTTACTTCTCGGAGGTAAAGCTCAAAGCCTGAAGCCACACAGGCAGCCCACAGGACCCAGTCAACACTGCAGCCCAGCTGGTCTGTTCTCTCCACAGGACCCAGGACCCTCGGCCTCCCACTCCCCTAAGCAGGGGCCCATGTGTCCCCACCCAGACACTCTCTGCCCGTATCACCAGAGCCTCTAGCCCTGGGAGGGATCACCGCCCTGGGCTCAGCCACTCTGTCTCCACCCTGCTCCTTGTCACTGCTCAGTCCCTGGCAAAGCTGAGACAGCTTCACAGGCCTGCAGCCCCCGAACTCACTCCCAGGACAAAGTCATCACGTTGCCCGGGCATCAGGTCTGAGTCCAGCACCAGGAATACCTGCAAAGCCACAGGGGAGGATGGCTTACCACTGTAGCCAGCCACAGCGTGCAGGGGGGTGGAGGGGGGCGGAGGGGGGCAGAGGGGGAGAGACAGGGAAGGCTGGCTGCAGGAGAGGGCCTCCCACACCACCACAGGGTAAGCCCCGACTCACACAGATACACACGAGGTTTCCCAGAGCGATGAGGCTCCCCAGGTAGTCGAAGTAGCAGTGACTGAAGAGGAACTGGGCACTCTGCAGGAACGGAGACTGGTACTGGGGCTTCGGCGGGCGCTACCAAGGGAACCCACACTCTCAGAGCTGAGGTGAGGCAGGTGACCTGCCTCTTGTTCTGGGGTGACATCCTCCTGCCTTGCCCTATCTGGCCTCAGAAGTAATCCCAGACACATGAGAGCCTAGTCCCAGTGACCTTATATAGCTAGATATAGAATGATCTAAATGTCTAATGACTTGTATGTAAAGCATGTCACATTAGTCATTTGACATTTGAAATGTATGCTGCCGGGGCAGGGAGCACTGGAAAGATGGCTTAGTGGTTAAGAGGACAGGCTGCTTTTCTAGAGGACCCAGGTTCAATTCCCAGTACACATATGGTGGCTCACAACTATCTCTAACTCCAGTCCCAGGAGATAGAACACCCTCTTCTGCCCACAGAGGGCGTCAGCACACATGTGGCGCACAGATATACACGCAGACAAAAACACCCATACATATCAAATAAGTAAAATGGTTAAAAAATAAATAAATAAAATGCAGCCGGGACGTGGTGGCGCACGTCTTTAATCCCAGCGCTCGAGAGGCAGAGGCAGGTGGATCTCTGTGAGTTTGAAGCCAACCTGGTCTACAGAGTGAGATCCAGGACAGGCACCAAAACTACACAGAGAAACCCTGCCTCAAAAAACTAAATAAATAAACAAACAAACAAATAAATAAAATGCATGGGAGCTAGAGAGATGGTTCAGCAGTTAAGAACACTTTCTGTTCTTGCAAAGGACCTGGGCTCAGTTCCTGGCACCCATATGGTATGTCACAGCCACCTATAACTCCAGTTCCAGGTGATTCAATGCCCTCTTTTGACCTCCACAGGGACCAGGCACGCAAGTGGTATACACACATACATGCAGACAAGCCACTCATATACATAAAATATGTGAGTAAAGGCCTTGTCGCCAAGCCTGATGACCTGAGTTCTAGCCCTGGGGCCCACGTGGACAAAGAGAACATTGTCCTCTGACCTACACATGCACTGTGGCATGCATGTATGCACATAGATACACGCAAAAGGTCATAAAATACAATAAAAATTAAAATTGCACTAGGCAGTGGTGACGCATGCCTTTGACCCCAGCACTCTAGAGGCAAAGGCAGGTGGATCTCTGAGTTCTGAGTTCGAGGCCAGCTTGCTCTACAGAGAGAGTTCCAGGACAGCCAGGGCTACACAGAGAAAGCCTGTCTTGAAAAAACAAAAATAAACAAACAAATAAATAGCTAAGATTGTAAAAGCATACCAAATGAACACCACTTTGTGAAACATCCCTAACACTGCCTCACCAAGGTCGGGGACAACATAACGACAAAGCCAGGTGCACTGTGGCCATCCAGAGTGGACAGCCGTGGGGGAGAGCCTCACGAGACCCAGTGTTTTCTGAGGTCCGTGCCTTCCTGTGACACCTCTCCACCATGTCCAAGGACAGCGTGGGATGGTGGCTGCGGCAGATTGATGCGGCGGCGGCGGTGGGCCACAGAGGCAGCCAGCCTGATGTGCTGTGAGTCCACAGGCAGAGAGAATGCTCCTGCGGCCCCCAGGGTGGGAGCACCACCACACATACACGGTAAGTTTCAGGGATGAAACAGAACCACTGACTTCAGTGACTAGCAAAGGCCACATTTCAGGTGACAGCTCCAAATGGAGAATGATCAAGGCCACCAGTGGGGTGCAGCGAAGAGAGATGCATCACTAAGAGTGGAGAGATCCCACACTTCATGAACTCCGTGTCAGGGACAAATACACCTAGAACTGCACGGGATGGTGTCCACGGGAAAAAGTCGACACACCATGCTGAACAGAATAACTCCTCTGGGAAGGGTTCTGATTCACTGTCAACACCAGCCTCACTGTGAACACAGTTCCTGTCAGCATCCCTCACCTGCAGCAGGCATGGGGTGGTTCTCAACAGACAGTGCGGGACAAGACAGGAGTGTGCAGCCCCTGCAGTTTTAGGTATCATGCAGTGGTGTGGCATCAGGACAAGTGACTGTCCAGACATGAGTCCTCCTGGCACCCTAGAGCTTCAGCCTGACCTGCTGACATGTGAGCTAGTGTACAGGGGCTGCCTGCCTGCCCAGAGGCCCTTCAGCGCTCTGCACACCCTGGCCTCTGCTGCAGATAGCGTGGCCCCCGGACGCCATCCAGTACAGTTGTTCTCACTTGCCAATGACCCACAGACCAGCACTGGCTCAGGCAGGCCAGAGGTCTGTTCCCCAGAGGTCTGGGTCATCTTCTGCACAGGAATCTCAGTCACACTCTCCACAGATGTCCGGAAACCTTCTCCAGAGGTCTGGGCCACTATCTCTTTAGAAGCATAAGCCACACTTCTCCACAGAGGCCTGAGTCCGGCTGGGGAAGGTCCCCTTTTAAGGTCTTCCTTCCTCGGGCACTGTCCCTCACCCCAGAGCTCTTCCTCCTCTACAGCAGGTCTTTCATCACACCTGAGACTTCCTGGTAGGGAGGGGGCCTTGTTTACAGTCCCTCTGTGGTTTCTGCCTGACTGGAAGCACACTAACATCTTGCTGAGAGGTTCAGCATCTCCATCACATTCAGACTTAGCAGGATATAGCCACACACGCCTGAGCAACTGAGAGCTAAACCAATCAGTGTCCACGTGACAGAAGCTGCCTCTGGAGAGGGAGGGCAGTGATGGGGGTTTTCTAGTCTTTCACCATTTACACTGGTGGCTACCCTCACTGAAGGATTTTTTGGAAGCTGCACAGGGCCTGCTCTGCACCTACCAACATACACTCAGCCTCCTGACGACAGACAAGCAGGTCACGCAGGCTGCCATAGCACCAACCTATCCCAGGGTGCCTCTCTGAAGGGGCCGATCCAAAAACCACAGCCAGCCCCTAAAGTTAGCAACCCCTAAGTAACTGAACCTCAAAACTGAAATACAGTCCCCACTGCACTCCGTTTTAAAGGATAGAGTGGTACACCACCAGATAGTGTGGCCCCCCACACCATCCAGTACAGTTGTACTCTCAAAGGATCTCTCAAAACTTCCAGATTCGAACACACGTCTCAAGACCCAGTCCTAGGCTTCAGATCCCAGACCATCAGAAAGAGCATGGCCCACAGAGCAGATAAGCAACTGGGAAAGCCAAGTCTGGTCATGCATACCTTCAACCCCGGCATCCTTGAGCAAAGACAGTGAGTCTCTGTGAGTTTGAGGCCAGCCAGGACGATATGGTGAGTTCAAAGATAGCCCTGGCTACATAGGGAGCCCCTGTCTCAGAGAATCCAAAACGTAGCTGGGAAAGGGGGCCAGAGGAGGGATATGGCTCAAGTGCTAGGCTGTCCCCAGGCTGAGCCTGCTCTCCTGGGCCTCGACTGATAGACACAGTCTGTGTGTCCTTCCTCTGTAGCTCCGCTGCAGGAAGCTCCTCCTCGAGGAGGACAGACATCTCAATGTCCTGGCAGTGGGAGAGGGTGGGGTCAAGTGTGACGGTTACTGTGCTCCCCAGAGGCTGGCAAGCACCAGTGTAGGGAGAACCGGGCCAGCCCAGCTGGCACTGTGGGGCAAGACCAAGAAACAGAACCCAGACGGAGGCTGCTCTCTTGCCCAGGTTTGACTGTACCCAGAAAAGACTGGGTGGCAACCAACTCAGCCCATGTGGCTTCTAAGAGCAGCCTCCTGAGGCAACAGACCTCCTACCCAGGCTGGGAACCGCCACCTGAGCCTCCCAGGCCCCGGTCCTGGGAGGCCCGTCCCTAATCACTGCAAGCTGCATTCAACAGCATCTGCTTCCCACACCCCAAGTCAAGGGGCCCTCAACGCCCACCTGGTCCAAGCAGAGGTCTGATGGCAGACTATATACACAGCACCCCCTGCTGATACATCACTATCATCAGACTCCTGTGTCCCAAGGTGGGGGCAGAAGGGACACTCAGAAGGACATCAGCAACAAATACATGCCTCCAGAAGGCCTGGAGAGGCCCGAGAAAAACATCATTTTAAGACAACCACCAGGCTGGCTTTGAACTCACAGAGATCCCTCTGCCTCTGCCTCCTGAGTGCTGGCGGTGGTGGCGCACGCCTTTAATCCCAGCACTCAGGAGGCAGAGGCAGGGGGATCTCTGTGAGTTCAAAGCCAGCCTGGTCTACAGAGCGAGTTCCAGGAAAGGCGCAAAGCTACACAGAGAAACCCTGTCTGGAAAAAAAAAAAAAAAAAAAAAAGACAACCACCTGTGATGGGGACCTGAGGCCACAGAAGCTGAAAACCCTCCTGGAAAACAAAAAAGAAAGAAAAAGAAAAAAAGAAGACCCTCCTGAAGCAGCTAACAGGAAGGGCTGGCCCTTCACGCTCCACAGAATTCTCCATCCACTCAAGCGCAGCCCCACCCCTAGAGAATATTATGCCTTTGTAGATAATACCTTTCCAGAGGTGACTGTGTGAATGTGGGGTGCTGGGGAGGGTCTTATTACACATGACTATGTCCTTGTAAGAAGAAGATTTTGGGACACACATACACACAGAGGATGACCATATACAGACACCAGGAAAAGACACCATCGGCCAGCCATACGGAGAGGCCTTGAGAGGGGCTGGGCCTGTGATGTCTCCATCTCAGGCTTCCAGCTTCTAGGACATGAGACATTAGAGTCAGTTCCTGTGGCTATGGTGTGTCCTAAGGCATGCAAAGCAGCCAGGTCACACAGCACTGGAATTGTCAAAGCTTCACGCAGCAGGACACATCCCACCCCACCTTAGCCTGTCCTGGCTCCCGACCTCTCTTGGTTCTCCCAGGGCTGGTTGGCAGGAACAGCAGATCCCTGCCTGGGATCCCTGAGCTATGCCTGGCAAGGTTGCTCACCCCAGACACCCACACTGGAACATGCAGGCATTCTTGTCCTCTGACTGGAGCTGAAGAGGACACAAAGATCCCCAAGGGACTGTGCATAAGCTGTACAAGCATCAATAGCGAGAGGCAAAGGCCTTGGAGAGGGCTAGCATCTAGACCTCCCAGAGGAACGGCCAGGGGACTTGGTTTCAGACACAAAAATGCTGTGGAATGTTCCCCTGTGTTGGGCTTCCCCGGGCCGTTTTCCCAAATAGTAAATGTCTCCTGCCAACAAATTCACCCCAAATTGCCAAGAGCCGAAGGATTCCCACTGCCAACCCCAGGGACTGGGGATCCAGGGCAGGCAAGTGGACATTGGAAACAATGGGAAATAGAACCCCACTAGCCCAAGCTGGACAGGTGGCACAGGGCAGGCCTAGTTACCTCTTTGATCACACCTTTGTCAACCTCATCGAAGAGTTTCTGGAACTCATCGGCCAGCATCGGACGGCCTTCATAGGAGAGCACCTTCTGTAGAAGGAAGGCCAGGTGGGCCACTGGCCATGGGGAGCGAGGCCTGGGCCCCTCTCAACCCAGGGGCAGTAAGCGCTGGGCTGACGACCCACCCAGTAGGAGCCGGGGCAGACCCAGGAAGAGCAGCAACCTGCATGATGGCCTGTTTGTGGATTTCGCTCAGCTGGGTTTTCTGGAGTACTCGGAGGAAGTCCTCAGGATTTACCCCAACTCTGTGGCAAAGAAACCCCGCCCCAGTAAGCATGTCCAGTGCCAGCTCCTCCGGCCTGAAGTTGGCTAGGAATCCACCCTGCTAAATGGAAATGGAGCCCTGGTGAGCTTCCACCATGGGGTGAGCTGTAGGGTCCTACAGGCCCCATCTGAGATCCCCTGGAGACGCCCCCCATAAAGAGGGACAGCAGACTCTGCTGCCACTGAGAGGTCAAGCCCAGAACTTTCTCAGTGGCACACCAGAGCCCGCCTGCCTCCTTCCTCTGCCCACCTGGCAGTGTGGAAGCCTGCCTTAGACACAAGTGGACTCAGGCAAAAGCAAACAGGATATCGGAAGCACTGAGGGCTTGGCAGTTTACACAGCTCCAAATGGAATATCCAGCCTGGCGCCAGCCAGCAGGGGCTACTCAGGAAACCCCTAATGAGCACCCAGCTCCCCTTCCCAGAAGCAAAAGAGCATACTGCCCTCGGGGAGGGCCCCACCCGGCACTCACGCCTCAGGGGTGTCTCTAGCAAGGACTTCATAGGCCGCACGGGCTCCCAGCCGCCGCCGGAACAACGAGGTCTGTAGAGACTTCTGTAAAGAGCACGGCTCTGAACACCCAGCTCCGGCAGTTCCCACACACATCTCCGTCCTTGTCCGCCCTGCCCTGGGGAGTGTGCTAAGGGGGAGCCTAGAGAGCCAGCCCCTCACTCCTTGGGCACCACTCCAAGGGAAAGTCCTCAAAGCGGGGAGGCCAGCCATGGCAAGGCAGAGATGGCTACCGACCGTGGCTCACTATGTCTCTGAGCTGGTCCACAAGAGCAACCGGCTCCCTGTCCCATCAGGTCAGCTGACCCAGGGCCCACTCTGCCTGGCCTCTGGGGCCAGCCCTGGCACAGCTCAGCAGGGGCTCAGGGCGGCTCACCATCAGGTAGCCACGGAACTGACTGTAGATAATGGCTGTCAGCAGGTTCATCAGAAACAAGCTTCCTGTGAAAGGAAAAAAAACACACCACCCACCTGACCCGAGGCCAGCGGAGCAGAGCCTGCCGCAGCCAGTGACCAAAACCGTCCTCGGGCTCAAAGGTCTCAGCCAGCCTAGGCATGGTGGCCAGGAGCACAGGATGACCAAACCACAGTCACACTCACAGAGTTCCCTTCTGTCTCATAACAGGGGACACACACAAACCCCCAGACTCCTGCATCCTTGGCCATCAATGGGCTGAGGCCAAGCATTCCTAGCCATGGATAGGAAGACAGACAGGGACATCGTCTGTCACATACCACCAGGGGGAAGAGTGGAGCAGGCATGCTAAGATGAAGCTGGGGTGGGGAGCAGACTGAGGTAAGTTACCGGTGGTGTCGGGGCACACACAGGTACAGGGTGGGAAACTGGGTGAGCTATAGGGGTGGGACAGGCTGAGATGAAGAATGGGTCAGCAGTGCACAGAGGGACCGTGCTGAGGAGACGACACAGAGCAGTGATGCTGTGTGGGGAGTACGGTGAGGTAAAGACACAGGGCGGACAAGCTGAGACGAAGCTGTAAGTTGGGAGCAAGCTGAGGGAGCAGGCTGAGGTGAAATGACAGGGTGGGGACACACTGAGAGGTCAGTTGAAGGTGAAGGTCTAGGGGATGAGCTGAGGTAAAGCTATAAGGTGAAAGCAGGCTAAGGTCGAGTTAAGGGGTGTGGGAGATGGGAAGTTACAGGGTGAGGGCAGACTGAGGTAAAGTTACGTGAAGAAGCAAGCTGAGGAGAGTTAGAAAAGCAGAGGCCAGTTTACAGCCACTCCTGAGCCTAGGGATCCTGTCAGGCATGGGTGAACACCTGCCTGGTGTCTACCCAGACCACCAGCACTTACCGATCAAGGTGAAGGTTATGAAGAAGAGGGCGTAGGCCCGGTTCTTGATATATGCAGGAATCATCACTGAGACAAAGGAAGAGTCGGAGGCTGAACACACATTGCAGCACCCGGCCCCATGTCCATCCTGACCCCGCATGATCTGCCTTGACAGGGGGGCTGAGGACTTCATGTTCCACTACTGGTACCCCCCTGGGATGGAAGCTCTTTGATGGACCTGCCTGTGACCACACCCCAAGACACACAGCAGCTCTCCCACAGGGGCAGGCTTCGGGTCAAGCTGCACAGCACTTCTGGGATGGGAATCCTAGGCTGTCCTCAGGGGAGGTCTCCAAGGTCTTGAAACCCGAGACCAGGATAAATGGCACTAGCCACAGTGGCCAGGCAACAGCAGATATCAGGACTGCAGCCTTCCTGTCCTGGCACAGTTCACACTGGAGCAGTTGGAGGACCTGGCGGCACCCGACCATGGCCAGGTAAGACCTGAGGTCTCTCACCCTCGATGCGCCTGAATGGCATGCACCTCACAGCCGGCCCGGGCGGTGAGAGGGAGTGTGGCCAGGCCCCAAAGAGGCCACTATAGAGGAACCACTGACCAACGCCACATCACCACAGACCACCACACACTTTCAGTTTCTCCAAGGAATAAAATGACAAGACAAAGCGAGCCAAGAAGGGAAGAAGGGACTGGAAGGGACCGAGAACACAAAGGGTGGGAGGTAGAGAGAGGGACCCAGTACCATATCCCCATGCTAACGCAAAGGGCTCACACACTCGGGGCAAGCTCCAGAACTCAGCATCCCAACCGGCCCTCCCAGGCCAGGCTCTCTGCCCCTCCCAGCTCCCACATCCCACACCTACCATCTGGGTTGTTGGAAGTCGTCAGCAGCAGTAGGAGTGACATCAGTGCCTGTGGAAGGTTCTGGAAATAGGCCAGCCTCTCCTTGTCCTGTGCTTCATCCTGAGAGCAGAGGAGGTAGCCACTTGGACCTCTGTCCCCCGGCTGAGGTCTTAGTCAGCACCCCTGACCTGCATCTGCCCATCACTTGCCAGCAGGTTCTGAACTCAGGGCCTGCAGGTACGTCAGCAGGCTTCTGACCACGATGGCCGATCCAGAACCTCGACAGAAACCCTGAGCCAGCCTACCAGAGTGAGCATAGGAACCTGGCAGCCAAGCAACAACATGAAGGACCTGCCAGTCTCCTTGGAGCCAGGGGTGGGATGGGCAAAGACCTAGACTGGTAAGTGTGGGCTCAAGGAAGCTGCCACAGGGGAGTGGGGTGTCTCTAGTGATTTGGGATGGGACCCTCCCCCCACAGAAGAGACTCACTGTTCCAGAAGCATGGCGCTCCTTATCCACACAGCTGTGGCTTACCACAGGTGTCAACAGGGGTAGCCATGCATGGGCTCCCAGCCTCTGTCCTCCCTGACATGGAGGGCAGCAAATATGGGCAGTGTATCTGCCTCAAAGTAACCTCAACTCCATACTCCTGAACTCTCGGATGTCCCCTAGAGCTACCCTGTGCCCACCAAGCTGCGGACTCTAGCTAGAAAATGGGTGGCAATGTAAACAGGGCAAGTGATCTACAGGAAGCAGATGGCATGCACACAGAACCAACTTTCTCCTCAAACAACTTCCAAGGTGCCGCCGCCATCCAAAGGCCAAGCTCTGCCAACAGCCCAGCAAGCAGCCACCTGACGCAGCCTCCCCGCCACACGGGATCCAGGACAAGCATCAACCTCGGAACCCACTTGTCTCGTCTACAAAGCAGCACTGTCACCTGTCTGCCGCACATGGGGCCTGACAACAGGTCGGTGGTAACAGACCGCAAATGATGACTAGGGGTGGGGGACATGAATGTCACAAGAAGCAACAAGGCTGAGAGACATGCTGGGCATGGGAGAGGCAGGGTGCTGCTGCTACTGGAGGACCAGGGAGCCCCACCTGGGTTCGGGTTCAGGACATCAAACTCCTTCAAAGACACTGCTCAGCTAAGGGGCCCAGAGGACAAGCCATCCTCCAAGGACATGTCCAGGGACAGGATCAGAGGACTGAAGGTCTCTCTAGGGCTCACTGAGAGAGCTCAGGGAGGGTTTCGTGTTGGTCAAGGAAGGTCTAGCACCTGCATCCATCTCCAGACTCAGGCTGCGGAGCAGAGGGATAAGAGGCGTCCAAGGCAGGAGGCCCTGGCCTGGCCCATCTCCCCGCAGGCCTCTTGCAGCACCCCCATAAATCTGCTCCTTCCACGAGCTGTGTAGGCTCTTCTGAGCCATGGGCCCGAGGCAGCGGAGGGAACCCCGGCTGTAAGAACCTGGGTTCCCACCCAGCCCACCGCCAACACATGGCCACGGCCTGATGCGGCACACGGCCTGTGAGGCACACGGCCTGATGCGGCACATGGCCTGATGCGGCACACGGCCTGTGAGGCGTATTGACAGCGCTGCACCTAGGGACACCCCATGCCCCAAATGCCAGCACCATGTGGTGAGGAGGGTGTGGGGAGCAGGTGGAGCAGCTACAGCCAATGCCTACGGAAGGGGCTCAGACAAGGTTAGCTGCTGCGTCCTCGGCCAATACAAGCCTGGACACACCAGGCTGGACCATGCGGACATGCAGCAGGCTCTCAGCCTGTTCCTAGACCAGGCTGGCAAGGGTGGAGACGGCCAAGGACAAGGAACTCAGCAAGGCTCAGTCCTCACACCCTCCCAACTACAACAGAGGACAGGGAATAGGAAGACCATGACAGGAAGTCACCCTCAATTACACAACCCTCATCCTGCTGGGCCTAGTTCCCCTTCACAGGGCAGAAACCCAGTCTGTAGGAGGAATCTTCTGGTAGCTCCAGATATAGCACTCCTGGGGAGAGGCCCCCCACACTCCCTAACCCAGGCTCTGAGAAACAAGAGCGATCATAGTCACGGGGCAGTCACATAGAGGTCTTCAGGGTGTGGAAGGCAGTCCAGCCCCTGCCCCTGCCCACACAGACCCGGGCACTCACTAGACACATCATGGAGACACCTACAAACACAGAGGAGACACACTACACAAAGACATGGAAATATAGACACAGAGAAACAGACATGGAGACACATCCAGACATGCACACAGACACACCCATATTCACACAGAAACACACTCATTCATACACATGGAGACACACCCAGACACAGACATGCATACTCACCTATAGACACAGACACTCACAGACACGTACATGGAGAGACACCAACAGACACGCAACACACGGGACACAGACAAGCATAGAAACAAATGGCACAAACACAGACTCACAGACATGCACATGTCACATGACTAGCGGTGGAGGACATGAGTGTCACAAGAAAATGACAGGGTTGGAAGACCTGCTGGGCACAGGTGAGGCAGGGAACATCCACAGTCGCACACTACACATCCGGAGACACCCGCAGACAAGAGTTATCTGGAGAGTCATGCAGCTATGATGACAGGCACACAGATACAGTGACACTCACATGTAGGTACACCAGGTACACACGGACCACCCTAGCACCCCAAGGTTGGAAGGCACCATCTTGTCTTCTCCCACCCCGGCAGCACAGCTCCATTATGTCACCTCAATGTCATGAGGTGACCGGCTGTGACCGTACCAGCCATACCCCACAACAGATGCAGAGATGCAGAATGGCCCAGGCTGGAGGACAGAGACCTGGCTGGGACATAACCCTTGCTAGATGTGAGGAGAGACACACAGAACCTAAAGTTGAGCAACCAAGGCAGATGTCCCTGTAGACAGACAGGTGGACACCTCCCCATGACAAGTTACTAGAGCCCAAGCCTCAACTGCAGCTGGGCAGGGCAGGGACCCAGAGTCAGAGGCCAGGAACTTAGCCAAGCATTGCTGGGGCTCGGAGCAGGCGCCAGCAAGGACAGCCCTGGCTGAGGCATGGTCAGACTGGAGGGGTACCTTCAAGGCACCCTCAGTGGAGCCTGTCATACAGGGACTTAGAAAAGGTCGCCAGCACAAAGGACGGGGTGGACCAAGGCTTCGGTGATGGGAATACTGGCCATGCAGAGGTGTCATGACCCACTTGCTGGTCTGTCACCCTCAGCCACCCTGGCTACTCCAAAGCAGGCAGGCTTTGCAGGACAAGGGCCTATGAGCCCCACCTATGGCCAAGGCCATACTTACCGTCTCACCAATGGTGAACACCAGCATCCCAATGATGGTGAAGAGGCACAGGTGGATGGTCAGCAGCAGCCCGACACTGGGAGAAAGGATGGTGCTCAGCCTGGTCCAGCACAGGCCACACACCCGAAGAGGCGCGACCCCACCCTGCCCGTGGTCTCAGGTATGGGCACAGTGCTCCCTCCTCTCCTTGGAGACACTGAGGATTTTCAGCCCTGGGACAGGGACCTGAAGCCAGGCCTGCCCTGGATCCTCTGTTTGTGGTGGGACACAACCTCAGGGGCATGCCAGCCAGGGACCAGGACACAGAGGACAGAGGTCCCTTTCATCTTTTGGGGCTGGACAGGCACACGGCCTACCAGGGAGGGCACTGGGGGCAGAGGAAGGACACGGGTGACAGTTTTTTCTGGCAGGAGCCAAGAGGGGTGAGAGAAGTCTGGAGAGTTGAAGTTCTGCAGAGCTGGACCCTGAGAGCTACAGGGTTTCCCGGCCAGCAAAGCTGCACACAGTGTAAGAGGCAGCCGGACTGAAGTGGCAGGTGCAGACAACCAACGGGAGACCCCAGAGACAAGAGGCATCTGCTCAACTCAGCAATTGAGTGTGTGTGTGTGTGGGGGGGGGTGAGTCTACAATATCTGCCCAGGTCTGCCCAGGACCCCAAACAGGTCCTGCAGGATGCTGGGCTGGGAGTACCCAGGCGGCTGCCCCAACCATACCCACATAGGAGTAGGCCTACCCTCTGGTCCCTCTGGCCCAGCTTGCAGCTTCCAGCCCCAGTGCTCACCTGGCCATTTCTGGCAGCGACCACCGTATGCACTTCAGGGTCTTCTTCATCATGGAGGAATTCTGCATCAGGAAGAAGGGACGGAGTGACCGACGCACCCGCAGGGGCTGGAAGACAAGAAGCCGGCCACTGAACCAGGACCACACACATCTTCCTTCTAGGGATCCCGGAGCCTGGAGAAGGGAGTAGTCCTTGACAACCACTCCAGCCATCCTAGGCCTGCTGGCCACAGCGCTGACAGCTCACAGCATTCCTTGTATCTTGACCTGAGGTCTCCTGCCCTCTACTCACTGTCCTGAGTTCCCGTCCATCACAGTGCCTGTCACATTGCAATAATTTATCAGCAGCCTCTCTTTCTAGCACCTGGTAACACAGGACAATGGCCCACCAGCACCAACACATGACAGGCTCCCACAGGACCCTGGGCTTGTTGGTCCCCCTAGGCTGTGCTCACACAGAAGAGCCCCAGAGCCTGGAACAGAATGAGAGGGCAACAGGAACCACAACAACTGCCCAGGGCTCTGGCCCAACCTGGATGCCCTATCTGGCTCCAATGACTGAGAGATCAGTGCCCTCAGCTCCCCGAACCACCGCATACCACCCACAGTGGCAGCCAGGACCCCAGTGTTGTCCAGCCCTCTGGACACTCATCACCCTCCAGGAACCTGGACCACCTCCAGTCACACAGGGACACAACGGCTACTTACGGTCCTGCTGGCTGTGTGGGCCTAGCAATAGCACACAGACTGAGGATGAGAGAAGGTACATCCAGGTGACCATCTCCAAGGACGACACTGAGCATCAGAACCCAGATCCCAGAGTGGAAGCAAGCATCCAGAGATAGAGGGCGCACGCGGTCACAACCACCAGTGCCTGCAGACCTTGTCACCCAACCCATCCACCAGGAGGGCAGAAGCCGAACCTGGTCTGGCAGAGCAGGTCAGGTGCCTGGCCCTCCCTATCAAGCCACCCAGCATCTGGGGGAGGGCTTCAAGAGGGCCCTGATAGCCACAGAGGTCCTGAGTCATACAGCCACCTAACCAGAGATGGACCTCGTGTGGCAGGACGGCCTTAGGTGAAAGAGTCCCTCAGAGGGAGGCGGCAGGCAGGGATCCTGCTCACTGGACATGATTCCTGAGAGCAGAGAATGTCGTGGAAAGAACTGAAGGATTGGAAACAGAGTTTAGAGGACATACGTGGACAGGTCCCTCCAAACGGGCACAGGGTGCCCACGTCCCAGACCCCAGAAGAGTATGACCAGCATATCAACTCAGTAGGTCCTACAATTACCCTGAGCCTCTGACCTCAGCTACACATGAAATGTCCAAGCAGCATATCAACTCAGTAGGTCCTACAATTACCCTGAGCCTCTGACCTCAGCTACACATGAAGGAGCCACCAGGACACAGGTGAATGACACACCCACTCCGCAGAAGCAGAGCTCAGCACAAGGTCCTACATGTCCCCTGGTGACAGATGGCACTGTGCCCTTCCCCATGTGGGACACTGACCCATCCCTGGACAAACAGCTGTATCAGTCATGCTCTACCCTCCTGTCCATAGTGTCTCACCTCATCCTAGAGCTCGGAAATGACCCAGAAATTCCCACTAACTCAGTGTGACGAGGAACTCTCCTGCAATGTGGCTGCCAGATCCATGGCCTGCAGGAAGGATCCAGAGTCTCAGAGGACTCAGGCTCAGCTGGACAGGAAGCTGGGTATTGGCATCAGTGACCACATCTCTACTGTTCATCTTGCCATTCTGGGCCCTATTAGTCTGCAAGTACCCACTTCCAAAGGTAGAAGCCACCAAGGACACACACTGGTCCTACCACGTGGGAACCTAACTTGTCCAAAGGGCGAATAATCAACTCCAGAGGACAGCACAGGACACTGCCACTCAAGAGTGATAAGGAGGCGCCCCGTCCTCCAGGGAAAACTCCAGCTGTGGGGCCAGGGAGTGACTCAGTGGAAAAGCGTTTGCTCAGCATCATGCATGAGGCCCTGGAAGGAAGGAGCTGACACAACACTCCAGCTATTTAAAGAAAAGAGGCAGAATTCGAGAATCCACCTCTAGGAATGAAGGTCTCAGTATCCATGACAAACCTGGCCAGCTAACAGGTATGAGGTACAGGGACAGCAGCAGGCTGCAGAGCGACATTATAAAGACCTCTTAGGCGGCCAGGGCCGCTCGGTGCCTGTGCATCCCAGCCTTGGCTCATGCACTGGGTGGACTCTTTTGTGCATCCCAAGGAGCTTCTTTGCCCCGTCTCCCTCCCTCCTGGCAGCACATAAGCACCCTTGGCGGAGGTACGACTGGGAACTTGGCTTGCCAGGTGCAGAGACCCATGGGAAGCTTCAGTGAGAAATGGTGGCTACAGGGCCATCTCCCTCCTGTTCCGGGGAGGCATGGGCACCTCTTCCTCAATCAGAAAAGGAGCTGCATCTTACAAGGGAGGGCAAAATCCTGTCCTGAGTGGACGTAGGAAGTAGAAGGTAACGAACAGCTGTGGAACTGTGCCTCCGTGGTCCCCTCAGTCTCTGCTGGATACAGGGGCAGGGACCCACCACCTACCACTTTCTCCCATCAGCTCCCTGTAGGGCCTGGGGGAGGCTGCAGGCTGGTGGTGAGAGACAAGCTCCCCTCCTTCTGGAACTTCACTGGCTGTCCTTACCAGGCACGACCCACTCAATGAGCAGAGGACAAGACAGCTCTGCAGCTGGGATTCCCCCGGGATTCCAAGCGCTGTTTCCCATCAGCCCCCTCGGCTCCACTAAGTCCTCAGGACCAGTCTTAGTCCCTCTACTCAATTCCCACTGATGTACCCATCTTCCTGTCACATGCTAACAGAAGGCCAAACCAACATGCCCCTGCCTTGCTGCCCAGACCACCTCCCAGGGTCCTGGGTGCTTCTGAGGAAGCATGGCACTGTGGTCAGAGTGGATGAGGCTTATTAGTGCCAAGTTCCAACAGCTCTGGGTGTGAAACTATGGGCACAGGGATACCCTGGGATGGCTCTCTTATAAGGGACCTAACCAGGAGAGTTCACTGCAACCTGAAGGACCAGGAGTCACAGCAACCCGGACCCTGCTTCCAGGTCCTCTCACCAATGGGGCACGACAGGGGTTTGAAACCTTGGCCTTCAAGCCACAGTCCCTTTCCTGCAGTGGGGACACCAAAGCCCTCCAGGATACGGGCAGACATATGACCCAGGGCTCAGCTGCATCCGCACACCACACCTCAGAGCTGAGGCACCACCTACCTCCTCACAAGCGAGGCTCAGTGAGACAGTCCAGTCCACCACAGACACAGCCAGCACCACAAGGTAGGCCAGCAGCCACCGGTGCTCCTGTAACTGGGCCCGCCCCACCAGGTAGCCCTGCAAGAGATGGGGAGGGGTGAAGAGCGAGCCAGGCCGACATGGACCTGCAGCCAGGCAGAGGGCGACAGCGCACACCCAAGGACATGGGCGACAGATGAGCGGGGACGTCAACAGTCCAGTCTCTGTGCACTGGTGGGAGTGAGGTGCTGAGCAGGGGCCAGGAGTGCGCATTCCTGCCAAGGCTGCAAGTGACTCACTGTGCGACCTCAGAGGTGGCACCTAGCCTCTCTGGCTGGGTTCCTCACTGGTGACAGGAGTCCCACCAATTTCATCTAAGTCACCAGAGCATGCCAAAACAGGAGGACAAACAGGACATGCACTGGGTGGCTTGATGGCCACTCCAGGAAGGTGATCCAGAAGGTAGGGTCCTGCCCATCCTGCCCTCTTGATGTTCCTCTATCACATCTGCCTCCAGGGGATAAAAACCTCTGCTCTCTTTCACCTTGAGAATACACTCATGCACCAGCCACAGACCAGTGAATGCCAAATTCTCTCCAGTTAAAACCTAGAGCTGCCCATCACATCATGGGCAAAGATAGAAAAAACGAGAAACAACCCTGAGCACACCAATCTCTCTCTCTCTCTTTCTCTTTCTCTCTCTCTCTCTCTCTCTCTCTCTCTCTCTCTCTCACACATACACACACACACACACACACACACACACACACACACACACACACACACACACACACACACCAGGCCTTCATTCAGGTGCCAAGGCTCACCAGCAACCACACAACGAGAGCTCAGAGAATCTGGACAACACCAGGAGCATTGTGGGTAGACCCGCCTACCACCCATCTCACCTTCACAGAGAGGTCAACCAGGAAGACCAGCATGCAGAATGCCTCGATGCTCTCAGTCAGGCCACAGGGCGGCTGCCAGGGCTGGGAGCGGTAGCGCAAATCTGCGGTTCTTGTGAATGATGATGGGAACTCCACAAAAGCCAAGGCCAGGATCAGGAAAATGGCGAAGCCCAGCACTCTGGAAAGGAGACAAACACTGTCGGTGGGTGAGCGTTGGGCCAGGAAGCCAACTGGGAGGTGCACTGGGGTCTAGGGGGTGGAAGGCCAAAGCTGGCATTTTCTGGCTGTGGCCACCATGCTTGGCCAAGTAACACAGCCTTGCCCAAGACTCCGTGACTAGGCTGACCCAGCAGTCTGAGGAGGAAGCCCTTACCACCTTCTGACCACAGCTGGCTCCTCTGTGGAGGAGGGACCAAGGGTCATCCCTATGTCCATGAGGACTGGGAGCATGCTTAGCCCAAGACAGAGTAGGGTCGGCCCAAGCCCACCAAGCAGGTCTGCACAGCCTGGTTCCACTGGGGTGCGGTCTCACCGTTGGTACAGTTTCGAGTAATACCAGCGGTAAAGCCACAATGAGCCGGCATCCATGCGGTGGTAGATGGAACGGTACTGGGAACAAAGGGCACATGAGCATGAGACAGATCCTCCCACGATACTGAGCCCCACACACAGCAAAATGAGCAGGGTCCCTCAGTGCTACACAACACAGGGAAGTGACCAGGGTCCCTGGGCCAGAGCTGCGCACAAACAGGCTTTAGCACTGTCCCCAAGTGCTATACACAAAGAGATCTGAGTTGGGTCTCTCCAGCACCGCACACACAGGGATGTGAGGGGGTTCACCCAGTACCGCCACACACTGGGCTTGAGCGGGGTCCCCTCAGTGGCACACACATATGGGTGTGGGAGGGGTTCCCCTTAATGCCACATATGTGTATGCCCTGACTGCGCCCAATACCACACATGTAGTAATCCAGTCTCTGCAGAGGCAGGCCCAATCCAGGTGTGCTAGAGCGAGTCTGTGTCAGCAGGGGCACAAAAGAGGCCCTCACAGGGCCTCAGGCTTAGACCGGCACAAGCTACAGAGCTTGCCCGGTGGAGACAGCTCCCTTAGTGCAGGCTAAGGCTGAGCATGGAAGGCCAGCTCCACTCTCCAATACAGCTGTATCCACCCTGCAGATGTCTCCCGGACCTAGCACAGGGTGGCCCAAGGCAGGCTTTCAGTACATACTCAATCAATGACACCATGATTCCAACACTAAGGAGATGGCCTCCAGCAGAGGACAAGGGAGAGCCAGGTCCGGGTACCTGCCATTGTGTCTATCCTAAATGAAGGCCCCTGCCCCAGGACAGTAAGGAACAAAGGGACAGGGTAGACTTCTGATCAGCAGGACAGCCACTACACACCTTTATGGCATCTTCAACGAAGACCACAGCCTGGTCTATGCAGAGCTCCTGACTGGCTGCGGCATCTGCAGGCAGAGGGAACACAGCAGGTGAGCAGATGGGACAGCTGCAGCCTCACCTCCACAGGATGAGCACATGCAGGAAGGAAGCCGGCTGCGGCTGGCTGCAGCCAGAGGCTCCCCCCACTCTGAAGCAGGTACCTGTCCAAGCGAGAGTGCCCAACAGGTAAAAACACATGGCATGGTGGAGGACATCAGGCCCAGAGCAAAGGCAGCTCTACCCCAGGACCACCACTGCCCAGGCACAGCATGCACAAGGACACGGAGGCAGTAGCGACCTGCAGAACCCTGGTACCGCACTCAGGGCTCAGAGCCCCGCCTCATCTACTAACATGGAAAGAGCAGGAATGGTTGCCCTCGTCAAGTGGGTGCCGGTGGCAACCTGCTTGAGTCCTGAGTGGATGCCATGTGGTGCAGGAACCCCCTGGTGCTCAGGGAAGGGGCTCCCATCACCACTCGGCCATCATCACCTCTGCCACCTCCACCAGTATCACCAGTTCAGCCAGTATCGTCCACTGTGAGACGGGGTAACCTCTATCCAAGGAACACAAGATTTCACACCAACATGAGCAAAGGTATCGTTCTCACTCTTCAGCCAGTACTAACAGCCACAGAGCTCTCCCTCCCTCCCCACCTTCAGGACCAGGTGGTCCCCAAATATAACCCTGAGCAGAGGAACTAGGGGACTGCACAGCCCCAACAACTCACATCTCATCATGCTGGGAACAAAATGGGCAATGTAGCTATCTCAGTTTGCCGTTCTGATTTTTATAAAGTCCAGCCTCCTGGGACCCACAGGAGCCAAGCCCTGCTAAGAACAGAGCCTCCACAGCAAGAAGCCCTGAGGCCCGCCCACAACCATGGCCAGAGCCCCAGCGACTGCCTACACAGTGTGCCCTCTGTCTCTGAAGAGCCACCTGCTCTTAGCTCTTGGGAATCACGTCTAGGGTCACAGAGCAGAGGCAGTAAACCCCAGAGGATAACCAGAGATGTACCTCACTCCTGGCTTTACCCTGACCATGCTACAATACCTTATCAACCAGGACCTCGGTTTCCCCACATGTATGTCCATGAGGCTTATCCTAACAGCACCCTGTTTCTCAGAGAGGCTCTGAGAGTTGTGGGTGCTGGCACTCTAGAAGGTTTCCTGGGATGGCTATGAAAAGAAGCCATATTGCTGTGTTCCCAGCATGGCAGAACCGAAAACCAACTGGCCCAAGGAGAAAGGCAGCTGAGGGCATCCTGGGAGAGCCCAGAAGCCCGGTCATACCCTAGAGAGCGTAGCCTGGGTCTGGAGCCATGAACCACAAAAGCTTCTTCGACGGGGAAACAAGCTGAGGCTCAGAACTGGCTATAAGAATTCATGTCCACCCAGACAAGCCATCACAGGTGTGGGTCAGCACCCCAGGGCTCTGTAACAACAGGGGCCTCTCATCTAGCTTCCGGCTGTTGGTATATAAGAGTCTGGATCCTGCTCCCTGAGCTCACCCAGGCATCGGGTGCTTGAAGAAGCCCCTCCCACTTCAGCATCCTTCACACCCTGCAGCTCTAGGAAGCTTGTCACAAGTTCTAGGAAGCATGTCATGGGTTTCTGGGGGTCCCCGATGCTTCAGGTCCACACTCCACCCCATCTCGGCACTTGGGAACCCATTCTGGCCACCCATTCCATCTCCTGCTGACCCAGCCATGCCACACATTCTGAACTTGAACCTATTAACGCCTGGCTCTCCAGAGTCTCTAAGCCCATGCCCAGGTTGCCACTTTTGCCAGAGAATCCTCCTCTAACTTGAGGTTCCAGAGACTCCCCCAGGGCTACCTGGCCTGCCCTGAGCTCATCACTTTGGGTAAGCAACCACTTGTTGATACCTATAACTCCAACCATGAGGGCCAGGGGACTTCTCCTGGGCACACAGGGTCAGAATGAGGCAAAGTGAGGGCCAATAACAGGGGCTCAGACACTGTGTTCCCCACGATACCTACGGACAAGCCTCCCTACCTCTACTTCCTGACAGCCAGGTCTAGGCTTGCTCTGCCTCTCCCTCTAGACTCTACACAACCAACCTAGATCCCTGCCCAGCAGGCGGTGTGACTCTGGGCAAGCCTTTCTGCACAGTCTCCTCCACGACCCTTGCCAGATGAAGAGCCTCAGCTTTGCAGGTAGCCCACAAAGTCTGTAAACCCCCTCATCCTGTTTCATACCAGCCAGGAACAAGTAAAACTACTCTCTGCAACATTTGGCAGGGGTCAGTCAGGTAGGCCTGATTCAGCAGGACACAACAGCAGGAACCCCTGGGGTCCTTGGGGAGGCCTGCAGCGACAGCTACCCGCTCTGAGGGTCTGGTCACAGGGCAGCCAAACCCAGAGCCTGGAGACCATCTCTCACCCACAGGATGCTGGTGTGGAGACTGAAAGATGCATTCTCGTGGTGAGCCCAGCCCAGGAGATGCAAACACAAAGAGTGCTGTCTGGGTTCTCAACATCCCTAGCCAAAGCCACAGTGTTTGGACAAAGAGACCCCAGAGTCTCTCATGCGACACTGCCCAGCCTTAAGTCTTGCCTCAACAGAGAAGACTGAATCTGTCACTTGTCCATTCTGGAAGGCCAAGACTTATAAGCATCATGACACTGCTACCTCGGACATCTGTCAGGACCCACACACCAGACTCTACAGAATCTCTCTTTGGATCCCCCAAATGTGCCCCCCAACCCACCAGTCGTTACTGCCCCTTTTATGGAGACTCAAGCTAAGAAACCTGCCAAAGTCCCACAGTCAGCAACTGGGAGCCCCAGAAAGGTCCCCCAGATGCCCCAACATAAAGCACGTGTCCCCTGAACCACATGCCTCAACTTGACTCAGGAGAGGAGGGTAGGGGTGAGAGGGTGGATGTGTGGTCACCTCAGCCTCTAGCTTCCGCATCTCCTATTAGGGACCTCTGTGGCCTCGTTATTCAATGGAAAGGCATGAGCTATGGGCAGAGAGGGACCACTGTGCCAATCCAGTTGCTCCCAAACAGAAGAGGAAAGGAGGTCCAGAGAGGGAAGTTTGAATGGCCAGGCCTGCACACACAGGGCAGTACATACTGGCAGTGGCCACACGAGAAGGTGGGCTGTGACCTGCTCCTCTCCTCTCTCTTGGCCTCAGTTTCCTTACCTGGAAAACGAGAACCAGAACCCTCTGCCTCTCGGTCACTAGTAACCAACCCTCTGCAGATGGCTGGGAAGATGACTCCACTCTCCCTGAGTTCAGCAGTTTCCCTGACCACAGGAAGAGGAGAGAAGGAGAGAACAGATAAGGAGCCCCCAGCACTTAAGGGGACAGGGAAGGAAGCCACCCTGGCCTCAGGACACCAGCTTCAGCCCCTAGCAGCCAGAGCAAAGTCACTCCCAGCAGGATGTTCAGCCACTTACGCCTGGGGACCCTGTGTTGGAAAACTCTTCTCTCTCCAGGCCTCAGTTTCCCCCATGAGGAAGAAGTTGAAGTGACGATGCAGTAACCCCAGCGCTTGAGAAGTAACCCCAGGGCAAGAGAATCTGGAGTTCAAAGCTAGCCTGGCTACTTGAGACCCTGTCTCAAAAAGTTAGGAGAAAAAAGAAAAGTCACTCACCAGAGCGGGCCTGGCCACCGCCTCGGTCCCTGCCCAGAAGGGGCTGCACCTCTGCCGCCATCCCACCACCAACACAAGCCGGACTTAGCCCTACAGCGAGAGCCTGCGTTCCGGGAGGAGCGACCGCTCTGTGATGACGTCCAGCGACAGCCAATGAGAACGGAGAGATCGTGCTGGGAGGCGGAAGCAACAAGCCCCGCCTCCAATGGGTGGAGCTCCGCTTCCTTTCTGCAGGGAGGGGCAAAGGGGAGGGAAAGCTGAGCGCCGAGGAAGTTTTTTTACCAATGCAGATCACTGCCATCTCCTTCCAGCTCTAGGAATGTCAAACTCCCAGGGCTGGACCCAGGAATCTCTTGTTTTGTTTTGGGATTTTGCTTGTTTGTTTGTTTTTTATTTCCAGGTCCTTATAACACGCCCAGCAAGCTCTCTCCCTCTAGCTACACCCGGAACCCAGAAGTGTTTAAGCAAGCATTTTGCGTGACTCTGACACATGCAAGGATTGTGTACAAGAGATTAACCACAAAGGTCACCCCCTCCCCCGCCCCATGGAGCTCGAGTTTTTCCTCTGAAATTAAGAAAACTTAAATATAATTAAGGGTAAGATTTTAAACCATGAAGCTAGACATGTTGCTGCCCACGCCGAGAATTCAAACACTCCAGCAGCAGAGACAAGAGGATCTGCTGTCCTCTGCTGCCTGTCAGTCTTGGAGGTCAGAAGTCCAGGGCAGAAGTCTTCTCTATCTCTTGGGACCTCAGAAGGCTGAAACCAAGTGTGGCCACTATGCTGGGATCTTTTCAATCTTTTTCTTTTATTATTATTATTATTATTTGTTGTTGTTTTTGTGTGTATGTGTGGTATATCTCTGTGTGTGTGATGTATAGTATATGTGTGTGATGTGTATGTATGATGTATTGTATATGTGTGTGATGTGTGTATATGTATGTGTGTGTGATATGTGTGTGTGATGTATGGTATATATGTGTATATGGTATGTATGTGTATGTGTGTGATGTGTGTGGATGTGTGTGTGATGTATATGTGTGTGATGTGAGTGTGATGTATGGTAAATATGTATGTGTGTGTGTGTGTGATGTATGGTATATATGTATGTGATGTGTGTGATGTGAGTGTGATGTATGGTAAATATGTATGTGATGTGTGTGATGTGTGTGTGTGATGTATGGTATATATGTATGTGATGTGTGTGATGTGTGTGTGTGATGTATGGTATATATGTATGTGATGTGTGTGATGTATGGTGTATGTGTGTGTATGATGTGTGTTCACAAGTTCACAGCAGCAGTATAGAGCCATTCACAATACTGTACAGGGGACATCTCTCTCTCAAACCTCATCCATCTTGAGATACTGAAACGCTACCCTGTTCTCAAACTGATTTTATAGTTTAATGGTGTTATGCACAGATCACGGGGACCCCCAAAAGACCACCACGGAGACTGAATCCCACATGTAAAAGCAAAGAGCCTTTATTTTCAAGCTCCAGGGCTTAGTCTGTCTGTCCCACACAGTGGAGAGAGCAGAGAGCCCTGAGCCCAGGCAGAGTGGGATTTTTTTTATCATAGCAGAGGCTGGGGTGAGGGGATTTCCAGAATCCAGGACCCTGATTGGCTGACAATTGTCTAGGGGTATCTGTAAAACAAAAATAGGTGTGTGCTAGACTCAGGGACATCTGGCCACCTTATCTAATGGCTGGAATGTTTGGGATGTTAGGTACTTCCCCATCCCTGGGTGAATCCCTGGATGGTGTCAGTTTATGGCTTTTCCTGGATCTGGGTGTTGCCTGTCAGTAAGCCTGTCACAGAAGCTGTATCTGGGCCCCTAGGCCTGTCATGGCAGCTGTGTGGCCAAGCTGTTTTGGGGCCCCTCCACAAATGATATTTATTTCAAAAACATCTTGCTGAGTGGCTCAGACTGGCCTCTAACTTATAACTTGCCTGCCTAGATCCAGATAATCTCTGTCTCTTTAAAATTTATTATTTATTCATGTTGACAGTGTGTGTATGTGTAATTTTTTATTGTTGTTGTTTTGTTTTTCCAGACAGGGTTTCTCTGTGTAGCCCTGGATGTTCTGGAACTCACTTTGTAGACCAGGCTGGCCTCAAACTCATAGAGATCTGCCTGCCTCTGCCTCCTGAGTGCTGGGATTAAAGGAGGGCACCACCACCTTATTTTTGGTTGTTCTTACTTTTTAGTCATGGGGTCCCACCACCCAGCTCCCAAATAATTCACACATGGAGGCTTATTCTTAATTATAAATGCCCGCCTTAGCTTGGCTTGTTTCTAGCCAGCTTTTCTTAAATCATGCCATCTACCTTTTGCCCCTGGGCTTTTTCTTTTTCTTACTTCTGTATATCTTACTTTCACTCTTGCTCCATGGCTGGCTGTGTGGCTTTATGGCTGGCTCCTGGTGTCCTCTCTCTTCTTTTCTTGTTCCTTCCTTGATCCTCTCTTCCCAGAGTTCTCTTTCTCTTATCTCTGCCTGCCAGCCCCTCCTATCCTTTCTCTGCCTTTGCAATTGGCTGTTCAGCTCTTTATTAGACCAATCAAATGGTTTGGGCAGACAAAGTAACACAACTTCACAGAGTTAAACAAATGCAACATAAAAGAATGCAACACATCTTTGCATCATTAAACAAATGTTTCACAGCATAAACAAATGTAACACATCTTAAGATAATATTTTACAACACCCAGCTCTTTAATTTTTTTTAAACTGTCTAACCTAATGTAAGCAGGGTCATAAAGAGTGAAAGTCTTATGTATTCCAGGCTAGTCAGATGGTTCAGCAGGTGAAGGCTCTTGCCACCAAGCATGACAACCTATATTTGATCCCCAGGACCCATATCCCATGTGGAAGAAGGAGAGAACCAACTCCTGAAAATTATCTTTTGATCTCTACACACACACACACACACACACACACACACACACACACACACACAGCACACATGATCACACACATGTGCACACAAAATAAATCTAATACAGTTTTAGAGGTCAAATTTTCTGGGGCCTGGAGAGATGGCTGAGTGTCTAAGAACATTTGTTCTTTCAGATCCAAGCATCCAACTGTGTGTTCACAACCATTTGTAACTCCACTTCCAAGGGATCCAACACCCTTCTCTGATCTGAAGGCACCAGGCCTGTGGTGCACACACATGCAGGCAAAACACTCAGACACAGAAAATAAAATATAGTTTAAAGATGAGACCGTCCTTAGATAGAATGGACCAATGAAGCTGAAGGAAAATGTTGACATCAACAAGAGCATTTGCCCAGCATGAATAAGCCCCAAATGTCAAGAGGCTGGACTGTAGTTCAGTGGTAGAGCATTTGCCCAGCATGAATAAGCCCCAACACACACACACACACCCCTGGAGACAGCCCTACCTCATTAGAATACACACATGCAAAACAGATGCAAATGAACTCCACAGAGCCCATCAGTCAGCAGACATCAGAGGATCAGTTCTAGAAGGCAGGGCTATGCTTACCCCAGGGCAGGTGGAAAGAAACCATGATTTCAAGGTTATCCGTTTGCTTTGGTTTGTTTAAACAGAAGTTAAATTTTTATGATTTGTTTGGTTTAAAACAGGTCTCCCATAGCTCAGGCTGCCCTCAGACTCACTGTGTGTCTAGTTCTCCCTACACTGAGCCTCCTGCCTCCACCTCTGAAGTGCTGGGATCACAGGTGTGTACCACCACACCGGTTTCTTCAATGCTGGGGGTGGAACCTGGGACTTCGTACATGCTGGGCAAGTACTGTACCCACTGAGCACCTCCCCAGACCTAATTTTTTTTCTTTGAGAAAAAGAAAATGAGTTCATGTAGCCTCAGGGAAATGTCTATTGCAACTAAAGAACTTCCTAGATACTTCTAGAACTCCCAGAGGCTCGAATGGAAAATGGCTGCCATTAAGTAGTCAGTCTCCTTTAGAGGTAGACAGGGCTCTCAGAGGGGCCTTGTCACAAATGGGATACAGAAATAAACCACAAGAACAGGATAGCACCACAAGACGGCTCTGAGTCCCAGACACAGCGTGGCCTACTCCAAGTTCAGCCAGAATGTCCCTGGTGTGCAGGCGGGCAGCGTCCAGGAAGTCAGTCATGGAGTTCTCACAGGTGGTAGCCGATTCCGAGCAGCCCTGCCATCATGGGGACCTATGTGTGACTCTGCCAGCCAAGGCTTAGGACACAGCATGGGTGGGCAGTGCTGGCCACAAGGTTTGACCAGGGACTAGTCTACTCCCTGGATGCCCAGTGGTGCCCTAAAACACAATTCAATTCTGACACCATTTACCTAGAGCTAGCATAGAATCCACCACAGTCACACAAGACGGTACCACTCACATGCTAAGAACAAGCCTCCCTAGACTTCAAGGCAATAAACAGAGGGTGCCTACTACCCACTCTCAAGTTAAAAAAAAAAAAAAGCTAGAATGGCTCACAGAATTCAGGAAGACATTTAACTACTGCTGGTTTATTTAACCACATGTACGTGGGGGAGTGGTGTATGTGCACCTGGGTGCAATGCCTAAGGAGGCCAGGAGAGGGCACCAGGTCACCAGAGGAGATCATCAGATCCCCTCAGCCTGGAGTTTCACTAGTGAGCCACATGATATGGGTGCTGGGACCTGAACTCAGGTCCTCTGCAAGAGCAGGGAAGTGCTCTAACCACTGAGCCATCTCTTCAACTCCTACCATGGGTTATTATAAAGTACAGGGCTCTGGAACAGCTCGAGGGAAGAGGCCCATAAGACAAGGTCTGACAGGGGCCGGTGCTTTCTCAAGACGCGTCACTTTCCTGCCGCTTCCAAGCTGGGTGGTGGTGGTGGTGGTGGCGGCGGCGGCGGCGGCGGCGGCGGCGGCGGCGGCGGCGGCGGCGGCGGCGGCGGCGGCGGCGGCACACGCCTTTAATCCCAGCACTCAGGAGGCAGAGGCAGGTGGATCTCTGTGAGTTCGAGGCCAGCCTGGTCTACAAAGTGAGTTCCAGGATAGGCGCCAAAGCTACACAGAGAAACCCTGTCACGAAAACCAAAAAAGAGCAGCCCTGAATCCACCACCTCTTGGGCCCCTTTTAAGGAGTAAAATCAAGAGCAGTTTTACAGAAGGGAGACAATGGGACAATAAAGAAATATTTAAAAAAAAATCTTTAAAAAAATTATGTGGTCACCCACCACGTGATTAGGGAAGGGTCAGGGAGGGTCAGGGTAGTCTCAAAAACAAATCCAGGACATGGGTTGTGGAAGGTCTGATTCCAGGAACAGAGAACGGAGCAACTCAGTTCTCACAGTAAATGAGCACTTATTTTTTAAAACACAGCATAATTGATCCTGCTTTCAAAATGGAGTCAGGCAGGTTCCTCAGTGTAGCCCTGGCTATCCTAGAACTTGCTCTGTAGACCAGGCTGGCCTGGAGCTCAAAGATCCACCTGCCTCTGCTCCCCAAGTGCTGGGATAAAGTGTGCATCACCACGCCCAGCCCGTGAACACATTTCTACAATGGAAGTTCTTGGGAATTGTCTTAGTCTGTGTTACTATAACTGAGTTTCACTGGGCACAGAGGCACACAATGCAAGCACTCTGGAGGCAGAGGCAGTGGAATTGCTCATCCACACTGGAGGCCAAGGGACCTGTCACTCCTGAGTGCGGATAAGGAAACTGAGGCTGGAGGGGCTCTACAAGGTTCCCTCCCAAGGCTGGAGCATCCAGTGGACTGGAACAGTGTCCCACAACAGCTCCAGCCGGCCTCCCACTCAGTCCACGGCCACAAGCACAGCAGGTGAGCTGCCCACAGCTCAACCGGAAAGGCTGTCCAGAGCCACAGCAGGATCCTTCCTGTTGTCAGTGTGCAGGACCAGATGAGGCGTTCAGACAGCCAGAGCCAGGAGTTTGGGGTGCAGATAAGAAAGGGGGCTTGCTGGAAACTCCCTTCCCTGCCCCCCAGGCATGCAAACAGATGAGATTCACATTGGGACCCAGCCCCTGCCCCCCACCATGGGCACCACACAGTGTACTCTGCCACACCCACTGCCCACAGCGGCACTACCCTGAGGTGCTTCTGTGGTCGTGGATCCTGCAGTGAAGAGAAACAACCTCTTGGTGGAGACACTGGCTTGGACTCAGGCCCTCCTACCTCCCAGAGAGTCACTGCAAGAATCTTGCCCAGCCAGTGCTAGGCTTCTCTCCCAAGAGCCCTGGAGACCGTGCCAAATGTGGCTCTAAATCAGAAACATGCCCTCAGGCTCCCAACACTGTTGGGATGTTACTAGGAGCGTGCTCACCACATCAGTGCCCCTGGGTTTTAAAAGAACCCTCCAGAAATGGAACCAAATCCTGAACCCCAATTCACTCCCACCCAGCTTCACAAGTATTCCTAGAGATAGAGAAAGCTTGCCTTCAAGGGAGGCTGCACCCTGCACTCTTCCAAAGAGACCCAACCATCCTCATGATCTGGCCTGACAGGCTGAGGTCTAAACTGCACCTGCTCCAGATGCTTCCTCCCCCAGGTGAACCAGGGCCTCCTGCACTCTGAAGCTGGGTTACACGGATGGCCTGAGCAGCTAGCATGTACCTACATGGGTTTGAACAGGTAGCTTTCTGGATTTTGTTCCTTCATCCACTCATTTACATGTGCATTTATGGAGCATCTACTGCATACCAAGAACTCTCCCTCCCTCCACACTGCTGAATAATGCTTCAAGCAGAGCAGAACAGCGTCAAGTGTTTCTAAAAACATTTGAGAGAAAGCGCACATCACCACTTGCTGTCAAGTGGACAAGGGATGGGCCTTTACCACCCCCAGCCTGATACTGCGGGGGCCCTCAGGTTTACATCCATCAACTGGGGATCACAGTGATCGAAGCCTCTGTCTCCGAGTCTATTCTCCCGGCCTCCTTCCCTTCACATCCAGCTTGGGGCAAACAGTAACAAGGAGTTCTAAAATCATATTCCCAAGCTACATTGTGGTACAAGCCAGTAATCCCAGCACTCTAGAGGCTGAGGCAGGAGGATTACCATGAGTTCCAGGCATGGTCTACAAACCAAGACTCTGTATCAAAGGAACAAAACAGAGGCCAGGATTGGAGTTGGTAGAGTGCTTAGCTAACACACATGGCGCCCTGGCTTCCAAACCACATAAACCAGGTAGGGAGTGCACGCCTGTAATCCCTGTGCTGAGGTGGAGGCAGGAGGATCAGGAGTTCCAGGTCATCCTCAGCTACACAGGGAGTTAAAGGCCAAGCTGGACTCCCTGAGATCTACCTCAAAAACAAAACAACAAACAAACACACAAACACATTCCCTTCTCTACTGCCAGTCTCACGTGAGCCTTCAAACACCCCCATAGGCCGCCAGAGTCTGCTGCACTGGGGGAGACCGAGACTCAAATGTCCCCAGGCTTCACATGGGGAGTGGGGCTCAGCAGACACACAGCCTAGCCTATGCCTGGGGAGAGCGTGCAGGCTGGACACAGACCCCAAAGCAGGCTGTTGGTGAGCAATCCATACATCCCTAAGCCGAGGACTGACCCTTGCCCCTGGGGACTGCCCCCTGGGAAAGCCAAACCCTTCCCAGGCCAGGCCTGGGCACTGCTTGCTATTTTGGGCTCCTTTACCCGTGACACTAGCAATGGGAATCTGGGGAGACACCCAAATGGCTTGTTTGGTTGGGAACTCGCTGATGTGGTGGCAGCTGAGGGGGAACTGAAGGGTCAGGAGTCTCCAGGGTGGGGGCAGGAGTGTCCTGGGCTGCAAGGCAGCCCTGGGAGGACACTGAAGGGGACGTGGGAAAAGCAGGCAGGTTAGGCTGTCTTGGAAGCTGATGGGAGGAATGTTGTAAAAATGGCATGCGCAGCAGCCTTGAGCCGAGGTGAAAAGACAGAGAAAGTTATATTATTAAAGGGGGAGGGGAGGGGGAGGGAGGGAGGGAGGGAGGGAGGGAGGGAGGGAGGGAGGGAGAGAAAGTGGAGGTGTGTGCAGCCTCATGGAAGGAGAGAAAGGGAGAGAGGAAGAGAGAGAGAAGGGGAGGGGTTTTCTCTTAAAGGGGACTTTACGTAAGATGACATCAGGACACTGGGTAGGTCCCCAAGAGGCAGGCCAGAATGCTAACAGGGAGAGGGTCTGTATCATCAAGTCAGATCCCCTCCCTTCACACAAGCACCATCTTAGGTCAGAAGTTCTGCACACAGCAGGGACACCAGTGGTTAGGGACAGAGGGAAGCAGGGAACTGTGGCTGGCTTAGCCCCAGAGATGTGTGTTCCTAACTATCTGATGGATACTGGCACAGGGTGAACGTGGCAGGAGCTGTGGAGGAGACAGAGACCCCTGAGAAAAGTCTGAGCTTGAGACCGTCTCCTAGAGCAGTGGTTCTCCACCTTCCTAATGCTGTAACCCTTAAAACAGTTCCTCCTGTTGTGGTGACCCCCCACCATAACATTATTTCATTGCTGCTCCATAACTGTAATCTTGCTACTCTTATGGATCGTAATGTAAACTTCTGTCTTCTCCGATGGTCTTAGGTGACCCCTGTGAAAGGGTCGTTTGATGCTAAAAGGGGTCCCAACCCTTGGGTTGAGGGTGGGACAGGGGGTGGTAGATGTTAACAGACAGGAAAAGAGAATGGTATCGACTCAAGACCCCGAGAGGGTGACAGAGACGAGGTTCAGAGGGCTCAAGCATTGTGCCAGGTTTATTAGGGGGCAAAGGTGTTTGAGGGCACTGACCTCAGTACTGGGCAGGAACTGAAATGGAGACCATGGAGGAACACTGCTTACTAGTTTGCTCCCTCTGACTTGCTCAGCTACCTTTTTAAAACATCCCAGGCTGGGTGGTGGTGGTGCACGCCTTTAATCCCAGCACTCAGGAGGCAGAGGCAGGCGGATCTCTGTGAGTTCGAGGCCAGCTTGGGCTATAGACAGAGCTCCAGGAAAGGTGCAATGCTACACAGAGGAACCCTGTCTCAAAAAAACAAACAAACAAAAACAAAACACATCCCAGGCCCACCTGCCTAGGGATGACACAACCCACAGTGGGCCGGCCCTCCCTCCATTAACTGATCAATCATTAATCAAGAAAATGACCCACAGACTTGGTCACAGCCCAATCCAATGAAGTCAATTCCTCAGTTGAGGGTCCTTCTTCCCCAGTGACTCTTGTTTACATCAAGTCGACAAAAAACCGACCCAGCACAGAACTCATCCCTCATGCCTGAAACAACTGAAGGTGTCTATGAGCTTTGCTGAATTTCATTTTGGAGCAAAACCTCCAAAATTGTAGAGAAGGGCGCTCACAAACTACAAGAGGAACAGAAGTGGATTGTTATGTGACTCGCTTGTGTCCAGCTAAACGCCCAGGAGGGCCCTTCTCCAAAGCTGGCCAAGGGGACTGTTGGGCTTCAGTGTAAAATGTCCCTGTCTTTGAACATTTTGGCCCCAGGTGGTGGTGCTGTTTGGGGAAGTGTTTGGAACCTTTGACATACCAGCCATGAGGGGCAGGCGTGAAGAAGTTCAGCCTCACCACCTTCAGCCTCAGCTCTCTGCTTCCTGTCCCCAGCTGCTGCAAGCTCCCAGCACCCCAAATCCAGCCACCATGCCTGCCCCTCCCCTCCACCAGACGTGTGCAACCCACAGGGAGCTACGGATGTAGCCCAACACAAAATGATAAACTGTGCAAGATGTTGTTGTTAACTCAGTGTATGGGTCTCCATCGGGAACCTTGTAGACAGCGTCAGACCCTGCTCATAAGCCTAAATAACTTCTCTTTTCTCAGGTGCCTCACTCAGGTCCTCCTTCACAGCAATAAGAAAAACAATAAATACAGAGGTCCTGGGTCCAATCTCCAGACACACACACACAGAGGCATGCAAGCACACACACACACACACACACACACACACACACACACACACACACACACTACATTTTAAAAGGAAATAACCAAAACAATCCTTTTAGAAGCCTTGCTAATACATGGGCATGTGGGGGTGGGGGTGGCTGGAGAGATGACTCAGAGGTTAAGAGCACTGGCTGTTCTTCCAGAGGACCTAGGTTCAATTGCCAGCACCAACATAGCAGCTCATGACTGTCTTTAACTCCAGTTCCAGGGGATCTGGCACCCTCATGCAGGCTTACATGTAGGCAAAACACCAATGCATATAAAATAAGTAAGTAAATGAATGAATGAATGAATAAATAAATAAACAAATAAATAACACTGGCATGTCAGAGGGTGAACATAATGTCTGGTCCTTAGTGACGTGTGCAGGGATGCATCGGTACCAGGCTGGAGCAGTTTTTCTTTTTTTTTTCTTTTCTTTTTTTTTTTTTGGTTTGTTTGTTTGTTTTCGAGACAGGGTTTCTCTGCGTAGCTTTGTGCCTTTCCTGGAACTCGCTTTGGAGACCAGGCTGAACTTGAACTCACAGAGATCCACCTGCCTCTGCCTCCCGAGTGCTGGGATTAAAGGCGAGCACCACCACCGCCCGGCTGGGGCAGTTTTTCTAAGAGGAAGCTGCAGGGGCTGCATCAGGTCCTTCCTGCCCACAGGCAGAAGCACTCAGGCCCCCTCAGATCTGGATGCTGCATGGAGCTCATCAGGGGGTGCTCTCCCACACCCCTGTTTTCCATAAGGCTGCCAGAGCTCAGCAGACAGTAGTACAAGAGTAGCCCTCTTGTCCCAGCCACAGCCTCTGTGTGCTTGAGTTCTCTGATTGTGCAGTTCCCACAGACCGTGAGGGTCGGGGGACCTGGGGACCCTGCGTGGGTCTTTGTCAGATGCCATGGCTGTTTTCTACATTCATTAATTTTGTGCTTAGGGGTGGGGTATGTGCACCCCACTGCACTTGTAGAGGAAAGCTTTCCGGAGTCATTCTCTTCTGCCATGTGGTCTTAGGGATTGAACTCGGGTCATCAACCTTGGCAGCAAGTGTTTCACTCACTAAACCATCTCTTTTACCTTTCTGTCAGGCCCTCTGTGTGACCCAGTGTGACCGTGGAGCACAAAGCTGCCACAAGACCCTAGTGCCTTTTTTGACTGGGGGATGCAGCTCAGTGGTGAGACACTTGTCTGGCATGTGCAAGGCCCTGAGTTCCATTCCAGTCCATGATGACAATAAATTGAAGAGGAGGAGGAGGAAGAAGAAGAAGAAAAGAGGAGGAGAAAGGAGAGAAGAAGAAGAAGGAGAAGAAGGAGAAGGAGAAGGAAGAGGAGAAGGAGAAGAAGGAGAAGAAAGAGAAGAAGAAGAAGGAGGAGGAGGAGGAGGAGGAGGAGGAGGAGGAGGAGGTACAAGCCCACAGTGGCATGGCTCCTGCAGACAGGAAAGTTGGGCTCCCCTCTGACATGGTGAAGTTGTAGGGAGCCAGGGAATTTGGGGAGGAGACAGGCATGTGTTCTTGGGATCACAGGACCAAAGCTGCCATGGTTCCGTGTGTTTCTTTCCTCGAATGTATTGGCATCAGCCACTGCACTGGCTACTTCCTCACTGCTGAGACAAAGCTTAGGGGAGGATGGGTGAATCTTCCAGCGTGAGAGGTCCAGTCTATCAAGCCATTGTCTCAGAAGGAAAATCATCACGCCAGAGAGATGGCTCAGTGAGGAAAACGCTTGCTGCCAAGGCACAGCAGTAGGGGTCGGAGGCTGCTTGCTCACATCTGAGTGGACCAGGATGGAGAGAGAAATGAGTGTCGGTGCTTAGCTGGTGTGGTGGCTTGAAGGAGAAATGTCCCCTCATAGTCTTGGGTATTTGAACACCTGGTCCCCAGTTTGTGGCGCTGTTTGTGAAGGCTTGGGAGGTGTGGGCTTGTTGGAGGAAGTGTGTCACTGGAGGTGGGCCTTGAAAGCCATTTCTGGTTCGCTCTCTCAGCACTGTGTTTGTGGTTCCAGATGTGAGCTCTCTGCTCCCTGCTCCTGCCACCTGCTGCCTCTGTTCCAGCATCTGGACTGGATCCCTCTGCGACAGTAAGCCCAGATGATCCTTCTTCTGTAAGCTGTCCGGGTCGTGGTGTTTTATCACAGTGTGGAATAGTGAGAGAACAGCTGGCTCTCTTCTTTTTCCCTTTTCAACTGTCCCTGAGTGCTAGCCCGTGCACGATGCTGCAATTCAGAGTGAGTCTTCCCTCCTCCGTCTCCTCAGGGAATACCCTCGCAGACACAACCCCTGGCAGACATGGGAAGTGCTGCTGTATACAGACTGTGGCAGGCTAACTGAAGAGGGGGCTCCATCTGTGGGGTTACAGAGCAGGCACCATCTGCACTGAGTGAGACTCCCAGGACAGCTGCTGTGGGTCCCCCACAATCCTGTAGCTAATCCCTCACCCATGCTCCTTTGTTTTGTTTGGTTCTCTTTATTGTTTTTGCTTGTTTGTTTTTGAAACAGGGTCTCTCTATATAGCACTGGCTGTCCTGGAACTCACTATATAGACCAGGCTGGCCTTGAACTCAAAGATCCACCTGCCTCTGCCTCCAAAGTGCTGGGATTAAAGACATGCACCATGTCAGGCCCTCACTCATGCCCTTTTAAGTAATCCCAATAGTCTCACTGGTTTACCAAGTCAGACTTAGGTGGTGTTGTGCTTTGATTTGTCCCTGGAGTCTTATAAGGATGGAGTAGGCATTTGCTTATGTCTTCTTGGGGAAGGAATTCTGGAAAAAAACACCCACATCCCCAAAATAAAACCCTATTGGAGGGGAAAGACTAGAAAGGAGAAGTAGAGGAAAGGGAAGAGAAGAAAGTGTTTGAGAAGGAAGAAGATAAGGGAGAAAAGAATGGATGAAGGAAGAAGGAAGAGAGGCAGGAGATGAGGGGAAGAAGAGAGGAAGGTGGAGGCATGGATGCAGTAGAAGACCCCGTGGTTAAAAGGAGTGTTTCCACCAGGAGACCTGTTTGGACCCCACAAAAATAAATGGATAAGGATAGTGGCCAGGCATGTCATAGTTTTAGGAATGTCTGGTTGTCATTAGTAGGAATGCTAAAGCTTCTGTGGGCTTTTCATATGTGGCTCACTGCTGGGTGTGTGCCAGAATGGCCACAGATCCAACCAAGAGAATACTAATGGTACATGGGCAGAACAGGGTTGGTGCTCCTGTCTTTTCACAGGGACTTTGGTGACCTGCCTGCACAATCTGTGATGACACTCGTCCTCAAGACTCTTAACCTCAGCATACCTGCAATGTCCTTTTATCTATGTGTCAGGCCACTTAGTCTCAGGATCTGATTAGGACATCAGCATCATCAGGGGACCATTATTTAACTTACCTCCTTCTCCCTCCTCTTCCACAAATTTTCATCATCAAGCTTTATTTCCTCATGGCACAGACCCCTGGTTAAAATTGTTGGTTCATTTGCTTTCTGTTCAGCTCCTGATTACATTTCTTCATTTCTAGGTTTTCCACAGTTCTGTCCCCAGAACCAACATTGTTGGTGTTCATTGAGTCAAATGTAGTTGATAATGAATCCATGGGTAGATGGGCAGATGAATGGATGAATATGTGTGCAAGCAAATGGATTGATGCATGGATGTATGAATTCAGCCATTGACGGGCTGTTAGAGAATGGATGGGTGAAGGATGAATGTGTTAGTATGTGGATGGATGGGTGGATGGATGGATGGATGGATGGATGGATGATGGGCAGGTGGAGAGACAGAGGGATACGTGGATGAGTGTGTGGATGGGTGGATGGGCAAGAGATGTGTGTGTATGTGGATAGATGATAGATTTGGTGGTTTGAAAAAGAAATGTCAGGTTATTTGAACAGTTGTTTCCAGTTGGTGGCACTGTTTGGGGAGGTTTAGGAGGTGCATCTTGCTGGAGGAAGTAAATCACTGGACAGGTTTTGAGAGTTCAAGGTTTCATATCATGCTCAGTTTCACTTTCTGCTTTGCACTTGTGTTTAGTGGTATGAGGTCTGGCTTCCTGCTCCTGCCACCATGACTTCTGATTGTTGCCATGCCTTCCCTTCCCCCAGGATGGACTCTAACCTTCGGGAAATGAAAGCCCAAATAAACTCCTTCTTGTCTTAGTTAGGGTTTCTATTGCTGTGAAGAGACACCATGACACAGCAGCTCTTATAAAGGAAAATATTTAATTGGGGTGACAGCTTACAGTTTCAGAATTTCAATCCATTATCATCATGGTGGGACATGGCAGCGTGCAGGCAGACATGGTGCTGGAGAAGTAGCTGAGAGTCCTACATCTTGTAGGCAACAAGAAGTGGTCTGAGACACTGGGATGTATCTTGAGCATATATGAGACCTCAAAGCCCACCCCCACAGTGACACACTTCCTCCAACAAGATCACACCTACTTCAACAAGGCCACACTCCCTAATAGTGCCACTCTCTATGATATTATGGGAGCCAATTACATTCAAACTACCACACTTCTATAAGTTGCCTTGATCATGGTGTTTTATCATAGCAACAAAAAAATTAACAAATGCAATAGTGGACAGGTGGACAGAGGGTGAGTGGATAAATGTGTGGGTAGAAGGATGGGTAAGTCTGTGAATACAAGAAGCTTGTATTCACATGGGAGGAAGGACAGGTGAAAGAGTGAATATGTTAGTGGATGGATGATGGATGAATGGATGGATGGACAGGTGGGTGGATGGATAGACAGACAAATGAACAAGTGAAAGAATGGTCTCTCACATGGAGAACAGAAGGGAACAGAGGCTCTGGATTTCCTAAGCTGCACTTTTCTTCACTGGGCAGCCAACCTCACTGCAGAAGGACATCCCACACCCTCTCAAAACCAGGAACGCCAGAGTGACCTGGGAGAGGACTTTTAATCTTAAGGCTTGAAAGCAAAGGGCTTCAAGGGTCGTGCTAGGAGACAGAGGAGGGGGGTCTCCCCAGGAGAACCTCAGCTCTTCCAGGGTTAAGTCAAGAGAAGAGGGCGTTCAACACAGACCCCACCTGAACCAGCCCATCACCATCAAAAGGGATGTAGCACAAGTACGCTCAACTTTCCCTGGTCCAGCACTGTCATCCTCAAAAGACCATCCACGTCCCGAGGGCCTTGCCCCATTGCTTCTGTACAGTGCATTCACATTCCTGGGTATCTGGCTGTGACCAGCCTCCTTGCCCACTCAGCTTGTTTCAAGGGCAGGGGTCTCAGCTATCTCGTTCATCCACCCAGAGCCCAGTAAACACCGACAGTGTGACGGTGACGTGGAGCGCTCTGCTCTGCTGCTGGCTGTAGAGGGCCTGGGTTAGCAGTCCACACCATCCTGCTGTAAAGCAGGGCCAGTCATAACAGCAGAAGCACACTGAGCGACCCTTGTGCCTGAACTGGACTCCTGCCTCAGTGGAGGAGGGTCCAATCCTGAACCCTTGAGAGGGAAAGGCATAGACAGCTAAGTCCATCTGCATGAACTTTGACAGAGGACAATTCAAAATAAATTTCCCACAGGGTGTGGTGGTGCATGCCCATAATCCCAGCACTTGGAGGTACAGACAAAAATATCAGGAGTTCAAGGTTAGCCTTGACTACATAGACAGTTGAGGACTTCCTAGGCTACATAAAACCCTATTTAAAATTAACTAATTTAAAATTTTTCCTTTTTACTGGAAGGGGCTGAGGAGACACCTAATAACAAGATGTAGCTTTTCAAAGCACGTAGGCAGAATATTAAGAGCAAGGATGACTCAGTGGGTAAAGATGTTTGCCATCAAGACTGAGTTCAGTTACTGGGACCCATATGGCCCAAGGAAAGAACTGACTTCTTCAAGTTATCCTCTGACCTCCACAGTGGCCCTGCAGCAATCACACAAGACAAATAAATAAAAATACAATAATTTTTTGGGGGGTGTTTCAAGACAGGGTTTCTCTGTGTAACAGTCCTGGATGTCCTGGAACTTGCTTTGTAGACCAGGCTGGCCCCAAACTCACTGAGATCTGCCTGCCTCTGCCTCTCGAGTGCTGGAACTAAAGTCATGTACCACCACTGCTGGGCTACAATAAATTTTTACAAAGAACTGTAACGTGAATTGCTAAATGATCTTATTAATAAAATAAAAAACTGGAGCCAGATATTGAGGTGAAAGCTGAAAGATCAGAGAAACAGCCACGTTCTTCTATGAAATCCTCAGCCTCAAGAGTTTCCTCACACCTTATATACCTTTCTCTGCCCAGACATCACTTCCTGGGATTAAAGGCATGTGTGCTTCCCAGTGCTAGGATTAAAGGTGTGTGCCACTACTGCCTGGCTCTGTTTCCACTGTGGCCTTGAACTCACAGAGATCCAAATGGATCTCTATCTCCTGAGTGATAGGTTAAGGGTGTGTGCCATTACTGTCTGGCCTCTAGGTCTAATCTAGTGGCTGGCTCTGTCCTCTGATCCCCAGATAAGTTTTATTGAGGTGCACAATATATCAGCACAAAGAGCAAAAACCATGTCTGCCAGCCCCATTCTGTTTACCTCAAGTCTATGCCCTGAGCCCTGATGAGTGAGCAAATGATGCCAGTCACACCTAAGCCCAGGGCACAGATTTTTTTTTTTTTAATAATAAAGCAGGGGAAGGGAGTGAGGAGGGAGAGAGAGAATGAATGAATTTGTTTTAAACACTATGATCAAAGGCAACTTTTTAAAAAGTTTATTTATTATGTATACAGTGTTCTGCTTGCATGTATGCCTGCACACCAGAAGAGGACACCAGATGTCATTATAGGTGGTTGAGAGCCACCATGTGGTTGCTGGGAATTGAACTCAGGACCTCTGAAAGAACAGCCAGTGCTCTTAACCTCTCAGCCATCTCTCCAGCCCAGGCACAGAATTTTTGAGGCCCAATGAGGGTGGTTCTCCCAGGTATCCAACCCCTCACTGCCACCCCAGAAGAAAACAAAGTTCCAAAGTAAGATGTGACGTTCCCAGGGTCTTTCATGACTAGGAGCAGCCATGGGACTCTCTACTGTCCCCATTGGAATGCAGCCTCTAGGTCTCCTCCCCACACAGCCTCACACCCATTTCTCCAGGGAGACACAAGTGATTGCTGTAGACTGCTTGTTTGTGTCCCCCTCAAAACTCATGCTAAAATGGTCACCCCCCAAACGGGGTAGTGATAGGACTTGGGGTCTTTTGGAGGTAACTAGGTGATAAACATGGAACCTTCCTGAAGGGGATGGATGTCCTCATGGAAAGGATCCCAGAGAGCTGACGGTCCCTCGTAACATGAGGCAGAAGGTATACATGCGATCCCAGGATGATGTGAGCAATGCTCTTGCCAGACTGTCCAGCCTGCAGCACTCGAAGAAGGAACTCCAGGAGCTCAGGAACCGGGGCCACGGCTTCTGTGGGTCCACAGCAGCCCCAGTGGACAGGGTCAGTGGCTCAGGGACTCTGCAAACTCAGGGTAAGACAAGCTCCCACTAGCAAGCACCTCTTCTCTTGTTTGTCAAAGAAACATATTTCCATACCAAATAAGGCCGCGGACTCCACAGCCTCTGCCCACTTCACACAATTCCTTTTAAGTGTCCAAGCGCAATTATACTTGGACGGTGCTGGGATTTGGCCTCCCCCAGCCTCTCAGTGTAAACAAGTGGCCCAGCTGGGACACAGCTGCCTGCCCTGGAGGAGGAGGCTGGAGGGTCACCGTCCTCCCTGCTGCCTGCCCAGCCTCTCTCAGCCTCCAGACTCCCAGAAGATCCCTGCTCCCCCCACCAAGTCCCAGGAAGCCAGCTGGCCCCAAGCGGGCCACCATCCAAGGCTCCCCGCTCTCAGGCTTGTTTGGTCCAAGGGACAGAGTGGCTTCTCCATGGGCAGGAGGAGGAGGCTCCAATGCAGGTGCAGAGAGAGGTCTATTTCTGGGCTCACTGCAAGATGCCCACAAGGCACACTTCCCCCAGTCTCAGCACTGCTCACTCCCATAGGAAAGTGTGGCATTCGTTCCTCAGGCTTCTTGGGTCATGAGAAAGTTGGCCCAGGGCAGAAGGAGGCCTCAGCACCCCACCCTCATGGTCAACCCTCTGTTCCCTCCGTACCCACCCCAGGCTTGGGCTCCGTGCCCTGGCCACTAACTTTTTCCAGGACCCCCTCTCTGGGGGAGGCTGACTCATCTTCACTGAGGAGCGCACGCACCAGGCAGGGTGGCTTGCCAACTTCCCTGCTCAGCCCAAGTGAGCAAGGGCTGTGATTTTCCATTTGTGACATCTGATTGTTATTAGGGCTAGAGAGAAGGGAATTCCTGGTTCCATAGGCCCCAGGAGGCCCCCAGGAAGACTCTGGGGTGGCAAGGGGGGAGTTGGTGCCATCTGGGTTGTGTGACCTTCTCTCTGCCAGTTCTCCACCACTCTCCATGGGGGTCCCTCGCCTGCTGCTTCCTGGTTTCTCTGTGCCAGGCTTTGAGTCAGTTCAAACAAGGGAGTGGACATTCCCCTACCCCCCCCCACCCCCACCACTGCATGCCCTGAAATGCCCACTGGAAGCAGGCCAAAGGCACCAGGCGAGTGAACAGCCCGGAGCTCCCTCTGCTGGGGCAACCCTCTGAGGCTGCAGGATATGGGAGGTATTAACATCTGGACTCCAGCCCCAGTGCTCAGGCCAGCGTGACGTCACCAGGCAGAGATGAGTTCCCAGTGGGGATGGGGGGGAGGCTCCCGAACTGGGCATTCCTTCCTCAAGCCTCATCACTGTTCAGATACTCCTCCTCTCCCTCCTCCTCCTTCTCCTCCTGCTCCTCCTCCTCCTCTTTCTCCTCCTCCTGCCCTCCCTTCCCCCTTCTGCTGGGCCTGGAATTGGGTTTGGGGCGGGTTCTGTTTCCAAAGCCATCTCCAACAGGCCAGGCGGGTGAGAGCTCGTCCTCCACCCTGAGCCCAAATTTTCCAAGGCTCCAGGCATCACTTGGCTAGCCTGCTGCCCTGTGGGTCAGCAAGCTCGGAGTGCTGGGAGAAGATCTCCGCAAAGGAAAGGCCTCAGAGGATCAGGACAGCCACAGGTAGCACTCTGGGACCCAGAAACTGGGGGAGGGAGACTGGGGAGGGGACTGCAGGGTGGGGGTTAAGCAGGCCAGGCAAACGAGATTGGCATCCTCAAGGCAGGGAAATGGGCATCGTAATGACCAGCAGCTTGCAGAAGTCCCATCTCTCTGAGCAGGGACCTGGAGTGAAGCTGTCCCCATTCTGAAGACCTGTCCCACCCCTTCCACAGCTCTGCGTATCCCTGGAATATTGGAAGGCTTTAAGAGCTCCCCTCTTGGGCGGCATCTCCTGACACCCACTCAGCTGGCCTTACCCCTAGCCTCAAGACATCCTCCAATACCAGCTCCCATCCTGTCCCCCTGAGGGTGGGGGGCTCCCCATCCTTCCTTCAACTTTACATCCCAGCCTGGTTTCTGGAAGGGTTTGAAGGGAACACCCAGTGGGCAATGGTTCAAGTATGGAGCTCTGGTTCCCATTGCTCTCAGGCATGCTGCTGGCCATGAGGACAGCAGTGGACAGCTCTTTGAGATCGGACAGCTGACCGGCTCACCTTCTCCTGCTCCAGCCAGGCCTGGTGCTGTTGTTGCCTTCAGATGAAGCTGTTTGCCAGAGGTCTGCCAAATCTCCATTCCCTGTATGAGCAGGGACCTGAGTCCTGGCGGAAACACAGGCTTTCTATGTATCTGAGGACAGCAGCAGACTGCCCCCGCCCATGGCCAGTGCACAGACCAAGCCATAGTTAAGGAATGAGGGGAGAGGCTGGGTCAGGCTTTGAAGAAGTGAAATGAGTTGGGGAACTACCTTAGGGCTGGTCTGTCCATCCATCAGTCAAAGCAAGTGAGTAGGTGAACCACCAGGCTGTTTTGAGGGGAGGGACCAAGGGTACAGACAAGGTAGCCTTTCAGCTTTCGTGAAGTCGGTTCTGTCCCGGCTCAGATTCTGGCTAGAACACATGCACTCAATGCATCCCTGTACACGTTGCACACATGTCTTTAATATGGCCCATCTGGGGTCCACTTGGCTTTCTGGATCTCTCTGCGTGAGCGAATCACTTTGCAAATGATCTGGGGTAGGAGAGGGACCAGATATAGCGATCAAAGCAGTCACCGAGGTGATCAGGGAGCATACTCACCTGTCCCAGAGGAAATGTGTCTAGTAGGCATTAAGCCTGGAGGGATGAAATGTCCCCTGAGTCAGAGCATCACTGGGGAGAAAGTTGGGAGTAGCAGGTGTCTGGAAGAGTGACAGCAAGGGGGGGTGCAGTGGATGCTTACCTCCGGAGGTGCAGGTACCCGGAAAACCCGGGCTAGCCCCATTGCATAGCAACGGAATGACGCCTGGGTGGGAGGGGGCAATCTGCAAGCTCTCTGCACAAACATCACTTATGCCTACTTATACGGTGCTGCCCCTTGGGACTCGCGAGCAGGCCCCACGAGGAGACACTCTTAGTCGGGCTACAAACGCACCAGAAGGAGCATACATGTAGAGGGCCTGCGGGATAACCAGGGGCCGGGAGGGGCTCTGAGAACCCTGGTTAGGAGCGTGCCTCTGTACACCATCCAATAGGAATGAGGGGCTGGGGGTGTGGCTTAAGACCCCACCCGGCTCCTTGGCTCCCAGAGAAGCAAAGCGGCCTAAAGTTAAAGAGGGGGCGCGTCACTCGAGCGAGCGGACCGGACACTCTCACACTCCCAGCAGCCAATGGTGGGCGCAGCTGCCTGGGCCACATATCCAGGAGGGAGGAGGCAGTGGCTATGCTCGTGGCGGCTGGGGATCCGCCCTGCTCGAGGAAGGAATTTATGAGGAGTAGAGCAGTGCGCTACCCACATCCCGGCTCTGGGAGAGGAGGGTCTGGCAGCCTGTAGCCGGGCTGTGTCCTGAGTCACAGCCTCAGACGTCCCACCTGCTCTGTGGGAGGGGTAGGTGCTTGCCTGTAGGGCAGAGTGCAGGCTGGGGATGGGGCGTAATTCCAGGAGACCCAGAGTGGATATTTCAATGAGCTGTTGCCAACTAGGGTGGACCAGCCTCAAGCAGGGTCCCCCGCCCTCGCTTGTCACCCAACACACCCCCAGGCCTCCAGATTGGCCGAATGAGGCTGAGCCTTGCTTCTCTACATCCAGTCTGGAACCCAGGGCCACCACAGCAACCTCTTGGCTTGCTTCCTCCAAGTGAACCTTGCAGGGGACAGCCACTGGGTCTTGGAATTACACAGATCTTCAAAGTTTCATTATGCGCCCCGGTTAGGAGTGTGTCTCTGGGACCAAGCGCACCATCAAAAAGGAACGGAGGGCTGGGGATGTGGCTCCATTGGTAGACGCTTGCCTAGCATGCACAAAGCCCGGGGTTGGAGTCGCAGCACCACATAAACCAGCTGTGGTGGTTCAGCCTGTAATCCCAGCACTCAAGAGATGGAGGCAAGAAGATCAGACATTCAAGGTCATCTTCAAGGCCAGCCTGGAGATGTGTGAGACCCTGTCTTTTACAAAAGGGAGGAATGGACACCCACTCCAGAGTTAGGATGAGGACCATGATAGAGCAAGACCCAGACAAAGCTGCCTCCTCCAGGAAGCCCCTCTCCCAGAGAGAATCTGCCCCCTATCACCCATTTCTAGGACTGACTGCAAGGCCTCTTAGCAGAACACAAAGGAGGTGTTCCAAGCGTGCATGCAAGGAAACCCATCATCGAAGTTACTAGAAACATTCTGGCCCAGACCCCTTGCAGTCCAATGGGAAGAGAAAGGAGAGAGCATCTTCCCCGGGGAGTGGCAGTGGTACTCCAGGAGCCAAGAAGGGTCTGACCGTGAGCCCACAGGCAGGAGGACAGGATGGGCAGGACAGGCATCGAGTCCCCACCTCAGAGGGAGCCAGGGTAGCCCTTCCTCGGAGGTGAGAACCACAGGCCCGAAGGCCTGGGGGCTAGCGCTGGTGGGCTGGGAGGTAGAGAGGCTCTTGAGGGGACGGGTGTTGACTTTACCTCTACCCTCTCTCTAGGCTCTTGCCAGGCAGGGACGTCAGTTTGTGAGCTCCCAACGGGAGCCTGGACTCCAAAGTCTTGAAGATGGCCGGAAACTGCTCGTGGGAGGCTCACTCTACCAACCAGAACAAGGCAAGTGCCACAGGCAGGGGGTCCATGGTCTGTGGAGGGTATAGTTGGGAGGGACGACACAGCCCACTTTCCCCGCCTGCCCTCCAGCCCTGGGTTCTAGTGGTCAGCAAGCACATCTGGACTCTGTGGCCCGGCCCTGGTTAACTGGTTCCCCTGAGGTCAGTGTCATCATCAGTGAGGCAAACACAGGCACCGGGCATCCTGGAAGTCCCTTTCCATGCTGTCCTTGGGTCATGGTTTCTCAGCTTTGGAAGGTTTCACACCCTCCCCCTTTCCCTGCAGAGATGGGACGGTCGTTGTTTACTATGGTCAGACCAGGCCAGAGAGCCTCTGCTGGTCCCATGGTGGCCCTGTATCTGTTGTGTGTACCACTCTGGGCCACCCCAAGCAAGTGTTGCCCCAAGTCTGGGAGCATGAGCCATGAATGTAAATCTGCAGCTGGCACTAGCCCCACCTGAAGCCTGGATAATGGCCTGGGCTGGACCTTGCTTCTCCCTGGAAAAGTGTGGACTTCCCTTCTTAAGCTGGGAACCCCTCTGGTTTATTTTCTTATCCCAGCCTCCCCTAGACTTGAGAAAATCAAGGCTTATGTCAGGATAACTGACTCCAACTCTCCTCCTCATCTCCCACCATCCCACCCCCTACCCCCACCATGTCCTTGGTCCTTTCCTTCCTTCCCATAGGAAGCACTGAGGAATGATGCCAGCCCAGGAGGCAGTGACTGGGCATGCTAGGGGGCATCTCAAAGTCCCTAGAGAAGAGGGAGATAAGGCCCTGGGAGGGAGCAGGCTGCAGAGTGGTGTTCCACAAGGTAGTGTGGGGCTGTAAATAGTAGTTCCCACCCAGTGACTCACCAGTGCCCCCCCCAACACCCAGTGGGGGACTGTAGACTTTTTCCAGCTGGGTGATACACAGAGGGCTCTGCCCAGCCCAGAAGGCCAGCGCCCAGTGCTGAGCTGGTCCTCATGGGACAGGGTTCTGCATCTGAGTTGAGATTCTCCATCACTGAGTCGGCCCTCAGAGGCCTGGAGCAACAACAGATCAAATCCAAGGAAGGGGATCAGAGAGAAAGCTAAGCAGGTTTAGGGATGGACAGGAGATGTTAGCCAATAAATTCTCAGAGGTGGACAGGTAGAAAGCAGAACCCCACTTGTTCTGACAATACAGTTTAGCCAGCACCATTAGTTCCTGTTTGTAAACTCCTCTTGACACAGCCAGGCCAGAGGTTACTTCTCTGCATTAGAGAATGTCCACACAAAGCATTTTCTCAGGGCCCAGCTTTCTGCCGAGGCCATTTGGAAGGTGACAGGAAAGATCTTGCCCCTAGAACCTTCCTACTTCCCTGAACCATGAAAACAAATACCAGACTTAAGGAGAGAGTCCTGGGATAGATTAGTGATGTCTGCAGGGAGGAGGGAAGGGTAGCAATGTGCAGAGGGCAACCTTTGCCACTAAAAAAGGAGGGATCAATACAACCCTGAGAACACAATGGTGTGTCACTGGCTCACATTATTGGCTCACACAGTTGTTTTAAAATGTGAACCCAGAAATATCAAACTCTTTCATGTTGCCATGTATAGATATGGCTTCTCTGGGACTGAAGGGAGGTACTATCGCTCCACCCACAGGTCCTCCATACCCTCTGGCTAGAGTAGAGAGGCCACTTACTTTGTTAGGAAGGCGTGCGTGTCCTTGGTTTTGCAACTGTGTCTCTGCTCCCAGTTTCTGAGGCCTGACCCAGCCTCATGCATTTATGTGCCAGCTCAGCCCTCAGGGCCAGGACTGGTATTCAGCTGGGCTGAGCTCCTCTACCCTGCCCAGTTGTAAAATGCTGAGCCCCTCCCTGAAGCTTGAAGAATGACCACCACCTCAAGCCTCTCCCCTCCTGGATACCCCTGGCACCCCCAAAGGCAGCCCTGGTCCAGCAGAGGGCAGCTGACTCTCAGCCCCAGTGTCCTCTGGTCCAACTGTGGGACAGTCCTACTCCAGCTGTGGCCAAGGTCTTTTGTTTTTCCCTACCCCCACCCCTTACCAGTAATTTTATTTCTTTAGGAATAAGTATTTTCATGTTTTAAAGTTGAAACATCATATGAACAATTTACTAGAAAATTACAAGAACAGACTGTGCACACATCTACCATCCCCTCCATCATTCATTATTTAGTACTGGGGATTGAACCCCAGGCTCCCACATGCTGGGCAAGCATTGCTACCAAGCTTTATCTCCAGTCCTTTTTGAAAAAGTGTGTGTGTGTGTGTGTGTGTGTGTGTGTGTGTGTGTGTGTGTGATGTGTATGTATGTATGAGTGTGTTGTGGTATGTATGTGTGTGGTGTGTGTATGTGTGTGTGTGTGTGTATGTATATGTGTGAGAGTGTGTTGTGTGAGGTGTGTGTGTATGTGTGGTTGTATGTGTATGTGTGGTTGTGTGTATTGTGTGAGTGTGTCTGTATATGTATGTATGTGTGGTATGTGTGAGTGTGTGTGTGGTGTGTGAGTATGGGGTATGTGGGAGGTATGTGTGAGTGTTGTGTGAGAGTGTGTGGAGTGAGTGTGTGTAGTCTCTCAGTTAAAACCAGAGCCGGCTGAGGTAAGCAATCTAGCCAGCTTGCTCTGGGAAATCCCCTTTCAAATTACAGGAGAGCCACTGGGCCCACCTGGCATTTACAGGGAGACTGGGGATCTGAACTCTGGTCCTCACGAGTGCTCAGCAAGCATTTTATGCACTGAGCCATCTCCCCATCCCTCTGCTTTCTGTTGTCTTGGACATTTGAACCCAGTGGACCTGTGGGCAGCCCAGGGCTGCTGTCTGGTCATCCTGTGGTGATGCCGTCCTGCAGGCTCTAGAATCTGAGAACCAGTGTTAGCATCAGCGGGTACCCCGGCTCTTTCTGCTCTGGCCTCTGCCAGTTAGTCATTCCACAGGCAGAGATCTGGCAGATGCTGCCTCCTGGGTAGCTGATGGAAGCGGGTACAGGAACAGGCCTGCCGAGGGCCAGGGAAGGGCAGACAGCCTTACAGATGTGTCCCCTCTGCACCTACACAGATGTGTCCTGGTATGAGCGAGGCTCTGGAGATCTACAGCAGAGGCTTCCTGACCATCGAGCAGATAGCCACGCCCCCTCCGCCCGCCATCACAAACTACATCTTCCTGCTGCTTTGCCTGTGTGGCCTGGTGGGTAACGGCCTGGTCCTCTGGTTTTTCGGCTTCTCCATCAAGAGGACGCCCTTCTCCATCTACTTCCTGCACCTGGCCAGCGCTGATGGGGTCTACCTCTTCAGCAAGGCTGTGATTGCCCTCCTGAACACGGGGGCCTTCCTGGGGTCCTTCCCTGACTATGTGCGCAGGGTGTCCCGGATCGTGGGGCTCTGCACGTTCTTCGCAGGTGTGAGCCTCCTGCCGGCCATTAGCACCGAACGCTGCGTGTCCGTCATCTTTCCCACCTGGTACTGGCGTCAGAGGCCCAAGCGCCTGTCTGCTGGAGTCTGTACCCTGCTCTGGCTGCTGTCCTTCCTGGTTACCAGCATCCACAACTACTTCTGCATGTTTCTGGGCCGAGAGGCCTCAGGGACAGCCTGCCGCAACATGGACATCTCCTTGGGCATCTTGCTGTTCTTTCTCTTCTGCCCACTCATGGTACTCCCCTGCCTGGCACTCATCCTGCATGTGGAGTGCCGGGCACGGCGCCGCCAGCGCTCTGCCAAGCTCAACCACGTGGTCCTGGCTATTGTCTCTGTCTTCCTTGTGTCCTCCATCTACTTGGGAATCGATTGGTTCCTCTTCTGGGTCTTCCAGATCCCGGCCCCCTTCCCCGAGTACGTCACTGACTTGTGTATCTGCATCAATAGCAGCGCCAAGCCCATCGTCTACTTCCTGGCTGGGAGGGACAAGTCTCAGCGCCTGTGGGAACCTCTCAGGGTAGTTTTCCAGCGGGCTCTACGGGATGGTGCCGAGCCTGGGGATACGGCTAGCAGCACACCTAACACAGTCACTATGGAGATGCAGTGCCCCTCTGGCAATGCATCGTGAGAGGCCAGGGTCTGGGGCAAGGCCGCAGCAGAGAGCGGCCAGTAGCTTCCAGAGACACTCTGCCCAAGAGCAGAAGAAGCAGGGCACCTGCCCCTTGCCACCACCGGGGAGAAGAGCTGCCTCTAGCCCAAGGCATCTGCCTCTTGCCAGGCGTGGCCAAGAGACTGAGCAGCCACCTGTGGACAGACCCTGGGGCCTCTGCTCCCCGGCCATTCTGCTTCTGTGACTCATTGTACCAAAGTTGCTCTTACCAGTGTGGCGGGGTCCCTCCTCCACAGAAGTTCCTCAGTGGAGGTGAGCAGGAGGCCACCTCCTGCCTCTTCAGTCATCCCTCCTCAAACGTGACTCAGTCACCGTCACCCCTACCGGGACAGCAGCCTCAGGTCTACCTGCAAGGAGTCGTCCAGCCTGCCAAGACAGCGTCTGAATTAACCCGAGAGAATGGTGCTATCTGGAAGAGGGTCCTGTCCACCTGCCTTGTAGCCTGCAGACAAGTCCCTGTCCCTTTGATGAGTCACCTGGTGACTTTAATGGGGTAGGACCTGGCCCTGGCAAGCCGTGTGAGACAGGAAGGACCTTTTGACACTCTGGGTAGCTGACTGCATTTCTGACACCCCCAGCCAGCTCTGGGCAGCTGACCACACACTCGGTGTCTTTCAGGCCACTGTGGTCCATTGTGGCAGCTCCCTACTAAGTCCCCAAATTCCAGTGCCCATTTCAAAGTGGATCTGGTTCCATCCTGGCCCCCTGGGAGCTGCCACCATGGTGTCATTTGTCATCCAGCACGGTGGCCTGTGTAGCCAAAGGAAGTTTTTTTTTTTTTTTTTTTTGGTTTTTCAAGACAGGGTTTCTCCGTGTAGCTTTGCGCCTTTCCTGGGACTCACTTGGTAGCCCAGGCTGGCCTCGAACTCACAGAGATTCGCCTGGCTCTGCCTCCCGAGTGCTGGGATTAAAGGCGTGCGCCATCACCGCCCGGCCAAAGGAAGTTTTATAACAGATAATAAAGTATATATCAATACACATTTTAAAATCTTGCAACAAGGAAACAGGCTCATTGCCCAGTGTCTTCTCTTTATCTCCATAGTGAGGCCAGCCAAGGGCAGCTGGAGTCCAGGGTGGGTGGCCTTTGCTCTTGCTCTGGGACCTCCCGGTTGTCTGGCCACACCTCTGGGCTGCCTTCTACACTACCTGACTCCGTCAACACCAGGGCTTCTGTGGTCTGTGAGGATGTGTCACCAATGGAGCTGCATTCCTTCACAGGGAGCCAAGGAGGGCGGGGGGCGGGGGGGGGGGGGAGGGAAGGAGTGAGCAGCATGCCCACCCAGTGCTAGACATGCTAGCCACACACCCCGAGTCCACTGAGTTTTAGTCCAGGCCACACAATCCCAGGGCAGGGACTGTAGCAGTAACTCATGAGGGTAGCAGCTAACTCCCCAAGGTCACGTCCCTGATGGTCCATCATCCCAGCCACACTGATCGGTTCTTTCCAGGCCACAAGCTACCTATTCTCCTCTAAACAAGGAGAGCTTTCATGGTGGGACAGAGCAGGTGACGCCAGGAGCTTCCGGTATGCAAGGCCACCTGCCCCTCACCTGTGCCTGGATGAGGCTGTCTGCTGCTCTGCCCCTCCGCATTCCTGCTCAGAGAATCCTAGAGACAAGGGGTGGGAGTCTGTGGCCTCCACCCTTGCGATAGAGCACAGAGAATGGGCAAGTCCACAGCTAGGAAAAATACTAATGATCTCAGTGTCATGTGGGGAGAAACTTCTCAGAGGCCTGGGGGTGCCTGGCTGAGGGGCCACCTAGAGTCTCCTGGCTCCCCAGAGCTCAGTCAACCCCCACTCCTGCGAAGTCTTTCCTTAAGAGCCTCCCCCCCAGTCCTCACACCTGAATCCCCTGGGAGTGAGCTGTGCCCCCACAAGGGCGCCTCCCCACCTGGATCCCACTCGGGGTTCCTAACTTAGGGCCTGTGTACAGACAGCACCCACCCTGGGGTTGCTGAAGTGGAGGGTGGGGTGATTCTCTGCAGAGCATCCAAGTCTTGTGGAAGAGGAGGCTTTTCTCTGCTACCCCATGAGCCCTTAGCCCAGGTGGCTCCTCTGCTCTTCCCCAGACCCCTACTCTGTGCTAATGGAGAAGAAGCCAGAGGACTAAGTGGATGGAAACCGCGGAGGCCCACCCTTTCCTCCACCCTCCTCCGCTGTTCAATTATTAAAGTGAGCTGCGAGGGGCCGGGCAGTGGTGGTCGCAGGTGCACGACAGGTCTCCTGCAATTCTCCCAAGCCGCCTTCTTTCTGGGTGGTTCGCAAAGGCAGGACTCCCCACATACTGCAGATTTTTCTCCCCGAGAGCCAAGAGCGAAGCTGTTCTCCACCACGGGACAGCTCCTATTAAGGTGCTGCCTGGCCACGAGGCTGTTACTAAGCTCGACTCTCACCAGCACGTGACCCGGAGACGGGCGGAGAGGAGGAGGGATACAGGGCAGACAGCACTCAGGGCCTTTTATACTTCCTGCCACCCGGTAACGTTGCGAAGACAAACAAGAAGAGGCCCCGCTGTCAGCCAGAGCAGGGGGAAGATCAAGAGTGAGCTCAGGAAAGTAGACCTGCCACCTGGCAGCCACAGGACCGTGGGCCACCCGTGTCCGGACTTCAGGAGTGGTGGCATGCATCTGAGCACAAGACAGGGAAGGAGAAGTGGGCATATGTTAACACACAGCAGCTCGGTTGGCAAAGTTCCTGCTATAAATTCACGTCTCCAGCACTCATGTCAGAAGCCAGGCATACATAGCGAGGTGTGCCTGGGATCCCAGGCCTGGGGTGGCAGAGGCAGGAGGATCCTGCTCCATGGCAGGTCAATCTAGATAAATCTCTCTAGTGAGAGATCTCAGAAAAGGAAGGTGGAGAGTGAAACCGGAAGGCACCACATGTTGACCTCTGTCCTCCACACACATGCACATACATGCATACACATGTGCACACATGCACACACAGCCGGCTAAATCCCAAGCGCCAGTGATCAGGGCAATGGCTGATTGTTAGGGACAGACTGTGCTTACAGGCTCCCAGCTGATCTTTCCATGTAGATTTCTGCGTGTCTCTACAAGGTTGCTCACACCAGTTGCAGGAAGTCAGAGCTCACAAAACTGTCACTGTGAGTCTCTTCACAGTGACTTCTGATCTTGATGTCTCTCATCAGCAACGTGTTAGGAGTCATATTCTGGGAGATGCCAGGAGTAGACTGGGCCATCACAGTCCCAGGTGAACCCAGTTGGGTCTGGCTGGCTTGCAGTCTAAGAATGGGTGTTTGGCAGAAGGCAAATGGCTGTGAGCTACCACAGCCTTCTCCTTATCTCCCAGCTCACCAAGGGATTCAGGTGCTTCTGCAGCCTTGATATGGCTTTGCCACACGCCTGTGGGGGGACTCTGAGATAACTTGGCTTCATTCTCTAAAAGCTCACCCCTTCCCTCCCTCCCTTTATCCCTCCCTCCCTCCATTTCTTCTTCTTCCTCCTCTTCTTCCTCCTCCTCTTCTTCTTCCTCTTCTTCTTGTCCCCCACCCCGCCTCTGTGTACACGCACGTCTATATAGAGGCCAGGGGTGAACGTTAAGTGTCTTCCCCTACCACTCTCCACCTTATTTTTAAATTTTTACATCTACTTGCTTACTTTGTGGGTAGTGGGTGCACATGTGTAGGCCAAAGGATTGTCGGTGGGAGTCGGCTCTCTCTCTCTACCGTGGTTGTCGCAGGGATCAAACTCGGGGAGTCATCGTGTTTGGCAGCAGGCACCTCTACACACTGAGCCACCTTGCCAGCCAGCCACCTGTTTTTGAGATGGGTTCCTCTCGTGGGAAGGAGGAGAGATGTAAGCCTGGGAAAGGGGCCTTCAGACAGACTGGCGATAAAGACACAAAGTTAGGGAAACGCTCTGGCAAACTTCTGGCGTCCAACCACAGAGTGCAAAAACATTCTGTTGTGAGCCAGCAGGGAGCTGAGAGCTGGAGAACTCAGAAGCAGCCAGGAGCAGTTTACAAAACCAAAGCTCACGGAAAACTCTGCTTGGATGAGTCAGCTGCCAGCTCGGAGTTTCCTGGCAGTTTGAGAGAGACTCACCTACTTGGGCACATGATTTTTTAAAGCCTTTGGAATTAATTAAACTGGAGCTTTAATGAACATCCGATCAAATCCATCCACATATTCCCGAGCCACTGAACAGCCATCCAGTGCCTGGCCTGCCCCGCCCAGGGCGCCCGCCCATACCTGTGCTTTATGCGATTGTCCATCAGCCCTGGCAGCAGGCCTTTATCTAGGACAGAAACATCGTTAATCCATCTTGGCAGTGCACGGGATTTGGGTAAAGAAATTTAGTGACCCCTATCCAGAAAATTCCAGAAGGGACCCTGGCTTTCAAGACTGCTGAGCCAGGACCAGGAACTTCAAGTAACATTCTCTAGGTCCCTTGTCTCCCCCCCCCCCATTTGATCTAGAAACAGCTTCTCCTCCCTCCTCCCCATTAGAGGAGCCCTGGGAAGGAGGCATTAAACTGGCCCAAGTTTATTTTCCTGTTCTTTTTTTAAAGGTTTATTTTACTTTTTATGTGTATATGGGGGAGGGGCTATGGATGTGAGTGCAGGTGCCCTAAAAACATTGATTCCCCCAGAGCTAGAGTTACAGGTGGTTGTGAGCTGCCAGACTTGGGTGCTGGGAACCAAACTTGGGTTTCTCTCCCAGAGCAGCAAGTGCTCCTAACCACTGGACCATCTCTCCAGGCCATTGGTTAAAGATTCTGAACCAAAAAAATGTGCTGATACAGAAAAAAAAAAAAAATGGAGTTTAATTTAAGAATTCTGGCACAGGGGGTGGGAGGGAGGGATGGCCCCCAGTGGTTATGAGCATGACTGTTCTTCCAAGGGACTGAGTTCAACTCCCAACACTCGCATGAGCAAAGTCCCAGCCAGCTCCTGGGAGGGGGGTGGGACCTGATACTTCTGGTCTCTGTGGCCACCTGCACTCACGCGCACACACCCACATACCAGTAGACGCACATACGTATAGTTAAAAATAATATAAATAACTAAATAAAAGAATCCTGGCATAAACTATGAAACCCCAGGCTGGGGAGATGGCTCAGTCAGTCATGTTCCTGCTGTGCAAGCATGCGTGAGTTCCTGAGTTCTGTCCCCCAGCACCCATGTGCTCCCACGTAAAAAGCCAGGCACCGGGGTGTGCCTGCAATGCTGGTGTGCGAAGGTGGAGAAGGGTGGCTTTTCAGTTTGTGTTACATTTCATCTTAAAGATTTATTGAGTGTGTGTGTGTGTGTGTGTGTGTGTGTGTGTGTGTGTGTGTGTATACGAATTGTTTGTGTGTAGCTTCCTTCAGAGGTCAGAAAAAAGGCATCAGACCCTCTGGATCTGGTGTTGCCGATTATTGTGAGACACTCGATATGGATTCTGGACACTGAGCTCAGATCCTCCACAAAGTCAGCAAACACTCTTTTTGCTTTGTTTTGTTTTTCAACACTGCAAACCAGGTTGGCCTTGAGAGCTGCCAACTTCTGCCTCATGAGTGCTGGCATTAAAGGCGTGCACCACCACACCTGGCCAGCAAGCACTATTAACTACCGAGCCATCTCATCAGCCCTACATACATACACACTTATATATACACATACATACATACATAATCATGCACACACAAAAAGCACACACATCTGCATAGGCTTATACTACTAAAAAGTTCAGGTGTGGCTAGGTGCAAGTGTCCCAAGAACTTCTGGACCCAGGTGACTTCAGCCTCCATCCTGTCTTCTGAGGCCCAGCAGAAATGTGAGGAAGGGTCACCATCCAAGGCCAAGAGCATGTGTGTGGTCTTCACTTCTCACTGGGATTTAGAGGGTCAGGGAGGAATCCCCAACCCCTGGTGAAGACTCTGAGGCTCAGTGAGATTGCCTGAACCCGTAGTCACTCAACTCACAAGTACCAGAATAAGATGGCAGACTCCCCATCGAGTGTCTCCCCACCTTCAGCAAGCTTAGCTGGGTAAGTACATTAGCTGAGCATCCCACCATATTGGTGCTCCTAATGGCCTTTCCCAGCCCACAGAACCCCCACTCTTTGAGGCCCCACCCCAGCTCCCAGACTCATGATGGGACTGCTAATGCTCTGAGGCATAGGGAAGGGACAGGCTGCCAGGATGATGCCGGAAGAGGTGGTCCTCTCTCTAATCCTCAAAAGCCCCCAGCCTCAAGGGGGACCTGGGTGGATCAGGGGAGGGCCATGCCTGGGAGGCCCATTAGCCTTCAGCTAGGCTCCTGTGGGTCCGGTCTCCAGAGAGTGGGCAGGCATCCTTCTTGCATTTATATCTGGGGCTCCTTCTCACACTTTTCAAAGCGAGCCAAGGTTCTTGCGGAGAGGTCCCCCAAATCAAGGTTTTTATGAGACAGGGAGTAGACAGACAGGAGCAGCCTTGTTTAGTGGAAGAGAAACTGACTCAGGAAAGTGCAGGAGCAGCTGAAACCCCAGGTCCAGGAGAGCTGTAGACACCTCCAGGGAGCAGAGCCGAGAGGGATCAGCACCCTTTGCAGAAGGACAGATTGACACATCCGGGAGCAGGTGAGAGCTTGTTTTCTCTTCTTCTTCTTCTTCTTCTTCTTCTTCTTCTTCTTCTTCTTCTTCTTCTTCTTCTTCTTCTTCTTCTTCCTCCTCCTCCTCCTCCTCCTCCTCCTCCTCCTCCTCCTCCTCCTCCTCCTCCTCCTCTTCCTCCTTTTTTCTTTCTTTTTTTTTTCAAAACAGGGATTCTTTGTGTAGCCCTGACTGTCCTGGAACTCTGTTCTGTAGATGAGGTTAGCCTCGAACTCAGAGATCCACCTGAAGGCTTATTTCTTTTTACAGTCTGGGTGGAGGCAGAAGGGTATAGCAGTTCAAGACCTACTAGAATGCAATGACAGCCTGGCCCTTCAGGGGCAGCTTGCGGACCTAGGCTGGTGTCTCAGTCTCTCTAGTCGGGCTTTAAAAACTGGCTCATGAGTGTGTAAAGTGAGACCAGAGGTAACAGCAAACCAAGGCTGAGGGCGGGAAGAGCAAGGCATCTGGTTAAGGAAGAGACAGAGCTGGAAGTCATGAAACTCAGCCTGACAACTGAATTCACATGGTAGATTTCAACACACTGTGCTCTGCCCTCTGCATAGGTCATCTACAGCACCTTCTAAACTAAGGCTGCAGGGCGGTTATCTGTCTATATTCTAGAGACACCTCAAGAGCAATAAGAAATGGACAACAGGACACTGGGAACAAAGATTCACATGATTATTAGAGAATGGGTTGCTAAGGCTGGCAGACAGCCTTGCATTCTAAGGTTCAGCTGACAAAGAACAGTTGAAGGCAGAGCTAGCTTAGCACGCTCTCAGCCCCACCCCCACCCCTGCTCCCCACCCCACCCCACCCCACCCCACCCCACCCCCACAGAGAGAGAGGGAGCTGGGAGGGAGGGAGGGAGAGGGAGAGAGAGAGATCACAATGTCAAAATGAACTCTAAACTCAATCTCATTTTTGGACCATTCATTTTTTGGCTGTGAACAGAGAAAATACCGTTGTTTGTTTTGAGACAAGGTCTCATATAGCCCAGGCTGGACTCAGATCTTGAACTTCTGTTGCTCCCGATCCAACCTTCTAAGAGCTAGGACGGCAGCTGGGAACCACCACACCCAGCTCTTGTAAGTCTGGCGAGGAACCCACAGCTTTGAGCATGTCAGGCGAGCGCATTACCCGCCCAGCTACATGTCCAGCCTCTTTTCTTTCTTTCCACTTTTTTCTTCCTTCCTTTTTTCTCTTCTCTTTTCTTTCCTTCTCTTTGATATTTTGTTCTTGAGATCTGGGCTCTGTAACCCAGGCCTGGAACTCTATCTTTGCTTGTGAGCCTAGCCTTTAATGGCTGAGCCATGTCTCCAGCCTAAGGCTTGGAACTCTATAAGAAGCCCATGCTAGTCTCAAACTAGTGATTCCCCTGCCTCCGTCTTGCAAGCTTTAGTATTACAGGCATGTGCTACCACATCCAGTATGGATCCAGTGCTTCCTGCATGCTGGCAATTGCTCTGAAAACTAATCATGTTCCCAACCCAAAAAAATGCTTTCAACATTTATTTATTTATTTGTTCATTATGGCCCAGGAAAATTTAAAATCAGAAATATTTTCACGGAAGGTTCAACCATGATACCTCAGCAATATGGCTGCCTAAAGAAGACATGAATAGCCAGGCAGTGGTAGCACATGCCTTTGATCCCAGCACTTAGGAGGCAGAGCCAGGCGGATCTCTGTGAGTTCGAGGCCAGCCTGGTCTACAGAGCGAGATCCAGGACAGGCCCCAAAAACTAAAAAAAAAAAAAAAAAAAAAGACATGAATAAGGTCAATACCAGTGGAAATGCTAGCATGGGAAAGGGAAGTTTCACAGAGTACCACCTCCAGATAAAGAACTACAGGCATCTAAGGGATGCAGAGAGAGAGAAGAGCAGTCTCCCTAAGGGAGGAGCCCACCAATGGATAATCTGATAATAAGTGGTTAGACCCCATATCACTTATATGCAAGCAACACTGAACAGTCTCAGCAGATTGTGTGTGTGTGTGTGTGTGTGTGTGTGGTGTGAATGTTGTTGTTGTATGTTTGTATTAATATGTGTGGTACATGTAAGTGTGTATGTGGTGTGTGTGTGGTGTGTGTGGTGTGTGTGTGGAAAGTGTGTGTGGTATGTGTATGGGTGTAGTGTGTGTGTGTGTGTGTGTGTGGTGAGTGTGTGTGGTATGTGTATGGGTGTAGTGTGTGTGTGTGTGTGTGTGTGTGTGTGTGTGTGTGTGTGTGTGTAATAATAACAACTAGAGAGGAGGCCAGGAAAAAAATCAGGAATATTTATTTTACGCTCAACAGCTGGGGAATGAATACATGAACGATATGGCACTTGTATCTGAAGTTCAGTGCTATCATCCTGTCAGAGCCAAGGGACAGGGCTGCAGGGACCATTCCCAGATCAGAAGGCCAAATATCCCAGCGACATGGGTGATACCTTCATGGCACAAGCAGTATCCCTTTCCCCAGGCCAGAGTGTCTCCTGAGAGGCGTAGTCACCCTCTACTAGGAGGAGAGCAGCAGTCAGGATGTTTCTCAGCTCTGCTGGGGAAGAGCGAGCAAGCCTCAGGTTCAAAGTTCTTGGAGTAACCCGAAGCTATCCTAGAGGCCCCCAAAAGGCTGACTGATCCATGGTTCCACAAGAGTCCAACAAGCACTCAGCGACCAAATTCTGTGTGTTCCCCACATGATGGGAACAGGCACTGCCATGACCTAGAAGAGAAGGCCATTGAGGGTGGCTGTACCTACTCTTAAGTCCCCACTGTGCCCGCTGCTGGCCTCAATGGTGAGGGCTCATTCTCCCCTCTCCTAAGTTCAGGGTTAACCGCCAGGAGTGCAGCTGTGTGGCCGTGACAATCGTGGCATTCTGCTTTTGCAGTGTGTGCTCCCCGTGGTTGCTGTAACAGTGACCACAAACCAAATGGCTTCAAACAGAGTCTGAGGCTGGGCCAGCTGGATGGCTCCAGGGTTAAGGCGCTTGCTGCAAAGTGTAGCAGCTTGAGTTCAACTCCAGGATTCACATGGTCAGAGGAAAGAACAGACCTCAACACATTGTCCTCTGACCTCCACATACCTGCTGAGGCATGTGTATGTGGAGGTCTCACACACACACACACACACACACACTCTCTCTCTCTCTCTCTCTCTCTCTCTCTCTCTCTCTCTCTCTCTCTCTCTCTCTCTCTCGCACGCACGCACACACGCGTGCGCGCACACACACACAAACACACAGTGTAATAAAAACAAGAAATTTAAGGTTGTCCTCAGCTACACAGGGAGGCCAGCCTGGGCTGCATGAAACTGTGTCTCAAAAACAAAACAAAAGCTTTCTGTGTTGGTCCAGGTCCAGGTCCAGGCCCCCCTCTCTCCAAAGCACCTTTCTTCCTTAGTACCACCTGGGCCTCCCTTCCATCTGGAGAGTTCTAGGAAAGGGCATGGAAGTCCCCCCACCTCATACCCCTGACCGCCCACATGGTGGAAGGAGAGAACCACCCCCTGGAAGTCGGCTCTGACCCTTGAATACACGACACCTACCCACCCCCACCCAGCCCCAGAAGAAAACAACTGAATTAAAAGAAAATGTTTTTAATGTTTTTTGTTTTCGTTTGGTTTAGTTTTGGTGGTTTTTTTTTTTTTTTTGGTTTGTTTGTTTTTTGTTTTTTGTTTTTTTGTTTTGTTTTGTTTTGGAGACAAGGTTTCTCTGTGTAGTTTTGTGCCTTTCCTGGAACTCACTCTGTAGACCAGGCTGGCCTTGAACTCTTCCTGAGTGCTGGGCCCCACATTTTTTGTTTCAGAGCTGAGGTCCGAACCCAGGGCCTTGTGCTTGCTAGACAAGCACTCTACCACTGAGCTCAATCCCCAACCCCAAGAAAATGTTTTATAAAAAGTTCTTGAAAAACAAACCTCTGGCAAAGTAAGAAAGAAAACAAGCAAATAAAAAAATGACAGAAAATTGTGGTTTTAAAATCATGAGATGCTGGATTGGTGGCACAAGCCTTGATCCCAGCACTCGGGAGGCAGAGTCAGGCAGATTCCTGTGAGTCTGAGGCCAGCCTGATTTACGTAGTAAATTCTAAACCAGACAAGGCTACACAATGAGACCGGATCTCAAAAACAAATTAGTAGAAGGGGCTGGAGAGATGGCTCCATGGTTAAGGCTGCTGCCTGCTCTTGCATAGGACCTGAGAGTTCCCAGCATCCATGTCAGGTGCTCACAACCACTGTAACTCCAGTTTGAGGGGATCTGACAAACTGGTCTCTGTGAGCACCCACAGACCTGTCTTACATACACTCAGATGCACACACATAAGAAAAATAAAAAAATAAATCTTAAAAGTGTTTTGAGAAAATATGAGAACACTACAGCAAATTTTATACTGACAAGTGGGGACCCAGAAGGCAAGATTTTTTTTTTTTATATTAACAAACGACACTCAAACAGAGATGTACACCTGAATAGACCTAAACCACGAACAGTGGGATTCGGAGCTTCGTTTTGGAGCGCTGAACGTCCAGTCCCACACACAGAAATGACCAGATGGTTTTGCCTTCTGCCAAGGCTTCACAGAAAGCTGATCTTCCAGGGCACAAACTGCTCTGGAGGCAGAGGGACAGTCACACCTCCAGCCTGTTTTATAACTGCAATAACAACACACAAAAGCAGCCACAGGAGTAAAACAAGTGGAGACAGAGGTGCTTGGAACAAAATCAGGTCACGTCAGTGCGGAGACACATGGCCTGCCCTCCCCAGCAAGGGGGAGGGAGGTGGAGGCGGGAGGATCAGGACTCCTAAACCAGCTTGGGTTACACGATACCCATCTCAAAAAAAAAAAAAAAAAAAAAAGTACAAGAAGCCATATAAAACTAGGAAAAGGAAGGGGTTGAGGAAAGGGAGGTAGAAGGGGTGGCTGGAGAGACGGTTCAGTGGTTAAGAGCACTTGCTGTTCTTGCAGAGGACCTGGGTTTGGCTCATAGCTCACAACTATAACTTCAGTTCCAAGGAATCCTATGCCCTTCTGGTCTCCAAGTGCACTGTATGCCTATGGTACATATACATACATGCAGGCAAAACACCCATATACATAAAATGAAAATAACTTTTTAAAAAAATGATAACACCACACTGGGTGTGATGATATACAGCTTGAGCCCCAGCACTTGGGAAGCTGAGGCAGGAGGATCAGGAATTCAAGCTCATCCTCAGCTACATAGGGAGTTTGAGGCCAGCTTGGGTTACACGAGACCTTGTCTCAACAAAAGAGAAAGAAACTCAGGCCGGGAGAGGGTGGAACTTGAGGAGGAGTATATTTAACAGGTTGGTGTCTGTCTGGTCCTATGGCAGATTCAGCCACAGTGGGAGCCTGGGGATGCCTAAAGAAGAATTTCAGTGTTCCCATGGGTCCGATGGTCCGGCGACCCAGAATTTAACACGGGTCCCTTCTTCCCTTCCTTAGGAATGAGCTCCACTCAGAACAGCAGTCTGGCCCCAGGTCTGACCATCATCCCCACCATGACCTCTGTGACCTGGGTCTACTTTTCAGTGACATTTCTTGCCATGGTCACCTGTGTTTTGGGGATGGCTGGCAACAGCGTGGTGATTTGGCTGCTGAGCTTCCGTGTGCGGAGGTCCCCCTTCTGTGTTTATGTCCTCAACCTGGCGGTGGCCGACCTCCTCTTCTTGCTCTGCATGGCATCCTTGCTCAGCCTGGAAACAAGGCCCCTGTTCACATCCAGCACCTCCAGCAGAGTCTACGAGGGGATGAAGAGAATCAAGTACTTTGCCTATACGGCCGGCCTGAGCCTGCTGACGGCCATCAGCACCCAGCGCTGCCTTTCTGTGCTTTTCCCCATCTGGTATAAGTGCCACCAGCCCCGGCACCTGTCATCGGTGGTATGTGGTGCGCTCTGGGCACTGGCCCTGCTGATGAACTTCCTGGCTTCTTTCTTCTGCATCCGGTTCTGGCATCCCGATGAAAACCAGTGCTTTCAGGTGGACATGGTCTTAAGCAGTCTCATCCTGGGGATCTTCATGCCCGTCATGATCCTGTCCAGCACCATACTCCTCATCCAGGTACGGAAGAACACCCTGCTGCGGAGACGGCGACCCCGTCGGCTCTTCGTGGTCATCCTGGCTTCTGTCTTCGTCTTCCTCACCTGTTCTCTGCCCCTGGGCATCTATTGGTTCTTACTCTACTGGGTGGGACTGCCCGAGGATGGGAGGCTCCTGTATATCTGCTTGTCACGCTTCTCTTCATGTTTGAGCAGCAGTGCCAACCCAGTCATCTACTTCCTCGTGGGCAGCCAGAAGAGCCACAGGCTGCGGGAGTCCCTGGGTGCTGTGCTGGGGCGGGCACTTCGGGATGAGCCTGAGCCCGAGGGCAGGGAGACGCCATCTGTGTGCACCAATGATGAGATCTGAAGGCAGCCCACCTCCGGCCTCCCCGCCAGCCCTTCCCTCTGAGTACCCCGCTGGCCTGTAGTGGGTGACCCCAAAGGCCTTGCAGCTCACCATGTTGGGGTCACTTTCCTCTATACCAAAGGGCTCACTGCTATCACCCTGTGTCCCTAATCTAAACTGGGATATGAGGCAACATTTCTTTCCATTTCACCTGTTTAGACACAGATCCTAGGCTTGGACCCCATCTTGTGCAAGGTTGGCCAGGAAAGATGGGGTCTCCAAGTGGAGACCTGTGGGTGAAAAAGGCCTTTCCCAGACACCTTGTCCCCTTGACATAGAGTCTGTCCTAGCTTCATTTCTGTTGCTGTAACAAACTCCCTGACAAAAAGCAACACAGGGAAAGAAACAGTTTACTTGGCTTACAACGGCAGCTCACGCAGCCCATCATTGCAGGGAAATCAAGGCGGGATTGAAGCAGCTAGTGACATCATATCCAAAGTCAAGAGTCAAGAATGAAAGAAAGAAAGAAAGAAAGAAAGAAAGAAAGAAAGAAAGAAAGAAAGAAAGAGAGAGAGAGAGAGAGAGAAAGAAAGAAAGAAAGAAAGAAAGAAAGAAAGAAAGAAAGAAAGAAAGAAGGAGCAAATGCATCGATCTATCCTTGCTTGCTCGCTCTCAGCTAGCTCTCCCCTCTCTTAAACTCTTTCTGCCTAGGGAATGGTGTCGCCCACAGTGGGCTGGGTCTTCCTGTGTCAATCAACAATCAAGACAATCCCTCGCAGACATGCCCACATGCTAATCTGATCTAGGTAATTCCTCACAGAGGCTCTCTCCCTAACTGATTCGAGGTTGTGCCAGGTTGACAGTTAAAGATAAACAACACAGCACCTAGGACTTGGGGATGCCCTGGTGACATCACTTGGTGCTCAAAATAAAGGCTCTGTGGCACTTGCCATTGAGTGTGCCTGCAGCCTATTGTGTGACTTGTCCTGGGGTGACAGGAACACACACCTACACATCCCAGATAGGGCACTGACAACAGACCAAGGAACAATCCCATGCAATCCCGGTCTGATGAGCCAGTGAGTTATTGACCCACAGAAGTGTGGATCAGGGGTTACTTAAAGAGATGTAGGTCAGTGTTACAGAACTGTAGGTGACCCTAAAGCAGCCACATCACTGAGAAGTCCCACCCTAGCATGGGTGACCATTTCCAGAGGCTGTGTAGATGGAGGGCCCCCTTACTAACCATCTACCCTCCTCATATTAGCACCTCCCCAAACCAAGAGCAGCTGGAGTTCGGTTATTGCGGAAGGAAGGGGGAGGAGTCTCAGACCTTTCTACCCTCCTTTCTTGAGGGGACCCCCACAGGCTTCATTCTGAAGGTCTCTGGGGGAGCTCACAGCTGCTTGGTCACAGAGGTAATGGTTGTGACTGATACTCCGAGAACAGAACTCCACAAGCCAACCAGATGCATCACCTTCTCTCATCCACATTTCTCTGTCCTCAGCCCCCACTTGACCCCTGGCCCACCCTCAGGCTCTGACTTGGCTTGTGGGGTTCTCTTGTATCCCTTTCCCCCTGACAGGCCCATAGGCTTTTCCCAAGATGGCTGCACGGGTTGACTTTGTAGCAGTAGAGGACAGAAACATGTCAGCCAGAGGCTGGGAGGAAGGAGAGAAGTCAGGACAGAAAGAGGTGACTGAAGAGACGGCACAGCAGGAAGCCTGAGTCAACAGAGGGACCGCTCCCGGAGGATCTGGAAGGCCAGCGTGGCATGTTTGAGGTGACAGGAATGCAGGTCACCCCGCTGTGTATATATGTATCGAAATGGCACCTTGGACCCCATAAACCTGTATGATTCTTACCTGTAATTAACAATAAAAGGCAACAGAAAAGAAAAACAAAACAAAACTCACAAAAAAGACCTTTGTGTTTTTATTCTGACTCTGGTCTCTGAATCCTGGACATTACCTTCGACACTACTCAGTAAACAGCCCCCAGTCACCTGCCCCCCAACTGAAGGGTGCCTCAGTGGCGCTTCAGCCCAGTTATTAGCCTAGGAACCCTCTCTGGAATCTCACTGGGTTGTTTGGCATGTGGGTTTGGTTTGGTTTGAGTTTTTTGAGTTTTTCCCCAAAAATTGAGAAAAAGATCCCCCTTGGGGTCAGATCAGGGGCTATTCTAACAGGGAGCACAGCCTCAGTCATCTTCTTTTCAAAAAGATTATTTGGGTCAGGGGTTGGTGGTACATGCCTTTAATTCCAGCACTTGGCAGGCAGGGGCAGGTGGATCCGAGTTTGAGCCCAGCGAGGTACAGAGTGAGTTCCAGGACAACCAGGGCTTCACAAAGAGACCCTGTCTCAATGCCCCGACCCCCAAAAAAGATTATTTCACACCCCCCAAGATTACCTATTTTAATTTTATTGTGTATGATGTTTTACCTGCATGTATGCCTGTGAGCCATGGGTGTGCCCAGTGCCTGTGGTGGCCAGAAGAGGGCGTCAGATCCCCTGAAACTGGAGTTGCCTACAGGTGGTTGTGAGCCACCATGAAGGCTCGGCCTTCTTTTTACTTTTTTTTTTTCTTTAGTTTCTCAAGATAGGATTTCTCTGTATACCCATTGTGACTGTCCTGGAACTCACTTTGTAGACTAGGATGGCCTTGAACTCACGGAGATCCGCCTGTCTCCCAAGAGCTGGAATTATAGGCGTGCGCTGCCGCCGCCGCCGCCGCCGCCGCCGCCGCCGCCGCCACCACCACCACCACCTGCTTTACTTTTTGTTTTAAGACAGAGCCTTGCTGTGCAGCCCCAGCTAGACGACTTGAACTCACTATGTAGCCCAGGCTGTCCTTAAATCTGTGATCCTCCTGTCTCAGGCTCCTGAGCATTAGGATTACAGCTTCTTTTCACTTTTTATTTTATGAAATAAAAAGTCTGATAATAAAAATAAAAAAAAAAAGATTGATGGGGTCTCCATCAGTCATTCAGACAGACCTTGAGCTGTGAGAAACATGGAGACGCAGAGTAGCAAACTCAAGGCAGGTTTATTACTTGACTTTGCAAAGCCAGACATCAGCACAAAATCAATCATCCTTTAAAACTCTAGCGCAGGCCACTTCCTCCCACTGGCTGAGTAATCGGGAAGTTACAGTCTTACAGGGGGCTGAGTCTCCTTTTTGTTTATGTTCTTCTGGTTCTTCAAGACTAGGTTTCCCTGTGTGACTCTGACTGTCCTGGAACTCACTCGATAGACCAGGCTGGCCTCGAACTCACAGAGATCCTCCTGCCTCTGCCTGCCGAGTGTTGGGATTAAAGCTGTGTGCCACCACCACCTGGCTGTGAGCTGAGGTTTATCTCTTCCTCTAATGCCTAGGTTTGACTTTTCTCAACAACAACAAAACACCATGGTTGGACTTACCTCTATGTTTTGAATCATATTTACTTTAAAGCTTATTCGACACAGACCGCTTCACCTCTGTACTCAGGTCATTCAGCAGGGGTGGCTGTTAGTCATTTTCTACTGTAAACTAATACTTTGGGTGACAGTAGCTGGTCTAGCAGAGCTTGGGTGGGGTTAGCTAAATTTAGCAGGGTACCAGAAAGGGCTCTGTATATAATCCTCCTGCCTCAGCGTCCAGAGTAGCTGGGATTACAGGTTTGCAGGCACCTGTTCTTGATCCAGGTCCAATAGTGGCCTGAGTGGTTCCCATACCACAAGGGAAGAGGCCAGAGGCACAGGGGTCTGGGCACAGAGTGCTGGAAGATAGATGGGAGCTTCAGCCACAGCCTCAGACCTCTCAGAAGTCCCCGGAACTCTAAGTACAGCAGGTGCTACAAGGGGACCAGGGCAGCTGAGCAGAGGGCTAGAGTGCTGGAGGTTCCCTGGAGGGGCTCCCTGGGTGCAGTCCAGGCCTGAGGTCAGAGAGAGGTGCTCACCAAGTGGTCCCCCTTTTAGGGTCAACATGGGGCAAAGATGGGGAAAATCCTGGGGACACAAGAGCCCCTCACCCAGGAATCTGGTTAAAGACCCTTGCCTGTCAGAAGTGGAGATTCCAAAACTAACTGTCCAGGCCTTCCCCTCCCAGCTGGGAATCTGCAGTTTCTATGAATCTCCCAGAAATCCTGTTGACAGCAAGGGATGTGTCCTAAGCCCCTGTGCAGGCTTCCAGATTCACCTTATCAAGTTTAACCCATTCAAGGCATCCCCCAGAGCCACCTTATAATCTCCCTTAGAGAGAAAGGGAAAGGGGGGGGGCGCTTAGCAACCCTTGAGATGTGACTTGAAGCCAGCAAAGGAATGTGTGCGGCTAAGGCCTCACAGCAGCTCTGCCTTGAGACACTCAGACCACGAGTGTAGCTTGTCTTATCTCTGCTACTCTCTTTAGAAGTCCACACCCACGTCTTGGGTGTATTTCACTTCCTCCCGAGCCTCTCTTTCTCCTAACCCTAGTGTTAAGTCTAAATTAAAATGTTTGGTGCTGGGAGATAGCTCAGTGAAGTTCTTGCCAGCGCAAAGACTTGAGTTCTGATTCCCAGAAGCCACGTAAAAAGTTGGGCACAGAGGTCACACTCTCCTGTGACTCCTGTACTGTGGAGAGGGCAGGGTGGAGACAATCACTCCCTGATGTGTGGCTAGCCCCACCTCAAAAAATAAAGATGGAGGGGTTGGAGAGATGGCTCAGAGGTTAAGAGCACTGGCTGTTCTTCCAGAGGACCTGAGTTCAATTCCCAGCACCCACATGGTGGCTCTCAACCATCTATAATGAGATCTGGTGCCCTCTTCTGGCCTTCAGGCAAACATGCAGACAGAACACTGTATACATAATAAATAGATAAATCTTTAAAAAATAAATAAATAAAGGTGGAGCCCAATGGAAGACAGATACCAATATCTACCTCCATACTCACACACTCACACATTCACATACGTACAGCAACAAGTACATCACTCATGCACAAAAGCCACAAACTGCTTGTTATTCTAGCTCCAGGGAATCCAAGGACCTTCTGTGGCTTCAGAAGGTATGCACACAAGTACAGAGAGAGAGAGAGAGAGAGAGAGAGAGAGAGAGAGAGAGAGAGAGAGAGAGAGAGAGAGAGAGAGAGAGAGAAGGGGCTGGAGAGATAGCTCAGAGGTTAAGTACACTGGCTGCCCTTGCATAGGATCCAGGTTCACTTCTGAGCACCCACATGACGGCTCACAATCATCCATTACTCTAGGTCCAAGGAATCTGATGCCCTCTTTTGGCCTCTGAGGGCACTGCTCGCACATGACACTCATAAAGACATGCAAATACACATACACACAAAATAAAAACAACAACAATTTAAAAAATAGTAGTAGCTGGGCAGTGGTGGCCCACACCTTTAATCCTAGCACTCAGGAGGCAAAGGCAAGCCAATATCTGTGGGTTCAAGGCCAGCCTGGACTACAAAGGAGTTCCAGGCCAGCCAGAGCTATTACACAGAGGAACCCTGTCTCAAAAGGCAAACAAACAAAATAATAATAGTAATAGCAATAAAATACAAAACAAGTCGGGTAGTGGTGACACACACCTTTAGTCTCAGCACTCAGGTGGCACAGGCAGGTGTATCTCTGAGTTCAAAGCCAGCCTGGTCTACAGAGTGAGTTCCAGGACAGCCAAGGCTACACATAGAAACCCTGTCTCCAAAACCAAAACAACAACAACAACAATAATAATATAAAACAAAATTTGGTCAACCATGCCTTTAGTTTGAATTCTAACTCAATATTCTTATAGGAACATAATCAAAACTGTTGACCTATGAGAAGGTCATCAGCACACATGGCCTAAAATGATTAAAAACCACTTCACAGTTTTCTGGATTCTGGATTCTTTGCAGCATCTGTTGCTCTCCACAGCCTGCAGCCTGCCCTGAACTCTTCCCTTGTCCTTGCTCATCATCACAGCTGGAGCCGAAGTCACCTGTGTGAGTCACCTCCCTCAGCATGTCTCCCTTCTTAACCGACAAGCTTAGGGTCACACAAAATGTGAGGGCATGGGAGCCCCCATTTCAATCCCAACTGGTCAGCAAGCCCCACAGGCCAGCCAGGGACAGATGGAAAGGGAAGGGAGGGTCCTGTAGGCTGGAGCTGCCTCTCCCAGCAGCCCCGGGTGCCTGGAGTCACAGAACGACATCTCAAACCCTAATTCATCTTATATCTGAGATGAAACCCCAAGGGGTCTTCTACCGCCAAAGCTGAAGAATAGAAGACCCCTATTCCCAAAAACCAGTTAGGGGAAGGAAAGGGAAAAAAATCCCTCACAATACACTTCTGTAGTTTCTGAATTAGAGCATTTATTGGGCTAAGAGGGTGACTCAGTGGGAGAGGACTTTCCTAACACGTGTGAGGCTCTGTGTCTGGTGCCAGTACCACAGAAATGGGGGGGGCGGCGGGGGGAGGAGAGGAGAGAGAACTCTTGAGTTTACAGCAGCCTAGGTCTGCTGTTCACTTAACAAACCTTCCTGAGCACTCACTGTGAGCAAGGTCTTGCTCACAAGCCGCTGCAGAGCTTGGCCTTGGAAAAAGAGATTAGCAAAGTCCAGAGAGGACAGGGCAGCTGACAGCTCCCCACGGGCAGACCTCCTCCCACTCTCAGGCTGCTCCTACCCACAGGGACCCCACCCCACCCCACCCCACTCTGCCTCACCCACTCTGAAGAATCCCTGCCCTCCGAGGGGACTCTCCACTGGGACTAGTTCCTCTCCCAGCCCACCCTGTGGTCACCCCAATTCCCTGTCAGCTGCAGATGGTCAGAGAGGAAAGGGGCCCCAGATGGAGGAGAGAAGAACTACAGCTTCACTGTAAGTGTTTGAGGGAACAGGGTGTGGGGTGCTGCATCCTGTCTGCACCCCCAGCTCCATTCCCTGGTGCTCAGATTTGTTCCTGAGTCTCTGCAGGCGGCTTAGCGAGTCTCCAGCTCACCCAGCCCAGGGTTCCTGTGTCAGAGCTCTGGGCCAAAGAGAGCTGATGTCAGGGGAAAGGAATGAGCTTGGCATGATTGCCCCTCCTCCCTACTCTGCACAGTCACAGAGAAGACCCAGAGACTGTCTGCCAGGGACTCAGGCCATACCCAACACAGGGACACCAGGATGGCCTCAGATACCCTCTGTGAGCACATGAGAATAAAGCTTCAGCTCAGTGGTTTAGGGCCTCCCCTGGTCTGGCAGCCAAACTCCTCTTTTCTCAATTCTTTTTTTTTTTTTTTTTTTTTTTTTTTGGAGACAGGGACTCATGTAGACCAGGATGGCCTTGAACTCACTGTATCCAAGGATAACCTTGAACTCCTAATCCTCCCGCCTTCCTTTCCCAAGTGCTGGGATTACAAGCTTGTATTGCCAAGCCTAGCTGTATGTAATGCTGAGCATGGAACCAGGGCTCCATGCATGCTGGGCAAACACTCTACCAACTGAGTCACAGCCCGTCCCTCACTCCTTCCCTCCCTAACCTTCCTTTTTTCCTCCCTCCTGCCCTTTCTCCTTCCCTTTTTTTTTAAATGTCTTTCTATGTTATCCAGGCTGACTTTCAAATTGTGGGTCAAGAAATCCTCCTGCCTCAGCTTTCCAAGTCAACTAGGAGTACAGATGCGTGCCACCACACCCTGCTTACCCAGCCTCCCACCTTTTAAAAACTATTTGTTTTTATTTGTGTGAATGTGCGTCTCTGTGTGTACTACGTGTGTGCACTATGTGTGTGCAGTGCTCTCAGAAGCCAGAAGAGGGCAGTGGATCCCCTGAGGCTGGAATTCTAGGTGTCATAAGTGACCCAGTGTGAGCTCTGGGAACCAAGCTCCTGTCCTTAGCAAAGGCAGGAAGTCCTCTTAACAACTGGGCCACCTCTCCAATCCTCAATTCCCCCTTTTTTTTTTTTTTTGGTTTTTCGAGACAGGGTTTCTCTGTGTAGCTTTGCGCCTTTCCTGGAACTCACTTGGTAGCCCAGGCTGGCCTCGAACTCACAGAGATCCACCTGGCTCTGCCTCCCGAGTGCTGGGATTAAAGGCGTGTGCCACCACCGCCCAGCTCAATTCCCCTTTCTAAGCATCACTACATCCTTGGTCCCCTCAGGAATGGTCCCAGGCTTGATGGGAAGTAAACCCAGCCTTTCCTCCCCAAATGCCTTTCTCCTCAACCACAAAGCAAGTTCAAGACCAGCCTGGGCTATTTGAGACCATCATCCCCTAAAAGTTCTATTACTATGGTTTTGGCAGGTGTAACTGGCTAAGGCAGGGTCCTAGTGGATTAGGATGACCTCTAATTGAAAGTGGCTGGTTTCCTTACAGAAGATGTGTGCAGGGACAGACAGAGAGGAGAGGAACACTGAGTAATGACCAAGGCAGACACCATTGATGCACCTATGAAGCCAAGCTGCTAGGCGCTGGAAGGGGCCCCGTCCCACGGAGGGAAGAGGAATTTACTGCTCAGTTACTGAAAACTCCAAACGTGGCTTCAGGCTCAGGTGGACACCGGTGACCAGAGCAAGTCCTCAAGAACTGCTTCCTTCCCATGGCTCGACTCCCCTGTGGACTTGACTTTCAGACAGAGTTCTCTCTCTGCTGGAATAATGGATTTCCACTTCTCAGATTCCATTCTACCAGCTCAGGGGCCCCAAGAGAAGGGTGGATCCTTTTCTTCCATGGTTCCCATGAATCTCCTGGGCCTGACAGCTGCTGGATGACCTGGATGAGAGTCCATTTGGACTAAACTTATGCACTTTTCCCCAAGCTCACCAGAAAATCCAGGGGCCAGGATCTGCTGCTGCTGAGCCCCAGGCATATTATCCAGAGCCAGCTGTAGGGTCAGAACCGCATCCCCAGCCCCCCAGCCCCCCAGCCCCCCAAGTCCCCAACCCCCACACTGAGAAACACCTGGGCTCCTCTGCTTGGGAGAAGCCATGGATCTTGGCAGGCTGGGCCTGAGGTGTGGCTAGCAGCCAGCTTCCTTCAAAGCCAGTCTCCGTGTGGGAATCTGCATTCCATCAGCTACTGAGTCAAAGCCAAGGCCTAGCAGGAGTCGGGGTCCTTAAGTGAGCCCGGAGGGCTGCTCCTCCCACTGCCTTGGCCCTGCTGCTGGTCTGCTGGATGCTGGGGTGAGGCTCGGGTGAGGCACTGTGGGAGCTGAGCAGAGCTAGCTTCCCTGAGCAACATAAGGAATATCACTAGCCTGTGCACTCACCAACCGCAGCATCGACAATATGTGTGTGTGGTGGCGGTGTGTGTGTGTGTGTGTGTGTGTGTGTGTGTGTGTGTGTGCAGGAAAAGCAGGAGGTCACAGCAAATAACCTGCCACCAAAGCCAGCGGGGACTAAAGCCAGCTGTTTACTCAGGGTGCAGTCACAGGATGGTAGTTGTCACCCTCATTTTCTGAGGCTGTGGGTGCTCCTGGAACCTGCTACTACTGCATTTACTGGGTGGTGTGTTCTGTTAAGCGTTCATTTGTACATCCCTGCTAGGGCTCCTTTGACTGCCCTCCAGTCCAAGATTCCGGCCTAAGGGACACATGGTACCTGGCTTCTTGGGCAGGAGCTGTGTCCTCTGCCATTGCTGGAATGTGAAGCAGGGATCCATGGCTCCCTGGGGGGTTGAGTTACTTGTCCCTTAGTCCCTTAAGCTGCTGACACCAGCAGAGAGGACCTCTTCCCATTGCTGGGAGTCCTATCCATCCCAATGTCACTTTGAGATACTGGGTTTGATTTTGGGGGACCTTCCTGAGGCCCCCACCACCAAGACTCCATCATGGGCTCAGCATGTTTCTCCAGCTCACATTTGGAAGCCCTGCTCACCTCTGGTACATCAGAATGTGACCGCGTTGGGAGTAAGGGTGGGGTGACCACATTAATGTGGCACCAAGGGTCCTACTCTGAGGCCACTGGGGTCTTCTCAGAGGAGGACATAAGATCCAGGCAAATAAAAGAACATCCAAGAAAGGATGAGAGAGGAAGCCACCAGCAAGCCAAAGAGAGGGTCCTCAGAAGGAGCAGAGCCTGTGTACCTGAGGCCCAGTCCACCTGCCTAAGCTGCCCTGTATTAAAAAGTAAACCATTCTGGGGCTAGGGAGGTAGTTTGGTGGGCAGAACACCTGTCAGGAAAACATGAGGACCTGAGTTCAAATCCCCGACGCCCACATCAAACTCTAGGCGTGGTGGGGCATACTATAATCTCAGCACTGTGGGGACAGAGACAGAGGATCCTGGAGTTTGCTGACAAACCAGCGCATACGAGTCAGCAGGCTCCAGGTTCCATGAGGGCCCCTGTCTCCATAAAAGGTGCATGGTGACTAAGGAAGACACCCACCCGACGTCGACCTCTGGCCTCCACGGGCACACGTACACACCCACCTACTGCCTGAGTCATATGTGCACGTGTGATTCGGTATCCATGAAGCTGAGGCAGGATGGCGAGCTCAAGGCCAGCCTGGGCTACATAGCCAACTGCTCTCTCAAACACACACACATAAACACACACACATAAACACACACACATAAACACACACACATAAACACACACACATAAACACACACACATAAACACACACACATAAACACACACACAGAAGGAAGAAGAATCAAAAGGACAAAAATCATACTTTTGTTTGCTTTATTAAAAAAAAAAAAAAAAAAACAGATGGAAGCCTTGCGAAGTGCCCCAAACTGTCTTTAGGTAGGCTTTGTCCTTCTGAAATGTGGCTCTTTGTGAGCCCAAATGCAGGATGCAGGACTCCCTCTGCCAGGAAGGGGGGGGCTGCTTTCTGAGGTGGCTGTGTATCTTGGAAGACAACGGAAAGGCATGAGGCCAGCTCCCCAAGCCAGCATGGGTGGGGGGCCGAGAACATTCCATCAGAGTCAGTCATGAGGCTCGTGGCGGGAGGGGTCCTCTTGGCAGGGACCCCACAATCTGTGTTGCTTTAACTCAATAGTGTTAAGGCTCCATGCTGGGTAGACAAACCTAGTGTGGCCCCTCCAACTCTCTGGACCATGAAGGACACTGTACAACCAGTTACATACACACATTTGAGGCCAGTCACCTGTCAGGTGTGAAGGGGCACAGCTGAGGGCAGGGATGAGGCAGGAGTAACAGATCTGGGCTGGACAGGCAGTGGCTGGGACCCCCTCAGTGGGTGAGGGGTGTCCTGGGGACATGTTATCAGCAGGTGGAAGACACCCCTGCCCCACCTACTTCACACCTGCATGTTCCCACTTCTCTGACCTCCTCAGCGCAGTGCCTCCCGCCCCCAAAGCTTTGTCCAGGCCCTGTGTGGGGACCTTTTTTGGAGAAAGGGTCTTTGCTGATGGTGGTGGTTAGTTCCATGTGCTAGCCTGGTTGGGCTAAGGTTGCTTGTGAGCCATTGCTGTGGGCATGCCTGGGAGAGGTTCTGAGCACGGTGAACTTCAGGCTCCATGAGTGGCATAGGGAGGGTCCACCCTTCTCAGTGGGCGTGGGGATGCTATGCAGAAGAGGAAGGCAGAGGAAAGGTAAATCTCCCCCACCTCTTTCTGGAGCTGGAGCTGAGAGTCCAGCATCTGCTTTCTCCTCTTATCGTCAGAGCCCCTGGTCCTCAGGCTTCTGGACTCAGGCTCCACTAGAAACCCCTTCCCAGAGCCTGCACCACACTGCTTGAACTATTATCCTCCAAAACCATGAGCTAACGTACCTCTTTTGCTTATACAGCATCCAGCATTGGGCATTTCACTACAGCAACGGAGATGGGCTGAATGGATGCACGAATGCCTCGGGGTTGCCCCAGCTTCAGGTTGCACCCTAACTCGGCAGCCCTGGTCCCACCCTCCCAATACAGCGGGCAAGCAATAGACAGGAACTCTTTCCTGGGCACAGACATCGCCACCCACGGCTCCTCCTGTCCTCCAGCCTGCTGCTGGACACACTGACAGTGAAGTACACAGACATCTTCCCTCCCACGGTGGCCTCAGGAACACTGTCCTCTCTGCTGCCACCCCAGAGCCTGCCCCAGCCTTGGTCTCACCCTGGTGTGAGCCTGACCCTGTCTGTCTGTCTTCATGTCACTCTCTCAGGCCCTCACTGACCTAGAAACAAAGTTGCCTCCATCTCCATGCTCTCCAGGGTAAGAGCGGCAGGACTCACAGCCAGTGGCTTTTTCCAAGGAACTCTCCCCAGGGTCTCACCCCGATCCCCGCTGCCTGGCTCTTCTGACTCAATGCTGCTTCACACAGTCATGCCTTTTGACTTTGGCTATTTTTGTCATGGTTGCTTTTTGAGACAGAGGCTCACTACGAAGCTCCAGCCGGCCTCAAACTCATGAGCCTCCTGCCACGGCATCCTGAGTGCTGGGTCGGCAGCACCAGTGGGTCTATTTCTTCTGAGAAGCTGTCCAGCGGCTTCTTTTTTTTTTTTTTTTTTTTTTGGTTTTTCGAGACAGGGTTTCTCTGTGTAGCTTTGCGCCTTTCCTGGAACTCGCTTTGGAGACCAGGCTGGCCTCGAACTCACAGAGATCCGCCTGGCTCTGCCTCCCGAGTGCTGGGATTAAAGGCGTGCGCCACCACCGCCCGGCCCCAGCGGCTTCTTATATCGACACCATAGCCAAGATGGATACCAGGGACACAGTTTCCCTGACGCTTGACCACGGCATCACAGGGCCTAACTGCGTGGCCAGCTCAAGGCGCTGGACCTGGAGTTCATGGCTGTGTGGGTAGGGTCCCACAGATCTTCATAGCCTTCTCCAGGCATCTAAGGAGACTCTACTGTGTGTGTGTGAAGTATGGCCGGTTCCCTAGTTATTCTAGTCTCCTCTGTTTGCTGGGTCTCTGGAGCCTTGGACGGTCATCTAGGTGGTTCAGGGGCATGGGGATATTGAAGGCTGGGCAGCCCAATGCCCGCGAGTGTGTTCTGGCCTCTATGGTTACAAAGCAGGGGTTGGTGGGCACGTCTTCAGCGGCCATCAAGCTTCCAATGAAGAAGAGGTCTGGATCACAGTACAGTTGGGGTCCCTCTGCTCTTTGCACTTAGGTGGCCTACACATCCTCTGTGACTCTGTACTGCATGACCGTCCCCACTCAGCTTCAAGGAGGCTCCCAGGCATGGTAGCCAGACCCATGAGACTAGACGAGGCCATCCTGGCATCACCCTCATACCTGCACCCTGACCTCTGACATCTCCAGGCTCAGCTGCTCTGGGGTGGCCCTGCCCTGGACCCTCTGTTTGGCAACTTCAGACACCTCACCTGTCGAGGAACAGCAGCTCTGACCCTGTCACTTACTTCCTGTAGGCACTCGGAGCCAGCAGAGGCTGCAGGAGCCATCAGGGACCACGATAATGCCCCCCCAAAGGCTGCAGTGAGGTGGTCGTCTTCTATCTGTACCCTGACACCTGGCTGTCAGCTGCCCCTTCTCACCCGCTGCAGTGGCCTGAGTCCACAATCAGCCATCATGGTCCCGACTCACAGCTGTCTGCCTCCCCCACACTGGGCACCCTGTGGTCACTAACTGGTAGTTGATTAGCATGGGTCAGGTCTGGGGTAAGGGGATGCAAGAGCCAGTGTGTGTTGGGATGGCCCAGCTTCCCTGTCAACCTGACTGGATTTAGGAATATCTGTGAGGGAGTTTCCAGAGAGGCTTAGCAGGAAGAAGACCCACATTGACCGTGAGTGGCACCATCTCATCAGCTGGGGCCCCAGACTGAATAAACAAACTGAGCACCGGCAATCATCTCTCTCTGCTCCCTGAGGATGCGATGTGACCAGCTGCCTGGAATTCCTGCCACCACGTCTTCCCACCATGATCGACAGTGAACCAAAATAAACCTTTCTTTCTTTTTTTTCTTCCTTTCTTTTCTTCTCCCCTACCCTCCCCAACAGGGTTTCTCAATGTAACAGTCCTGGCTATCATGGACCTGGCTCTGTAGACCAAGCTGGCCTCGAACTCACAAAGACCCGCCTGCCTCTGCCTCCCGAGTGCTGGGACTAGAGGTATGGGCCATCGTTGCCAGACAACCCTTCCTTTCCTAAGTTTCTTTCATGGGGCTTTTTGTCGCAGCAACAGGAAGTGGCTGAGGGGGTAGACAGAGGACATAGGCGGGTTCCACTGAAGTCCTGGTGGCCAGGAAGGCACCCAGGCCAGGCGGCCAGGCCAGGCTTCCTGGTCCCTGACAGGTGCTGGGCCCTGTGTGAGGTGCTCATTCCTCAGTTCCTGGATCATGGTGAGATCTCGGTGGTACTGGGAGAGCAGCTGGGACAGGGCAATGGGGGCGGGGGAGGGGGGGACCCCGGGGGTGATCTAGTTATCAACCAGCACAGGTGCATCCATCAGGGGCCTCCAGGGCCTGACTGTCAGCCAAACGGCAGCACAGGAGAGCAGCCAAGAACTGGAAGGAGTTCAGTGATCTGAGTGGGACAGATGGCCGGCACAGGGGGACAGCAGGGCCTGGCAGGGGCCTGTGCAGGCAGCGGACAAGCTTCGCTGGCCACTTCTCTTACCCTGCATGACAGGAGAGAGGGGCAGGGTGGGATCTGTGTTTTCTAGAGGAACAGCCAGGGTGGGGAGTGGCCAGAAGGGAAGGAGTCTCCCAGGCCATGTATTCTACCACACCGGGCCACGGCTCTGCCGGTTCCACCCACCAGGAGGCCTGCAGACCAGGAGCAGGGCAGCTGGTGAGTGGTCCCCAAGACATATACCATAACCCACTAGACACCTGACATCATGCCCAGGCCATACATACAGCAGGCATTTCATGTGTGCTTGATTGTGTAAACATGCTGCTTTCCTGGGCTGAGCCCGATTGCTCGCGGCCCCTTTGCACATGGACTGTGAGTTCATCTCAATGCCTCCTTTGAGACCCTTCTTGTCCCTCCTGCACAGGCCTTGTCTGCAGCCTGCATGGTCTCCCCGTATGTCTTCTACCACTTCCTGCTCCCTCCTCCACTATGCCTCAGGACCTTTGCACCTGCTGCTTCCACTTCCCAGCATGCTCCTGTGTGCACAGATCCCACCCTCACTTTCTTTTTTTTGTTGTTGTTGTTGTTTTTAGGTTTCTTTTCAAGACAGGGTTTCTCTGTGTAACACTCCTGGCCATTCCGGAACTCACTATGTAGACCAGGCTGGCCTCCAGAGATCCACCCGCCTCTGCCTCCCAAGTGCTGGGCGTGAACCACCATGCCCAGCTCCACCCTCTCTTCCTACAGGTCACAGTTAAAGATCTCCTTTTTAGTGAGGCCTTTCCTGACCACCTTCTATGAATTAGTGTAACATACATGCATGCACTCACATACACACACACACACACACACACACACACACACACACACACACGCACATATGCATGCACGCATTCACACATGAATGTGCACACATGCATGTACACATGTGCACAAGCTCACACATTCCTTGCCCCTCCCACCTGCTTCACTGACCCCCTGCATCTATCACTATCCAATGATCTCCATGTTTTCACATTCACAGAACAGGGAGCACATCTGATTTGGTCATTGCCTTGCTCAGGCGTAAGACAGTGCCTGACGGAGAAGTGCTCAGGCATGCAGGGAGGGAGGAAAGAAGAGCAAAAGGCAGGACACACTCTGTCTCCAAGATGGTCCTCCTCCAATATAGCCTAAGCACCAGCGGGATCGCCCACGCTCCCACCGACATGTGTGTCTGCTGAAGTGAGGGTAGATAGTGAGGCCTGTGGGTACTAGCTTCTGCTCCCCACCTCTCATGCATCTTCAGTACCTGTAGGTGGATATTTCTGTCCTGCCAGCCCGCTCCCAAATAAACACACAGAGACTTCTTATTAATTATGAAGGTTCAGCCGATAGCTTAGGCTTGTTACTAACTAGCTCTTACAACTTAAATTAACCCCTATTCTATGCTGTGCCACGTGGTGGTACCTTTTTCCAGCAAGCCGTGTTCATCTTACTTCTCTCTGCCTCTCCTGGTGACTCCTTCTTCCCTGAACTCTCTTCTTGTCCACAAGTCCCTCCTATCCTCTACCTGCCCAGCTACTGGCCAGTCAGCTCTTTATTAACCAGCAAGAGTAATACATATTCACAGTATACAAATAGATTGTTCCACAGCATGTACCCTCTGAGCAAAGGTCAAACTTGAGATGGAGGCCTGATTCCTCAACTTTACCCAGATGGCAAGAGCACATCATCAAAAACATCTGCCATGGGCCAGGCAGTATTCAGGAGCAGAGGCTGGTGGATCACTGTAGAATGGAGGCCGACCTGGTCTACATAGGGAGTTGCAGGCCAGCTGGGGCTGTACAGTGAAACCCTGCCTCAAAAACAAAGAAACAAAAAAGGGAACATGGCTCTTCAACTTTGAGATTTGTTGCTTTGTGGTTGATTACGCCACTCCAAACAACCTAAAATTGGGTTATGTATTTTTTTTTTTTTTTTTTTTTGGTTTTTCAAGACAGGATTTCTCTGTGTAGCTTTGCGCCTTTCCTGGAACTTACTTTGGAGACCAGGCTGGCCTCAAACTCACAAAGATCCACCTGCCTCTGCCTCCCAAATGCTGGGATTAAAGGCATGCGCCACCACTGCCTGGCAGGGTTATGTCTTTTTAAAAATATCTTTTTCATTTATTTTATGTATACAGGTGTTTTGCCTGCAAGTATGTCTGTGCACCATGTGCGGGCCTCATGCCCACAGAGGCCCAAGAGAGCATTAGATCCACTGGAACTAGAGTTACAGTTATGAGCCACCATGTGTTTGCTGGAAATCGAACCCAAGTCCTTTGGAAGAGTAGCCAGTGCTCTTTAGCCTTGAGCCATGGCCTCTCTAGCCCCTGTGTTGTGGAATATTAGCTGGAGATGTGTTACATTCATTTATGCTGTGGAACATTTGTTTAACATGCAAGGATGTGTTGCCTTTTTCTTTTCTTTTTTTTTTTTTTGAGTGATTATTTTATTTTTTTTTTTTCTTTTTTCTTTTTTTTTTTGTGATATATATTTTTTATTTTACAATACCATTCAGTTCTACATATCAGCCATGGGTTCCCCTATTCTCCCCCCTCCCACGCCCTCCCCTTACCCCCAGCCCACCCTCCATTCCCACCTCCTCCAGGACAAGTCCTCCCCCGAGGACTGTGATCAACTTTTTAGACTCAGTCCAGGGAGGTCCAGTCCCTTCCTCCCAGACTAAGCCAAGTGTCCCTGCATAAGTTCCTGGTTTCAAACAGCCAACTCATGGAATGAGCACAGGACTTGGTCCCACTGCCTAGATGCCTTCCAAACTGATCAAGCCAATCAACTGTCTCACCTATTCAGAGGGCCTGATCCAGCTGGGAGCCCCTCAGCCTTTGGTTCATAGTTCATGTGTTTCCATTCATTTGGTGTTGCCTTTTTCTATGTTGCATTGTTTAACTCTGTGAAGCTGTGTTACTGTGCCTGCCTAAAACACCTGATGGTCTAATAAAGAGCTGAACGGCCAATAGCGAGGCAGGAAAAAGGATAGGCGGGGCTGGCAGGCCAAGAGAATAAAAGGAGGAATCTGGGAAGAGGGGACTGAGGAAGGAAAAATAAGAGAAGAGAGAGAATACCAGGGTAGCCAGCCACACAGCCAGACATGGAGTAAGAAGTAAAGAAAAAGGTATATAGAAATACCAAAGCCCAGAGGCAAGAGGTCGACAGGATAATTTAAGAAAAGCTGGCTAGAAATAAGCCAAGCTAAGGCTGGGCATTCATAAGTAAGTATAATACTCCATGTGTGATTATTTGGGAGCTGGGTGGTGGGCCCCCAAAAGAGTAAAAGAGTAAAAAAATCCAATAACTATACCCCTGAGCTGTGACTTCGAAATTATACCCACCACCGCAGCAAGTGGCTCTACAAGCAGCGACTCTCCTGCCCAGTCAGCACTCATAGTCCACAGCTGAGCAGCAGGGTAGCCCTCACAGAGGGGCTGCGGGGACTGAGGACAAGGACTTCTCAGCTCCCACGAGTACCTGGGCCTGTCTGCTGCCCTCTCTTAGTCTCCATTTTCTCTCTTTGGAGCAGGAATGGTCCTCTGTCCCGTCCTCTCCCGCCTATGAGTGAAGAAAACATCCCAGGACATGTGTCAGTCGGTCATTGGCACTGGACGGGACTCCAGGCTACCTGGAGATGGGGTGCTAAGGTGGCCTAGAGCTCAGGCCACAGAATACGGCCACAGCCCAGCCCTGCCTGAGTACCCTCCTCCATCTTGCCTCTGCATCCACCAAGGATGTCAACCCAAGGGTGAGAGTCTGTCCAAATCAGCCTCTGGTCCCTGGCTTCTGTACCTCCTGTAGTTAATATTCCCCAGCGGGGCTCTACCCAAGTCTGAACCTGGAAATCCACTTTAGACAGGAACAGCCAGGGGGAATGGGGAGACCAAGGTGGCCAGGGAAGGCCATATGCTGTCTGTCCTGGCCCGCAGCCTCCCATATTGCCAAATGCCATCAACCTTATTGACATCAGTGAACAATCTGGAACTCTCCAGAACCTTTGGGGCTGAGACTTCCCAGCAGCGGTTATGAGTTCCCACTGCAAGTCCCAGGTCCAACCACATATGCATACTGTCCAGCCTCCCCACCCGTCCATCGGGACAAGAGGCAGGTGATGGGAGCTGTCACTCCTGAACAAAGGCCCCTCCTCATCTATCTGGCCTGGTAATTTCCTTTGACTTCCTGGGTCTTCCTGGGTGACAACCTTCTCCACAGGGTGGTCACCAGGGGTTTTCTGAAACACGACATCTACCTCCCCTTCCTGCTCCCTGTGAGGCCCAGTCTGCTCCCGAGGGACAGTCTTCCATACACAACCTCCACCATCAATGGCAGCATCGAACTGTGACATTATAGAACTGAGGAGGCTGAGGGGGACAAGCATGGGTGAGAGTCAGTCAGAGGCCAAGTGAAGATCCATCAGAGAAGAAGAGGCCACACGGGAGTTAGGACAGAGAGCTTGAGGTCTTGGCGGGGTCAGCAGAGTGAGTGGAAGGTCCGAGAGAAAGTCCAGAATGTTTAGAAGTCAGGGCAAAGAGGAAGTGTCAAAGCCAGCTGTGGGGTCACACCTGTAATCCCAGTGCTTGGGAGGTACAGGGAGGAGGATAAGGAGTCAGGGTCATCCTTGATGTCTTAGTCACTGTTCTCTTGCTGTGAAGAGACACCGTGACCAAGGCAACTTACAAAAGGAAGCATTTAATTGGGGGCTTGCTCACAGTTTCAGTTCACAGCATCTCTGCAGTTCTCAACAGTCCCAAAGCAGAAGCAACCACTCTCCACCTACAGGTGGATGAATTGAAAACCTGTGGTATGTCCACACAATAGGCTGTTACTTGGCAATAAAAAGGAACAAGACTGATGCATAACACAACCTGGGCAAAACTTGAACACAGGATGCCAAGTAAGATAACTCAGAGGCAAAGGGCTGTGTACTCAATGACGTTTCCAGGTCTGTTTTCAAGTACAGGAGGTGGACCCATGGTTCCTGGGACTGTAGGAAGGCAAAGGGATTAAGCACAGACTACAGCTTTTGTGGGAGGCGGGGACGGACTAAGAGTGCCCAGGACTCTACCTATTAACTCCTGTAGGGTCCTGCACTCTCGAGGGTGAACTGTGTGGTGGGGGTCATCACTGCTCTTTGGAGAAGCTTCATGACGGTTCCTCCTGGCAGCAGAGGGTCGGGAGAGGGCTGAGCTGGGAATCTAGTAGGGAAGGACAGTCAACCAGCCCAGCAGAGAAGCAGGGAAGGTGTACAGCCTTGCCACACTGACGGCCAGCTTTGTTTGCTGTCGCCGGATGCTAAGGAGCGTTGGGCCTGGGGAGCATTCAGTGATGGAGGTTCTCAGTACGTCCAGATCCTGTCCTGGGAAAGAGTCACATCTCTGCCTGCCCACTAGAGGTCCACGGGCCTGCTCCACATTTCCTTCACTCGCAGAAGTTTCCAGACCAAATAAGGCTGCGGCTCTTGCCAAGCTCCTGGCGCAGACTGCAATTCCCTGTAAGTGCCAAGGTTGTCACTTGGGCCGGGAACCTCCTGAAGGAGTTGTGTGCCCAGCAGCCCACTGGGGCCACCCCTCTGGGCAATGCCACAGAGGCACGCTGGTGATCTTTGACCAGCAGGGGCAGCATTGTGTTTTGGAACTGTAGCCACCTCAGCACCCTGCATAGTGGCTTTGCCAGAGACCAATGTCACCAGAGCCTGGCACTAGATTTTCTCTAACCGTCACAACTGTCCCATGAGGTGGGTCCCGCAATGCCCCATTTTACAAATGAGGAATACCTGGGGCTGCAGTATGAGGAGTAAAGCCCCTCTCCACCAAGGAGGCAGGGCCACCTGGGCACCTCCACAAGAAACTTCTCACTCCTCACGAACGGAAGCTCTGTGAGCCACGCCCTCCTGGGAGGCTGTCCTGGGGACCCAGCGCTCACAGTGGCCGGGCCAGACATCTGGCTGCCTTTGCCATTTCCTGGGCTAACCTGCCCAGCAAGGCTACAGGACATTTTTTTTCAAGCAATCAGACACAGACATTTTCTTAATGAGGGCTCTCTGGGATGAGACATGGAAACTTTTAACTCAGCCACCTTTGATGCCAGCAGTTTAAGGCGCAGCAGTCAAGGTGAGGATGATCCACAAGAGGCTTGTGGGGTGTGGAGACATGGTGCATTCCCTGGCATGGAGACCTGCGTACAGGACCCAAGCCACGCTTTTTACTGCCAAGAGAGGCACAGCCATTCTCCTACCCTGCTTAGTAGAGGGACAGGCAATCATGTGTGTGTGTGTGCATGGGGTCGGGGGTGGGGTTACCTGCAGAAGTCACACACTGGCGTGATGGTGTTGACATTACTAGGACTCTGCATCTTCCCAGGCCCCAGCCTGTGCTAGCCTAGCTCCTCCTGGAGGGCCATGCATGGGAGCCGCTCCCGGTGGCAACATGAGATCTGGTCTTTCTCAGTGGACAGGGACACTGGATCGGCACAACCGCCATACCAGAATGCACAGACCCAGTAAGACACAGACGTGTTAGGCCGGGGAAACAGCTCAGCGGGTTAACTGCTGCTCAAGCACCAGAACCGGAGTTTGGATCTCCAGACCCATGAAAAAGCCAGTCGTGGAGGGGAAGATGCCTGCCGCCAAGGCCGATGGCCCGAGTGACTCCTGGGAACCGCACTGTGGAAGCGGGGAACTGACTCTTGCAGTTGTTACTCCCACACATGTGCCCCTTCTCCATCACACACACACACACACACACACACACACACACACACACACACACACACACAGGTATTTTTTTGAAGATGTACAGCTACAGGCACAACTGGACCAGCAAAGTGCCTTTGGCAGCAAGGCACAGAAACCCAAGGTGGACTCTGTTCAGCCAAAAAGGGACTTACTAGTTTAGAATGCAGGGAAGGATGGAGGTTGGGTGTGGCTAGATCCAGGGGCTCCAACCCTGTCACCAGGTCAACCCCCAGCCTCACTGGGAGGGCTGTTTCTCTTCGGATCCCTTCCCTTCTACAGACAGCCTTCTAGAAGGCAGGCAGGGTGGCCGCTGGCCTCCAACACGAGAGCTGGCGTCTGGCCTCCAGTGGACATGTCAGCACTGGAGCAGAACTGGCTGGTCCTGTTGGAGTCTGGTCTATCCCTGAGCTCAATCCTGGGGCTCCATCAGGGCTCATACCCACAGGTCAGGGGGGCCGGGCAGCTTCTACCCTGAGCTCTGCAACCCTGGAGTAACACTTCCACATGGCACGGCATTCCCACTGCATCTTGGGAAGAGCACAGCTCGCCGTTCTTGGGATGCATGTAATGCCCAGCGCTGCACCGGTGGCAGTCCAGCTGCAGTTCCAACACTGACTGAGCTCCGCACTGGAGTGTAATGCAGCCTCAGCCATGTCCCCTTCCCAACAGACACCATGCATGGACACAAGCAAGGAAGGCAACCATGAGCTCAGGAGGGGGGTGGTGTCATATGACTTCTTCTGGGACGATCTCACCCCAGCGAGACAGATCACTGCAGACCAAAGGAAGGATTCTGTCCGAGTCTAATTGGGTGAATGGGTGAGTACTGGCTTTAGGAGCATGGGTGACTCTGTACTGCCTGGAAGTCCCCTGGGCATGGGTGACTCAACAGCAGCTGTAGCATCTGGAAGTCCCCTTGGGGGACATATGGGCAGTTGCATTACCTAAGAGTTCCCCCGCCAGCCAACTGTTTGCCTCTTAAACAACCTCAAGAGGGGAGGGGTCTTGGGAGACCTTAGGCAGGGGGCTGTTAGGGAACCCTGTCTCCTGAGGTCTTGTGCACATATTATAGCTGTTCTGGTTCAGGTGGCCATGGTCATGTCCAACCTGCAGGACACAGCCACACAGCAGAGGGCGAGGGTGGTCCTCCTGCCCTGGCAACAGCAGAGAGGTCAAGGCCTGCAGCCACCTGAGGGACAGTCGTGTGACTGCAGCATGAGCAGGCTCCCAGGAGGGGAACCTCAGGCACCAGGCCAGGAAAACCATGCTGCCCTTTGCTTGGACAAAAATGACCCTTAGGGGAGTGGGCAGACAGCAGGCATGAAGACCCTCATGGGAGGGAGGATTCCGAGCCTGGCTCCACCAGGAAGCATCCCACCCAGTCTATGTTGGGATCCCCAGCATCTCCCTGCTGCCTGGGTTGACTGTCCAGTTACATGGTGCCAAACTTCCCAATCTGAAACCCCATCCTCCTTGCTAGGAAAGTCAGCTGAGAGGGGGTCCTTTCCTCCCCACGTATCATGAAACCTCCCCAGCAATGGCCTTGCCTTGTCCATGCTGCCAGACTGCACATCACCCATCCCATCACTCTTGGATGCCCTGGGGCAGGTGCCATCACTGCCCATTCACCTCATGTGCAGGGTGACATCTGAGCCAGAGGTAAAGGACGCTCACCTCCGACATAAGCAAAGAGCCACTAATGTGCACTTTAATTTGCAAATAATTTATAATCTTTTGAAACAAGAGTCTGAGGCTAAAATATATCTGTTGAAGTTCCCATGAGCAACTGTACAGGATGCAGCAGAGGATGCAGTCTTTGTGAGGTAAGCAGTGAGGTGCCCTGGGACAGCTCCATCCCATAGTCACCAAGCAGCAGAGGGCAGGCCATCCCAGGCTAGGAGCCTCTAGGAACCTCTCGTCCCTAGAGTACACAATCTGTGCCCCACTGTGTCACTGAAGAAGACAGGATGAAGGTGGCCATGGCCTGCTTTGCAAGGTACTCACTTCTCAGGACATGCATCTGAGCAGCATCAGAGGGGCCTGGCCAGTCAGGGCAGAGTTACTCTGATGGAGTCTAAGACCAGGCAGATCTCCTTACAAACGACATCCTTGTCATGGGAGAAGCAGGGACATGCCAGGTCAAGCAGAGAAGTGGCTCCACCTGCTGACCCTGAGGAAGCTGGTCCCAGGGTCTGGCCCTCTGCCCCACACAGCCCTGCATGAGGATGTGGCCTCATGTAGCCCTCTCCTTCTCCTTCTTCTTGCTTGTCCTCTGGCTGCTGAGCTCGCCCAGCTTCTTGTCCAGCCTCCTCTGCAGCTGGGCCCTCTTGGCCGGGTCCAGGGCCCTATCCCTGGTCCCACTGCCTGCATAGAGCACTCCTTCCCGACTGATCCTCTGCCGGGCGTGGGCGCGAGCCTTTTCACCGCAGCCGTGGATCTGAAAAGTCACAAGAGCCAGGGTGAGTTGTGGCCACGGCAAACTGCAGCCTGCAGATCGGCATCAAAGGTGCGAGACCGTGGACCTGCCCTTCCACCCTCCCCAAGTCCATCCTTCACAGCTACCCAGCAAGGGGCCTGAATCCTGAGGCTGGAGTCCTGGAGACTGGGGACAGGGGACAGTACCTCTTGTCTGCCCACAGGGTAGTCAACATGGTCCCTGCAGCTGCTTCTGCTCACCAGCCCCGACTCCCCAAGCTGCTGCCAGTCTGGTGATACCATGGCCCTGGTCACACTTTGTGCTGCCCACACCTGACTCTGACAGCCCGGGCCATTCCACCCAACCCAGCTGTCTATGCTAGAAGGGCACGCTCTGCACGCTAGAAGGGCAGCCTGCCATCACTCTGTACTCCCCGGCCAGCCTAACTTCCACCCTGTGGGCCTCAGCCCACTAACCCCCAACTGTCCTGGTTCCTGGATTTCCTCCTGGGAGCACTCAGTAGTTTACATCCCCTACTCCATGCCAGTGTCCTTCTCAGATCCCAGAGTAGTCAAAGCTTGCTCTGCCCCAAGTCCTCAGAGGTCCTGTACCTGACCCCGAGGATTCTGGAGGTCCACTCAGTCTGCAGGCCAGAGCCCCTCCCCAGCCTCTGCCTGGAGCTAGGTCAGCCAATCTACAGAGTGTAGGATGGACAGAGCTCCTCTACCCAGAGTTCCCACTTCTGTGGCTGCCCCTCGGCAAAGGTGCACTTTGCTTCCTTGTGCCCCAAGTGTTCACATCAGATCATGATCAGCATCTGCTTTGGCTTTTACAGAAAACGCTAGGCTGGTCTGGCTACACCAGTCCCCCAACACCACCCGCAGCCAACCAAGTGATGCCCCCACCCCCCACCCCCCGCCTGGGAGGGCCGTCACCTCGGGCAGGTGATGGCTGAGGCAGTAGCAGCGGTTACAGTGCATGCAGAGCTGGCCCAGGGTGGTGGTGCTGGCCGAACACTTGGCAAAGCTACAGGTGTTGTCAGCCTTAACCACAGCGGACACCAGGGCATCAAAGTCGTCCTCGCAGGGCAGAGCCGCATGTAGACCTGGGGAGGAAGAAGGCAGAGCTCAGGCCAAGGAGAGGACGGAGACCAGACACTGCAGACAGTGGACACCTCATCCCCAGAGTCCTTGGTGGGATTTGCCATCCGCCCAGGACGCCAGGGTCCTCGCCAAGCTGACAGCCTACCCACCCCACTGCCCAGCCCCGAGGGAGGAGGACAGGGTGTAGAGTGCCTCTAAATGCACACCCTTTCACCTAGAAAAGCCTTGGGAGGTGGGGTGCAGGCTCCCTGTGATACGACTGAAAACAGAACCCAGGCAGACTTGAGTACCACCAGGGACGGAGGCTGCCCAACTCGGGCCCCAGCTGAAGCCTCCCAGACCCTCAGGCAGGGGCAGGAATTGCTTGACAGTGAAGTGTCTTACTTAAACTGTGGGTGTTCTGGGGTCAGGCTGGAGTCGTGAAAAACTCAGCAACTGTGAAAGGCTCCAGAAAGTACACATCTCTTCAGAATCAAAGGTGTGCGGCACGGTGCCTCTGCAGAAGCCTTGGATCTCAACACACAACACGCATGCTCAGCACTGCCCCACCGTCACACCAGAGTGGCCACCCTCTGCTGCGAGTCCAGCCACTGGAGGAGCTGGGTGCTTCACTGCATGTATGTGACTCCATTCTCACAAAGGCCTCTTGTTCTAACGCCAGACACCAGACACAACGGGGCACTTCCTGCCCAGCGCTCCTCAGAATTTATCAAGTGGTACATCTTGGGGCTGTGTTGTGTTAGACAAGTGTCCAGATGACTGGATGCAAATCTGTTCTCACCTTTAATAAATGGTAAAATTTCATGTATTCCAAAGAACTTCTAAAACACAATTTTATGACTTACTAAAGTAAATATTTGATTTGCACATTCTGTATCTACGTGCTGAGGGCCAGGGAAATCTCTCAGGAGAAGGCAGTGGGAAGGCTCACTGGTTAAGAACACTGGCCTCCAACCCTGGCGACTTGAGTTCCCTCTGTGGAATGAAGAACACTGACCCTGCAAGTCACCCCTGGACCCCCAGCTGTGCTACGGCACATGCACCCAATGTACACAATAGATAAATGTCAATGTCATTACAGAGTCTTGGGTGATGGAGGGTGGGAGTGCCAATGTTTAAGAAACCCTGTTTCTGCTGGGTGGTGGTGGTGCACGCCTTTAATGCCAGCATTTGAGAAGCAGAGGCAGGCGGATCTCTGTGAGCTCAAGGCCAGCCTGGTCTACAAAGTGAGTTCCTGGACAGCCAGAGAAACACAGAGAAACCCTGTCTAGAAAAAAGAGAAGAAACCCCATTTGTGTCACAGAGAAATCTTGGGAGTACAGAGATGCAGCAACACAGTGCAGCCCCACAAAGCACACACGTGTGCAAACACAAGGGACAGAGAGCACTGGCCGAGGAGGGCCCTGCTCTGCCCCTGGCCCTGGCCCCACCCCACCCCCGTCTCTCTCTCTCCCAAGGCTGTATAAAGGGGAAACTGAAGCCACCCAGTCACTGGCCCCTGCCACATCCCAAGTAGAACAAAGTGGCTTAGAGAGGGCCTCGGGGAGGGTGCACCCCGTTCTGGCAGTACCCTCGGTGAGCATGCTCAGGAGGTGGATGGGAAAGAAGGACCAAGCAGAGGAGTCAGACCAGATGGAGGGTGCTGCTACCCAACCCTCCTGCCTTCAGCTCATCCTTCCTGCCAGTTATCACTCCATGACCAGGGCCCCGAAGAGCACCAAAGAGTGGCCACCTATGTGGTACCTCGGCTGCTGGGCAGGGTACTGGCACAGGGCCTGAACCTTTGCAGGCCCTGGGGACTCTGAAAGATGGTAGCCTGAGGCAAACTCAGAACCCCAGGAGTAGATGGGGCTCCGAGGCCACCTAGGCCTTGTGGCAGGAACAGCAGACGTGGGTAGGTCCAGACTTGCCATGGCATAGACACAGTGCTTTTCCATCTGAGGCAGGGGTCATCTTGGTCACCAGCACATAGCCTGGCTACAGGAGCCACCCCACGAGTGCTGTGGCATGCACGGAGCAGTGCCACCCCCCTGGGAGCTGGTTCTGAAGCTGAGAGCTGCACCCGTGAGGTCTGGCTCTGGGAACAGTGCCCCAAAGGGAGCTGACGGTGGTCCCGCTGGCAAGGGCCCGCTGAAGTGTCCAGAACACCTGTACCATTCCCCAGTGGGTCCACCCTCGCTGTGCTGGAGCATGTGTGCCAACTCAGGGGTGGAGTCACCCAGGGGATGGCAGGCACAGTGCAGGCTGAATGCAGAGCACACAGTCTACTGGGCCCTGGCGCGGTGCCTAAGAACGGTGGTCTCAGCAAGCCTGCAGCTCTGAGTACCTGCCCCTACAATGCCACTCAGAACACGCCTGCCCCAGAGGGCCCTAACCGCCTTCTTTCCCCAGAGGGACAGCAGCACTGAGCATGCCAGGGCTTCCCTTTCGTGCCCCTCAGGGCTCTAGGGATGAGCAGGTGACCTGCCTGTCACTACCCTAGGGGAGGCCAGGCCAGCGAGACAAGAGTCATCCACGTGGCCAAGGGAGTCTAACTGGCTCCTGAGTGGCAGGTGGCGGCAGGTGGTGGCGGGAGACAGGAACCAAGTGGCACCGTGTGCTCGAGAGATGTGGCTCACCTTTCATTTCTTTTTTCTTTTTCTTCTGTGGAGCCTTCTGAGGTCGCAAACCCAGCCCTGGCTGAGCCTTGGCTGCCTGGGCTTGGCTGCGCGGCTGTCTCTGCAGCCTCTCCAGGTGCAGCGCCTTCAGATCCAGCTGGGTGGGGCCCTGGGACTGCCCCCGGGGCTCTTCTGCCAGTGGCTGGGGCTCGGCCTGTGCAGGGCTGGGGGGTGAGGGAGGCCGTGGGGCTACACCGCCCGGCCCTGCAGGGCTCTTCCTGCTGACGGTGATGTGCCGGGCCTTCCCCTCCCCGGTGCTGTCATGCCTCAGCCCAAACTCCTCAGCTATCTGGTGGACTCGCAGCCTGTCGTGGGAGCTCAGGGACGTGGGAAACTCCAACTGTGACTCCTTGCTGGCCACAAACTTCTCGATCACGGCCCTCAAGTGCTCTGTGCGGTCTGTGCCTCCAGTTCTGTCGGAGTCGCTTGCACCGGAGCTGGGCTGGGGGTGGCCCTGAGAGCCTGGGAGCCTCCCGCTCGGCTTCCTGCGGCCCTGTCCAGCAGCTGCTCTGGCCTCCTGGCCACTCTCCTGCTCACCGGAAGGCTTCCTGGTGGAGGTGGCAGGGCCCCTGGTCTTGGGGCCCTGGCTGTGTCCCTGGGAGCCCTCATGGGTGTAGTTCTCGGGGACAATGTCATCCAGGTACTCAAAAGCTGTGCGAACCTCCCCATGCTCTGTGAAGTAATCCACCAGGGTCTTCAAAAAGGCGTGGCTGTTGACAGTGCGGGAATCACAGACGACCGCTACGTGGCGTCGGGCACGGGTGACAGCGACGTTGATCCGCCTGTCCTCGGCCAGAAAACCAACTTCACCTGAGAACAGGCCAGATAAGGTTAGAGAGACGGAGATCCAAGTCAGGGGACAGGATGCTTGTCGGGGACAGTCACTGCCGGTCACATCATCAGAGTTACAGCAGTCTACAGCTGCCCCCTTGCGTTCCCTGTGCACACTACCCGACCTGCCATCGGCACGGTGGACAGCATCTGCTCTGATGCTCGCCCCGCTGCTGACCAGTGCAGTTCCCCAGTCAGTGTGGGAGCGCTGAGACGGCACCATTGCCGGGCAAGTACAGCCTCCTCCGCACGCCTGGACTCGGGATGCCAGGAACAGCTGCTGCGGACACAGGGCAGAGCTCTGTGCCAAAGCCATCCCCTCCTCGTCCATCCCCAGCCTGCTCCCAAGGCTACTCTGCTAGGGCCTGGATGCAGTTTTCTCACTGCATGGCAAGCTGTGGCCACACAGAAATCATATCATTCCTCCAGGCTAAAAGACAGGGCTCTAGGGCATGAAGGGGTAGTTCCTCCCCTGGACGGGGTGACCAAGTCACTTGGGGCCCAGCCTGCCTCCCCAGTCACCTGCTCCTTGACCAGACTGAGTCTATTCCCTTTGCTGAGAACACCATGCTCTCCCTCCCGACACTAGGGGGAAGCTCTGTTCACGTGTCCTCCTGGGATGCTCCCTGCCTCCCCAGCTCTGCTGACCCTCAGGGGTCAGTACCATGCTCCTTGTTCCTGTGCTTTACATGAGCCCAGAGGGCAGAGGCTGACCACTGTGCTGCTACCCATGCAGGAGAGTTCCACGTGCCTTCAGGGTCAGCGCCCTCACTCCCAGGCTGTGCACAAGGCTCCAATGGGGGCTGCACTACGTACCTTTCCTGTTGGACCTGACAAAGGTCAGGATCACGGCCTCCTTCTCTCGGCCTTGGAAGCCATCAACAGACTTAATCTCGAGCTCGGGGTGCTTGTGGGAGAGGCTCTGTCTGAGCAGGTCCACCTGAAACAGAAAGTTTCGGGGCCGAGATCTTAGCACCAAGTCAGGGGACTTCAAGACCCCTCGTGCCCGGAAGCCTGCCCTGCAGGAATGGCCACCGTGGGCCCCCTTCAGTGACGACAACAGCAGCAAACTGCCATGACACTGTGTGTCCCTGAGGCTTGTAGCCTTTCTCTCTTCTTAGCCTGGGAGTGACAGCACTGATCCCGAAGGCACGTGGAACTCTCCTGCATGGGCAGTGCCAGTGGTCAGCCTCTGCCCTCTGAGCTCATGTAAAGCGCAAGCTCAAGGAGCATGGCACTGGCCCGAGGGTCAGCAGAGCTGGGGAGGCGGGGGCATCCCGGGAGGACATGTCAACAGAGCAGTGGGGACTGACTGGGACCTCACACACCGGGGAGAGATCTCCACTAAGCTATGTGCTGGGAGGGTGGTAGCACCTTGTCTCCTTGTCTCCGGTGGCCTCCTGTGTGACGCCGGGAACCAGAAGGGGGTGACACTTGTTTGTGAGGACCTTGCACTAAGCAGGCAGCAAGCTTCTCCCACCAAAGCCGATGTGGGGGGCAGGGGACACAACCTGGGCCAGGCTGATCCGCCAGCATGGACTCTGTCCACCTGGGAATGCTGGCCAGTGCTCAAGGGAGCGGGGACCAGGCTGAGGTCAGGCTCGCGGCAATGGCAGGTGCAGAAACACATACACTCTGGTGCTGCTGTCCAGTGAGGTCCACTCTAGCCCTGGACTCTGTAGTCACAGGAGCCAACACACTAGCCTGTCCTTTCAGCCTCTAGCTGAGTCCAATGACACAAAGACACAGAAGGAGGTCCCTCACACCTGGAGGTTGTAGGGAGCGATGACAGCAATGTCACCTGCGTGGACCCCGGCATCCACCAGCGCCTGGATGTGCAAAGTGACAAGGCGGACTTCGCCTGGGGAGGAGAGAGGGCAGTGTTCAGTGAGGGCCTTGCTATGCAGCCTCTGTTACTGCGCTGTGGGAAACACTTTCTGCCTGTTGTGAGCAGACCTTATGCTGGGCCAAGGGCAGGGGGCATCCTGGGAGTGGCCAGATGACCAAAGAGAGGGTCAGCAGGCTGGCAGATGAGCTTCACAGGACCTGGGTACTGCAGGCTTAGAGAGATTCTTAACCCAAGATGAACCAAGCAGCCAGGTTGGTGTTCAGAGTATGGGAAAGGCTACCAGCCCTGGGAGCCCAGGCATCAGCTGTGCCCCAGGAAGAGCACACAGATGCTGCCCTGGCCCCTGGAGTCCAGCCAGAGCCAGGCCCATAGTTCACCGGGAGCTTGTCCTCATCTCTGCCACCCAGTCCTCGCTAAATCAGGCCTGGAGTGACCTGTTTTACTTCATTTTTAAATACATATTTCTAATTACGTATAGATGTGTGTGTGTGTAAGCACAGCCACACATGCCTGGGTACCCGCACAGGCCAGAAGAGGTCATTAAATATCTTGAGCTGGAGTTACAGGCAATTGTGATCTGTCCTATAAGGGTGCTGGGAACTGACCTTGGGTCCTCTGGAAGAGGAGCGATGCTCTTAACTGCTAGGGCACATTTCCAGCCCTGGAGTGACTTGTTATAGAAGGCAGCCCAAGAAGGACAGAGGATCCTGGCTGCCGACTCACCCGGGTTTCCCTTGGACTGGCTGTCCTCCTCATTCAGCTCCAGCAGCCCACAGCCGGCCGTGTCTATGAGCAGCAGGGGGACACGTGTCTCCTCTGTGTCAGCCACACCTGGGAGATCCCTGGCACAGGGGTGAGCAGAAGGTAGGACTGACCCCCTTCACAACAGCACTGGCCCTTCCCACCAAAGAGACAGAAGGGCTGCCCAATGGGTCCAGCTCCCAGGAAGGCCCAGGCAATATCCAGAAGGTGAGGGTCAGCAGCTTCTGCCACCCCAAACTCCTAACAGGACACACTTCCCTCCCACAGAAGGCCAGCTGGGGCTGGAGCCAGGTGAGGCAGAAGAAAGATCAGGGGAAGCAAGAGGCCAGGTCACTCACTTCAGGAGGTGTCCCGCCACAGAGGGATGGGCGGTAAGCTGCCCATGGTACATGGCCTCCGAGGCCCAGCGCGTGATGGCCTGGTGCATCCGGTACTGTACCGTCAGCATCCTTACCACACCAGCGCCATGCTTCTCCGCCAGACGCTCCATCAGGCTGCGGGACAGCCCAGCCAGTGCTGCCCTGTGCTCGAGTAGGAAAAGAAAAAAAAAAGAGTGCTGAGTCCAGATGTGACACCGTGGGAAGGCAGGGAAATCTGCAGCCCTCAGTCTCAGGACCCAGTACTTCCCCAGCTTTCCGCACGGTGGAAGGGGAGACTGGGCTGGGCTGCAGCAGTCAACATAACCACCACAGCCTAAGAACACATCCATCCCCTTCAGAGCAACAGGCTCTTGGCAGACAGCAAAGACACAAGAGGAAGACAGGGCCCAAAGATTCAAGGGTACCATGCTGCTGAGAAGATGGGAGAAGAACCCTGAGCCACCACCTGCAGTGGCCTTGAAAGGCAGGTAAGGCAGACACAGGTCCTCCCTAAAGCCTTGAGACCAGGCAGCCCCTTTCAGAACTGAGGCCCCAACACTGTAAAGTGTGCCTGGATCCAGCACTCGGGAGGTCATGAATTCAAGGCCACCTTCAGCTACACAGTGAGTCCAAGGCCAGCCTGGGCTACATGTCTCAAAACAAACTCAAGTGTGTTCCAGTGGGTAGCAGTCACCACTACAGCCAGCCGCTGTGGCTGAGTACTCCCCAGGCCCACACTGTCCGGGGATAAACACACTCATTCTCTACTGCTGAACCATTTCTACCTCATCCAAAGGAGAGTGAGACCTGAGAGCTTAGGTACAGTCTGAGGCTGCCCATCCACAGAGACTCTGGCACAGTGCCTCTCTCTCCATGTTGAAATGTCCAAGACCATGAGAAAGCTCCCCCATTCTGTCTCAGCATGCCCCTAGGAATTACAAAGTCCTTCAAGTTGACAATCAGCTGATTCTTACTAAATATTTATTTTTAAAATTGTACGTGTGCAAGTGTTTTGCCAGCACTTTATGTTGTCTTTGTATCCGACATGTGCCTGCAGAGGCCAGAAGAGAGCATCGGATCCTTTGGAAGTGGAATCTGACAGTTATGAGCCTCCATGTAGGTGCTAGGAACCAATTCTGGATCCTTTGGAAGAGCAGCCAGTGCTCTTAACCCCTGAGCCATCTCTCCAGCCTCAGATTCAATTGATTCTTTGCACATGCTAAGCAAGTGCTCTACCACTGAGCTACATCCCCAGACTCCCTTAATTGATTCTTAAGAATCATCGTCACCGAAGTAACTAAAGCCAATGTTGTGGAATAATCTTTTTGTACACTGTAAAGATTCGTTGCTCTCATTGGCTTAATAAAGAGTTAAATGGCCAATAGCTAGGTAGGAAGAGGTAGAAGCAGGAGGGCCAGACAGAGAATTCTAGGAAGAAGGGAGGTGCTGAATGAGACACAGAGTGAACAGGATGGGAAGTATGCAGATGAGGTAAACAAGCCTTAGGGTAGCACATAGATCAATAAAAAACAGGTTAATTTTAGTTATAAGAGCTAGTTAGTAACAAGCCTAAGCTATCAGCCAAGCACTTATAATTAATAAGAAGTCTCTGTGTGGTTATTTGGGAGCTGGCTGGTGGGACAGAAAAGTCTGCCTATAGGCCAAAGGCAGGATGCCTGTCACACCCCCATAAACCCAGAAGAGCACAGCACAGCCACTGATATCACCCAACTTTTCCAAGGGACAAACATGGTCCATCTTTTCCCAGGGACAGCCCAGATTCCACCCTCAGCTCCTTAGAGGACAGAGCCATCTGCTGTCATACTCTGAGAAGCCACCAGGCACATACCATGAGCCTTCTCACTCCTGCTCAGACCCCTGCCCTTCCGATCAGGACTTCCATGCTCCTCAGAATCCTCCAGTCTACCCCCTCAAAGATCCCCCCCAAGCCTGGTTCTGAGGGGCTGCTGTAGGTGCTTTTCTTCAACACACCCCTGCCTGAGCACCCCACCTCTACGGTCACCCCGTCCTGGGAGGGTCCACACAGCACCTTTCCTAGCAATTCTTTCACCACCAGAGTTCAGGCTGCACCAGGACCTCTGAGCACATGGGAAGAGGCAACTTCAAGTGCGGCAGGAACCAGGGCAAAGCCTCCCCAGCTTCAGGGAGGCCACAAGCAGGCTGAGGGCGCTGGCTTCTGGAGACTGTCTTTCCGGAACTAGGCCCATCTGCTAATGACTACTCATATGTCAGATCCTGCACACAGGCCCACAGTGAGCTTTCTAGATGGGGTGACAGGCAGACAAGAGAGATAATCACATGACACTGCCAGGGAGTGAGTGATTCGAGCTCAGAGAAACCAAGTGAACCCTAAAAGAGACTGACAGGAGCAGCTGAGAAGAGCGGACACAGGAAACCACACAGGGTCCATCTAAATGAAGAGCAAGGCTACCCAATACCCAGGGAGGCAGTGGTCCAGACAGGGACAGTGAGGCAGGGGGCACACTGAGGTCCGAGGAGGCCAGCGTGGCCAGAGCAGTGAGAGGGATGACAGGGAAGAGTGTGAAGAGCTGCCCAGAAGAAGCACTGGCTCCACCCAGGAGAGGCTGAGCTGGGCCACCCCACCAGTCCTGCTGAAGGCCTAACATCCACACTGCAGAGCCCAGAGCAGGCTGGGAGCTAACTGCCACAGGCCAGCATGCCCTGCCTGAAGGGGTTTTCCTAGCTCCACCATCAAGCCTGCCCATCCTTCACAGGCTCTCAGAGCAACAAGCCTCCAGTGAACACAGGAACAAGCCAGCTGCATGCTAGGACCTGAAGCCAGGACGAGGATGACACAGCCCCCATCCTCACACAGCACACAGCCCAACTGGTCAGCTGTGTAGACACCTAAGTTCGGCACAGGGAGGAGAGGCAGTTGAGAGCCATATGAGAGAGGAATACCCAGACCTCATAGTGAGCTCGGGCATGCAGGATGGCCCTGTGGGACAGTAAGGAGCTAAGGGGAGGGTCAGCAGAGCAGGCAGGCAAGTGTCTTACTTGTGGGAGACAGTGGTAGGTGGCAGCTGCTTGTGGTCTCCGGCTAGGATGCACTTTGGGGCCTTCAGTAGGGGGATCCAGCAGCTGGCTTCCAGGGCCTGGGCACACTCGTCCACCACCACCACATCAAAGTGGTCCTCAGGCAGCAGCTTCAGAGGGCCATCGGAAGACGCACCTGGAAGGCAAGGGAACCAAGCTGGCTCATTCATTTCTGCTTCATGACCTAGTCTAATACTAAAACTACTGTGTACAAGGCCATGGAGAAGGCTCAGTGGATAAAGAAGCCTGGTGCCAAGCCTAATGACCCGAGTTCAATCCCTGGGACTCACATGCTGGAAGGAGAGAACTGACTTCTGCAAACCGTCTTCCGACCTCCGTGTATTATCCACCCACACAATACACACATATATATATACAAAATAAGTAAATATAAAATATCTTATTTAGGATTTTAACTAAAATTTAAAAGAAAGAAGAAAAAAACCAACACTAGCAGACACTAAGTGGACGAACACAGCCATATGAGATTGGTGGTGCACACCTGTGGCCCCAGCACTTGGGAAGGAGAGGCAGGAGGATAAGGAATCAGGGTCATCTTCAGATACAAATCAAGTTTGAGGTAGCCTGGAGCCACATGAGACCCAGATTCAAAAAGCACCAAAAAGTTGGCAGCTGGAGGGATGGCTCAGTAGTTATGAGAATGTACTGCTCTTGCAGAGGACTGAGTTCAGTTCCTAGCACCCATGTGAGGTGGTTCACAAATGTAACTCCAGCTCCAGGGGATCTGATGTCTCTGGCCTCCACAGGCACCTGCATTCATGTGCATACATGCGCGCGCGCGCGCGCACACACACACACACACACACACACACACACACACACACAATTAAAATAAAACTTAAAAAAAAATCCCAAAACAAATAAATGAAACCCTTTCATGATGGTGAACTGGGCAATTAATCAAGAAGGCAGGACCTATCATTCATGTCTCTGAAAGTGCGTCCAAGGAGTCGAAGCAAGAGCTGAGTGTCTGGAGAAGCACACAGGTGCACACTTTCCAGCCTGAACCTGTCCCACTGTCTCTCTGTGACTGAGCAAACAGAACAGGCTATCAGCACCCTGCTATGATCCCACTAACACCATAGCTCCCTTTCCCAAGGAGTACACACAGGACATTCTGGATAACTGAGCACGCTGTGGACCACGAAGCAAGTGTCTCAATGGACCACCCAAGTCAAGGCATCACATGGAACTGGACATGATAGGCACAGAGGCAAACTGAAAGCCAGTCAGGAAGGTAGCACAGGAGTCCCCAACTAAATAAAACTAAACTAAAACACTGCTAACTAAGTGAGTCAAAACGGAAACCAAGACTTCATGGCATCCCCTCTCCCCAACAACAGGTAGCAAATCAGCTTTGAAATGAGTGAAAACGAGAACATGGAACTTGTGGGCTGCCACAAGAGGAGCTAGAAGCCGTATCAGAGGAGCCAGTGTGATGGCACACACCTACAAGCCCAGCAACCAGAGACTGAAGCAGGGGCATCACTTAGAGTCTGGGGTCAGACCGAGCTCCACAGTGAGTTCCAGGCCAGACCGGACTACGCTGCCTCCTCTAGGGAAGTAGGGGGAGGTCGGGGAAGATGGCTCAGTGGGTAAGAACACTTGCGGCAGAAGCGCAAGGACCTGATCCAACTCCGCAGTGCCCACGTAAACAAGGGGGGGGAGGCCCCACAGAGCCTGGAGCCCACTCTGTCACGGGTGGGGGCAGGAGCTCTGCTGGTCCTGCTGGCCACCGGCCTGCCCAGGTCCAGTGAGAGACCCTGTCTCGGACACGGTGCAGAAAGCAGCAGAGGGGGATATCTGACCTCTTCCTCTGGCCTGTGCATGGCACACGTGCACATGTACGTATGTACACATACACACACACACACACACACACACACACACACACACACACACAATACCCAGAATAGCCCATGTCTGTGAAAGACATTGATTTTGTAGTTACAAGACTCCCCACACAGCAAATCCCAGCCCAGAGGCTCTGTGAGTCCCAGGAAGAGAGAGCACCAGCTGTTGCAGACTCCGTGGCCAAGGCCGTGTGGCGGGAGGGCTGGGCTCTCACCTGTGTTGGTCGCTAGGACCACGTCTGCAGCAGTGAGGCTCTGAACTATGGCTGCTTCTTCTCTCTCCTTCAGTTCCTTCCTTAGTAACTTAATTTCACTTCGAAAATTACTTTTCTCTCTCTTGTCCTGGGTCTTTTTGTTCTTGCCCTAAGAGAAAAGTCGGTAATTACCCCAACAAGACTGCACTTCTTTTCTGTTACGCTGCTCTCAGGCAGTCAGAGATGCGGCTCAGCAAGTTCCACCAAGGAGTGCCAAGGTGAGGCAGGGGGATTGCTGATGGGAGGACAGGGCCCAGCCCAGGAAACCAAGGAAAATGTGGATGTGGATTGAACTAGAGATCCAGTTAACCACCAGCTTCACCCGGAGCCCACCACCACCTTGCTCTACAAGCCTGGCGTCCTTGGTACGGGAGGTGACACGGACCAACAACTCCAGAAGGGATTTACTTTTCTACGTCTTTTTGGTCTTGTATCAGCCAGCCCACCTTGCCAGTGCTGGGGAGGCACCGAGGAAATGTTTATTTTGGCTGCTTTTCCTCCCAGTGCCGGAGATGAAGGCGAGGGCTGTGCACACACACTGGCACTTGCCCCGCCCTGCACCTCCCCCAAGCCCAGGAAACACTTCCTTCAGGACAGTTTCTCACCTGCTCTACACTCCCAAAGCAGCAGGATCCCCACTAAACGCTCAGTGCAGTACCCCGCCCCCAGTAAGCAGTCCAAACTCAAGCGAGGTTCAACACTAAAGAGTGGTCCGGTTTGTCTCAGGTAGCCCAGACTGGTCTTGAACTCACTATGCAACCTAGGATGACTTTGAACTTCTGATTCTCCAGACTCTACCTCCCAAGAACTTGAATGACATGCCTGAGCAACCATGCTCAATTCTATGTGGTACAGGGGTTGAACCCAGGGTTTGTGCCAGCTAGGGAGGCACCGTACCCTGAGCTACACCCACAGTCCTGGATTATAAAATACTAACTGAGCTAACAGAAGCAGATTAGGAGGAGGAACCTGGACAAAACAGAACATCTCTCTAAAGACTGAAGCTCAGACAAGCTCATGCCAGGGATGACCGGCTCCATGACACCTACAAAGACCTGGTCGATGTCCTTTCTGATGTCAGCAACAATCTGGGCGTTGTCACTGCGAGCCAGCACGGCATCCAGTGAGTGCTGCTGGGCAGACTCCAGGAGGCGGGCAGGGTGCCCCAGGCGCAGAATCCGCTTCTTACACAGGGCCAGACGCTCCACCAGGTTGTCCACAGCGATGTTGGAGGGGGCACAGCACAGAACCTGGGAAAGCAGGCAGCGAGGCTTCTAGCAATTCCCTTCCTAGTTAAAACCACTTACAACCAGGCAGTGAGTGGCCCAGGCCTTTTATCCCAGTACTCGGGAGACAGGAGCAGGCGGATCTCTCTGAGTTTGAGGCCAGCCTGGTCTACAGAGTAAGTTCCAGGACAGCCAAGGCTACACAGAGAAACCCTGTCTGAAAAACAAAAAACAACAACAAAAACAAACCAACCAACCCACTTACCAACACATTAAATGAAACAATAACCCTTAAAGAACAGGAAGTGGGTACTAAATGAGAGAGTAAATACATGATGTCGAGGGTGCATGGCACTCAACCCAGGCCACATCTGGATAACCAGAACCCAGATATCCACAACCTATGCATACCAAGCACTGAGCACTGCCAGCTGACTCCAAAGCTGCTAGTGCAATGGCACATATCTGTGACCCCAGTGCTCAGGAGGGTGAGGCAAGAAGGGCAATGTGGGTTCAAAGCCAGCCTGGGCAATACAGTGAGAGACAGAGAGATGGGGAGAGGGAGGGGGAGGAGGGGCGAGGGGAAGAGAGTCTCTGGAGGGTGGGGAGGGGAAGAAGAGGGAGAGAAGGGGAGTGGAGAGGGAAGAGAGAGGAGAAGCAGGAAGGAAAAGATTCAAGTGGAGAACACCAGAGAAGCCAGGGAGTTTTCTCTCCTCAGTTTTGGCCAGTATTAACCCATTTCTTCTGACCAGCTCCTGTCTGCCAGTGTTTTGGTAAAATGGCCAGCAACAAACAGCCCTGAGTTCAGTCACAGCTTTGGCAAGCCTTTACCAGGTGAGAGGCCCTCCCCCAGCAACAGATGTTTTATTGGAAAGGGACCCTACACTTGCAGCTGGCCAATGGCGTGGGTCCCAACTTCAGGCGTTGGCAGCCTGTGAAACATACCTCACTGGTAACTTCTGGTTTCTGTACCTTGTCTGTCTGTCTTGCTTGCCCAGTACAAACAAGATTGTATTGCATTGATGTGGAAAGTCTTCACCGGCTTTTTAAAATTATTGCCAGTCTACAGAAAGAAAGCATGGGGAACCTGTCCTGGGAGGTCAGGAAGAACCAGCTGTGAGCTGAGGGCTCCCAACTGGACCTGAGAGCTGGTGCCCCAAGGACTTTCCCAGTATCATAATCTAAGATCAGACACTTCATGCTGAGGTGAGGAAATTCATCCAAAACAGGAGCAGAACCCACACGCTAACTCCAGCACTCTTATGACTGCTCTTTACCCACCTTTAAGTCTCGATTCACAGCTTGCAGGATTATTTCCACCACGGTTGTCGTCTTCCCGGTACCAGGAGGTCCGTGGATGATGGCAAGTTCTTTCTGGGCCAGTGCAAAAGATACAGCTTCTTTCTGGGAAGGGTCCAGGGTCGTGTTGTAGAAAGTGGGTGGGGCTGTGGGAGAAGTGCCATTGTCAGCAATCAGGAAGAAACAGTACACAGAGCAGGCTGGACTCCAGGCTGAGCTACACAGCACAGAACCAGTCTGCTCTGTTTTCTTGTTCTTTGAGACGGGATCTCACTATGTAACCTTGAATAGTCTGGAATTCACTAGGTAGACCAAGCTGGCCTCACAACTCAGAGACCTACCTGCTTCTACCCCTCAAATTCTGGGATTAAAGGTGTGCTTGTACTTTTTTTTTTTTTTTTTTTTTTTAAATAACAAGGTCTCATATTGCCCTGGCTAGCCTCAAACTCTCTAAGTAGGTGAAGATGACCCTGCCATTCTGATGCCATTCTGATCTCCTGCCTCCACCCCATGAGTGCTGGGATTACAGGCTACACCACCACACCTGGTGTAGTGGTGCTGGAGATGGAATCCAGCCTTCATTTGTGCTAGGCAAGCGTGCTATTAGTTGAGCCACAGTCCCAAGGTCTCATTTCCAAAGCGAGCTTTCTCCAGGAACAGGAACCAACACCTAGCCTGCTGTTGACTGTCCCTCATTTTAGGAGAAAGTGCCATGCCATTTGGTTATAATCCAACCAATGGCCGCTGGGTGCCACAGCAGGTGAGTTACAAAAGAGATTATATGGCCCTAAAGTCTAGATGTCGACAACCTGCTTCCAAAGAACTTTGCCAACTCATGCTCTACAATAACAGACGTGAAGGAACTGTTTCTTGGGGCATATTCATTTCCATCGTTTTGTCACTCTTAAGTGACCGTAAAATAACAAAGACCAAGGATTGTGCCTTTATTTTGAACAATGGAAGACTCAAATAACTAATGATGTTCTTTTAAAAAACCATCTGTATGTGTGCGAGCATGCATGTATGTCCATGTGCCTGTGTGACAGTATCCTTGTAGAGGTCAGAGGACAACCTCGGGTGTTGTCCTCGTCTTCCACCTTCTGTTGTTGACCAGTGTGCAGCCAGGTCAGCTGGCCTACACACTTCCAGGAGCTTTGTTTCTACCTCCCATCTCATAGTAGGAGTGCTAGAACTAACTACATGCGTGACCATTCGGATTCTGGGGATCTGAACTCGGGCTCTCACACTGCACAGCAGGCACCTGACCCACCGAGGCACTCCAGCCCAAACGGCCTCTTGTGCTCAGCTCCGCCCCAGTGTCCACCAGGGACACCCGAGTGCACCAGGCTCCTACGAGAAGGCGCTGACCTGGACCTGTGAGAGGCAACAGGCCTGTAACTATCAAAAGAGCGGGATGGGAGACAGAGCACGCACTACCAAATCCCAAGTTTCTGGCACATTCTATATTTTATCTAAGTCTTGTTAATGAGATAACAGCTACAATCAGGACATAACAGTCTTTAAAGGCAGCTAATATATTTCTGAGGTGAGTATTGTGGCACTCGGGACATAGAAGCATGTCAGGAGTTCAAGGTCATTATTGGATATAGAGTAAGTTTGAGACTAAGACCAGCCTGGGCTACATGAGACCTATTAAAAAAGAAAGAAAGAAAAGATAAGAGTATCATTTAAAACTGTGGTGTGGAGCTGGGGAGACTGCTCAGTAGGCAAAGTGCTTTGCCACCCAAGCATGAAACCTGTGTTCGGGTCTCCAACACCATGTAAAACCCGGGAACAGTAAAGCACATCTACAGTCCCAGCACCGGGAAGTGGAGACAGGTGGATCCCTGGGACTCACTGGCCAATCAGCCTAGCTAGTCAGTGAGCTCCAAGTTCAGTGAGAGACCCTCCCTCAAAACTCAAACATAAGCTGGCGTCAGTGCGTAACGGTTCAGTGCATAACGGCATTGCCACAGCTGACTATCTGAGTTCAGTCTCTAGGGCCACGTAAGGCAGGCAGGAGAGAACCAACTCACAGGGCTGCTGCCTGACCTCCACATGCACACAGGACACACAATAACAGAGAAAAAACAGGGGGGAAAGGAAAGGGACTGAGGAAGATACGTGATAGAAACACACACACACACACACACACACACACACACACACACACACAAATAAATCTTAAAAAAGAAATTAAAAAATCCTCACGTATTTCGGTGGAGGGACTTGGGGTGGAGTCACCCAAAAGGACATCTATGAGTGAGGATGCTGGCCCAGAGTGGTACTTCTTCAGTGTCAGCAGCGCTCTGTGAGGAACCAGAGCCAAAATGAGGCGCTCTTTGGGACAGCAGTTCCGGGACACCATCACCTCAGAGCACACCCAGCAGACAGGCCACTCCCGCCCTCAACACAAATAAGGGTGCCCATGAGTCCCATCCAAGGAAAACACCCCTCCGATTTTCAGCCTGGAATGCTCACTTTTTCAGTCGCTTGTAGGTAACGTCATTGGCGAGCTTCAGCAGTCTGTAGGTGTTCTCTCGGTCCAGGTTCAACTGGAAATCATGGGACTCGTCAAAGGCCACCGTGACTGACTTTTGAGTGATGCGGGTCAGGACCCCAGTAGCCAGCTGGCTGCTTTCGTTAGCATCATACAGACCCACAATATCACCTGCAAAAACAAACCCAGCTAAGTATTATGGTATGTGATCATTTCCTGTATATTTCAAATAAATATATATGATTTCAAACAATATATATCATCATGCATTTATTTACATGTGTGTGTCATGGTTCGTTATGTGCAGGTCAGAAGACAGCTCGTGGCATTGGTGTGTGTCCCCTGTCCCCATCCCCTCCCACCTCCCCCACCCCGCTTCTGCGATGTGGATCCTGGGAACTGAATTCAAGCACCTTTCTCCCTGGAGCCACCTCACCCATATGTGAGTTTCACCTGTGCCTTGAATCTTACTGGTCTCCTCCCTGACTTTAGAAAGACAAACGGGATCTGGCAAGAATGCGGCAAGGATGCTCCGGGGGCAGAAGCTGAGCTGTGTGTCAGACTCCTCATCTCAGGATTGCTACTTCTGAGTGACTGAGACTTGAGACTGCCCCTCAGAAGATGGACAATAGCCACATCCCCTGAATTTGGTCAACAGCGGTGTCCACACCCCACCACTCCAGCTCGCTGGTGTTCCACACAGAGGCTCAATTCCCGTCACCACCACCCATCATGGCAGTCACTCCACACAGCTTCAGAGAGGACAATGAACATGCTCCGCCCTGCTCCCTCACGCCTGACAGTGGCAGGCACTCCTGCTCCCATCTCCCGAGGGGGCGGACTGGATGCAGCTCCCTTAACAAGGTCACGATCTCAAGTTCTGCTTGGTCTCCCAGCCACCAGCAGCTTCCTTCATTGTCTTCTCCTTCCCCTCATCTTACCTTCTTCAAACCCAGCAGGGGAACTGAAAATTCTTAGAACAGGAGTCTATGAAGTCAAAGACTGCCACTCAAAACAGGACAGCACAGGACTGGACAGATGGCTCAGCAGTTAAGAGCACTGGTTGCTCTTCCAGAGGATCTGGGTTCGATTCCCAGCACCCACAGGGCAGCTCACAACTGTCACACAGACATACACGCAGGTAAAAACACCAATGCACATTAAAAGACAAAACAAAAGAGGACAGCACAGGCAGCCCCGCTGGCTCTCAGCCTTCAGGGCTGAAGGCAACCTAGCATCCCCGGTGTGTGGTCAAAAAGCCCCAGGGTGTGGTGCAATGGCTCGGCACTTGCTCAGCATGCAGAGGCCTTGGGTTCTATCCCAGACGCTACAAAGAGAAAGTGGCAATCTGGGCAACCAAAACGCAGTGTAGTCACAGTCAGATGTGGCAGTGCATACTTGCAACCCCAGAACTCAGTAGGCAGACACAGAAAGCCCACTGCAACTTCTAGTACAGCCTGGTCTACACAGAAAGTTCCAGATGGACCAGGGCTACACAGTGAGTCACATTCCTGGCTCCAAAACCAACAAAAAGTCAGGCACAATGGTGTAGGCCTGTAATCCCAACAACTGGGAGGTAACGGCAAGATCAGTTCAAGGCTCAAAGTCATCCTCAACTACACAGTCAACTTCAGACCCTGACTCAAAACAACAAGACCAGCCATGATAATTGTCCCATTTCTGAATAGGAAGTTTTCATTGCTTCATACTCCATCTGGGTCTGTCCTGCAGCCTCTGGGAGAGCACAGGCCTTAATCTGAACACCAGCAGTGTTCACACAAGCCTACATCAGACACCTACCAGAAGTGAAGCTGTTGCTGGGAAGCACCACCACAGGCCCGAATTTCCTAGGCTCAAAGGTGACCAACCGCTGTCCGTACAGCCCGGTGCACTGGCTGGATACTTGAAGCTTCAGCAAACAGACCCCTCGGCTCTGGAGCTCTTTCAGAGAACTGTGTTCCTGCCAGGACCTGGAAGATACCCAGGATAGCTGTTTGTGTCCACACCCTTCCTATTTCAATCCCTTGCAGGAAAAGTAATCGAGGAAAGAGATCTGATTATAGGCACCAAATTGGAATCTGCTCCAGTCCAATCCTTCCCCTCCCACAGCTCCCAGGATTGGTACTGCCTAACCTGCTCCAGGTCTGCCAATAGTCTTCCCATGCCTCTACGCCATCTTTCAGCAAGTCCTGTGGGCCTCCTATTTATAACTTACTCCCTCTCTGCCTCTTACCCCCAACACCTTAACCGTGGTTCAAGGTTCTAGCTTGACTTGCAGATTATTCCCTCTCTCCCTCCCTCTCTTTCTCTTCTTTTTTTGGGGGGTAGGGTGGGGGTGGGAGTGGCAAAGGATCTCCTGTAGCACAGGCTGACCTCCAATTGGCCATGTAGCCAAAGACCTTGAACTCACGATCCTCCTGCCTCGACTCCCCGAATGCTGGGATGACATGCGTGCGGCCCTGACACCGCTTTGCTTTGCAGACTCCGCGTGCTGCCCACTGGCCCGGCCCGGCCCGCCGCCAACACCAGACCCGCCCCAGGAGACTAGAAACGAGCGCTGCAGAGGCCCGGAGATCCGCGGCCGCACTTACCTGCGCTCCTCCACCTCGGCGTCCCGCTCCAGCTCCAGCAGCTGTAGCTGCTGGGCCACGAAACTCTCCACGGTGGACGAGGCCATCTCCTCCGCGGTGCAGCCCGATTGGTGCTTCCTGCTCAGCCAGTTGGTCCTGTGGGACCTGTGTTCCCGTCGGACCCTGTCCCCCACCGGGCCAGTGTCCTCAACGGACTTGTACTCCCTGTCGGGACAGTGAATCCTGAAGGACCTATTTCCTGTGTTCTCTGCTAAGCCAGTGATTCCAGTAGGACCCGTGTTCCCCTCTTCCAGGTGTTTCCCACCCGGATAGTGAGTCGAAGCACGAGGTTTGCGTAGCTTCCGCTTCCGGATGGGACTGTGGAAAAATGGCGGCGTCCATAGCTGCCTCGGCATTGCCAGACGCTTTGAGGCGGCTGGCGTCTGTATGTAGCCGCAGCATCCTGGCATCCTCCGGACCCGGAGCTGGTGAGACCAGGGAGGCCTGGGGAGGGAGGAAACAGAAGCAGTGCGCCCGCTGTTTGCTGCACGTTGTCTGAGTCCGTCTTGGTGCCTGGTGTGTTGGTTGCTTGCATCGTGAATATTGCACGGGATTTGGGAGTACAAGAACCTGGGATGAGAACGCGGTTCCTTCAATTCGTTGTTTAATAATAACAAGCGCTCTTAAACGTACGTGTAGGTCCTATATTACAAAGACTCAAACAGGCTCAGAGAAGTGCCACCCAGGGCCATATAGAGGGGACTTAGAAGCGGTTCGGAAGCCTCTGTATAGGGTTTCAGTGCCCGAACGTGGACATTTGTCCTCGGGCTTCTAGCCACCCTCGGATCTTAGACCATGGGATGAACCATCTTGAAACATAACTAGTAACTTAGTAGTGTGTCTTTAGTTTTGTCGGCCGAACTTTTTTGGGTTGAATATGTGTTGTGTGTGTGTGTGTGTGTGCAAGTGGGTGCAAATGCCTGAGTGGAGACCGGATGACAGTGTCAGGTGACCACTATTTGTCTTCTACCTTTTCTTTTTCTTTCTTCCTTCCTTCCTTTCTTTTTTCTTTTAAAATTTATTTTGATGTTTATTTGTGTATGAGAGATGTCTTATATGTGCATTTTAGTGAGGGTGCTTTTGGAGTCCAAAGAAGGGATCAGATATTAATCTCATAGGTTTGAGGAGAAAAACCACCAACCCAAATCATCATGGACAAATCAATTAATGCAAGTTTTTTTTTTTCTTGTACATAGCTGCTTCCCCCTAAGGCAGAGTTCAAAAGGTCAGCATTGGACTTGGGTGAGATAAGTTCTTATAGTTTAGGAGTAGGGAGTTTCCAGATGGAGGATTTGGCAGGCAAATAGGTTACAGAAGTAAAACATAAGCATAACAAGTTGGTCATGTTAACCTTCTGAAACAAAGACATGGTTATAACAAGGTGGTCTAACAACAGGTGGTCATAATAACCTTTTGAAACAGAAAATAGCTGTTTCCTGGAACAGGCAGTACAGAACCATGTGTAGTTAAGTCACAAGTGGGGCAAAACCTGACCCTTGAGAAACAGATTTAGTCATAAACATGAATGAACCTAGTTTGTTTTTACTCTAAGATGGCTTTCACACCTAAGATGGAGTCAGGCTGACTTATCACAGACTCCCCCGGAACTGGGAGTTCCAGGCAGTTGTGAGCTGTCATGTAGGTGCTAGGAAAGAGTTCTGCTTATAGGCACCAAATCGGAATCTGCTCCACTCCAACCCTGCCCCTCCCACAAACTTCGCCCTCTACAAGAGCAGCCAGTGCTCTTAAGCACTGACCTATCCCTCCAACCCCTCCCCACCTTATTTCTAAAGGTTTCTTACTAAACCTGGAGCTGGCCATTTTGGTTAGATTAGCTAGTCAACCAGCCCCTGAGATCCCTTTGTCTCTCTTCCCCAGTGCTGGGGTAACGGTGGGTGGTGCTGTGCCTGGTGAATCAGCCTGTTTTCGTGCTGCTGATCTGAACTTGGGTTCACACACTCAAAGCAGGTACTTAACCCCCGAGCCAGCACCAGTCCTCACCTGGACTTTTCCAGAGGCAGGCTGTGATCCCGTAGGTCAGACCAGACACTCACAACAGATCTATGCATTTCCTCAGAGTAACTACCCACCATGTTTCTCTTGTTCTTACAGCTTCCCTCCAGTCTGCTTCTCGAAGGTTCAATTCACAGAGCACTTCTTATCCACAAGGGTAATAATACCAATTTGTGGGTTTGGTGATTTTTTTCATTCCTTTGTTAAAATGTTACTTCCAAGTTAAAACTTCTCAACTTGGGCAGTGGTGGCACAAACCTTTAATCTGAGCACTCAGGAGGCAGAGGCCAGCCAGGTCTAGAGAGCAAGTTCTAGGATAGCCAGAGCTACACAGAGAAACCCTATGAAAAACAAAAACAAAACAAAATACTTCTCTAAATTTGAGGTTGGGTGTGATGGCAGACTTAGTAATATATGACTTTAATCCCAGCACTTGGGAGACAGAAACAGATGGATCTCTCTGAGTTTGAAGCCAGCCTGATCTAGATAGGAAGGTCCAGAATAGCCAGAGCTACATAATAGAGAGACCCTGTCTTTAAAACAAAACAAAACAACAAACAACAACAAAAAGTCTATATTTTAATGGGGTTGTGGAGGGGGGTGGGCTATAGCTCAGTGATAGCATGTTTGCCTAACATACTTGAGGCCTTGGGTTCCACCTTCACCACAAGTGCATATATATACATACATACATGCAGTTCTATCCCCAACAGAAGTAATGCATGCATGTGTGCATAAGTTACATATATGCATACCCCCAGAACAGCATCTGGCATACAGGTTTGGCCCAAAACTATATAAGTAAGCCTGCTGTGTGGATGGTCTCAGCAGCAGAAGCCTCTTTGATTCTCACAAGGACAAATTACAAAACAGAGTCTGAAAACACGAAGAACCCCCAAGTGGCATTTCACTGAGCAGCCTGTTCTTCCGATTCTCCTGTGACAGGTCCAGCCCTCCTGCCAGACTTTTCCCAGCTCCCTCTTTCCATGTTCTCCATCTGTCCTGCCCAGTCACTGAACCTAATGGCACTCAGAACAGACTCTTAGAGAACAGCTCCTCTAGCTACTCCTGGTCCCCCAGGGTCACTACCTGACCACAGACCATGGATTCATGTTCCTAGAGACTTTGAGAACTGGTATGGTGGGAAAGTGTCCATTCATTGCACAGATGTGCTTGTGAATGGCATGGACAGGCAAATCTTAGGTCTGAAGTCTGCACATTCCCTTGGGGACAGAATGGTTAGAATTCCTATGTTAGTGATCTAGAGCCAGCATTAGTGTTGTGGATCTCATAAGCCTCCATAGCAAGCTTGTACACACACCCTTTGACACCACACAGCTGTTTGTTGGGCACTTAAAGCTGTCTTTCATGTGCATGTGATGTGAATTTATGAAATGGCTTTTGCAGATACGTTCCTAAGACCTCCCTGAGTTCACCGCCCTGGCAAGAAGTGGTTCTGCCAGACCCAGTTGAAGAGACCAGACACCATGCAGGTAAGACTTTGCAGGGGCCGGGCAGGGCGGCCTTTGTAGCCCTAGCACTTGGGAGGCCCAGTCAGGAAGATTACTGAGAGTCTGAGGCCAACCTAGACTCTATCTCAAAAACCAGAACAAAAAGGGAAATGAATGGGTAGCACCTAGTGTCCATTCTCATGAGCCATGGAGGCGGTCATTGCCATGGAGCAGGATAACAGGTTTCTGAGTGCTCTGAACCACAGCACGTGTGAGCAACATTAAGGTGTGCCTTCACTGATAAACAGCCCTCCAGCACCTGCCCCAAGGCAGCCGAGTGATGGGAGTGGGGAGTGGGTCCACCTCCATCTCCAGATATGTCATGTGTGGTGCACGCCTGGCATCCCAACCCTCACAATCCCAAGTTTGTGTCCACCTGGACTACATGTCAGGAAAGGCAGCACGGCTGTGTCAGCTGTCTGTAGAGCCCCTGCTGAGTCCCCAAATGTGGAAATACCCGTTGTTGCAGGCAATCTTCTGGCTTTTTCTTTTTCTTTTTCTTTTTTGTCTTTACAAATTTGTTTTATTGAGATAAAAGGCGAAAAAGTTAAAAACCAGTCAAGGAGGAGATGCAGCTTGGATCTCTGCTATTATCTTAGAGGCAGTCAGCATAAGGAATGCATCCAAACCATGGGCATGGCTACCTCATCTTCTGGCATTTAACAGACTGCTTGAGGTGCTCTTCAAGATAAATACAGTCCTGCCTAGGGGTCTGTGGGTTCGGTGGGAGGACTTCCCACAGATATCAGAATCCGTGAATGTTGTGCCCTGATGTGGAACAGCAAAGTGTTCGTGTGCAGCCTGTGCAGGCCCTGCCTGTCCTCTGGAGCCCCTTCTGCACTGTGCTCACCCCGCTGCACTCTGCTCACCCCGCTGCACTCTGCTCACCCCGCTGCACTCTGCTCACCCCGCTGCACTCTGCTCACCCCGCTGCACTCTGCTCACCCCGCTGCACTGCGCTCACCCCACTGCACTGCGCTCACCCCGCTGCACTCTGCTCACCCTGCTGCACTCTGCTCACCCCGCTGCACTGCGCTCACCCCGCTGCACTCTGCTCACCCCGCTGCACTCTGCTCACCCCGCTGCATTCTGCTCACCCCACTGCACTGCGCTCACCCCGCTGCACTCTGCTCACCCCGCTGCATTCTGCTCACCCCGCTGCACTGCGCTCACCCCGCTGCACTCTGCTCACCCCGCTGCACTCTGCTCACCCCGCTGCACTCTGCTCACCCCGCTGCACTGCGCTCACCCCGCTGCACTCTGCTCACCCCGCTGCACTCTGCTCACCCCGCTGCACTCTGCTCACCCCGCTGCACTGCGCTCACCCCACTGCACTGCGCTCACCCCGCTGCACTCTGCTCACCCCGCTGCACTCTGCTCACCCCGCTGCACTCTGCTCACCCCGCTGCACTGTGCTCACCCCGCTGCACTCTGCTCACCCCGCTGCACTCTGCTCACCCCGCTGCACTCTGCTCACCCCGCTGCACTCTGCTCACCCCGCTGCACTGCGCTCACCCCGCTGCATTCTGCTCACCCCGCTGCACTGCACTCACCTCGCTGCACTGCGCTCACCCTGCTGCACTGCGCTCACCCTGCTGCACTCTGCTCACCCCTGCTCACCCCGCTGCACTGTTGAGGGCACCACCACCAGGATAGTTCTGCATATGTTTGGTACATGCACCAGTTTTGTTTTTTATTTTTGTTGTGGTTTTCTGAGTATTTTCCATCTGTCTGTGCTTGGCCGGTTCTGTGGATGTTGAGCCCACGGATACTGAAGGCTCTTCCTCATTGAGCCTTCACCAGGGATGCCAGGAGCTACTTCTGGTCTCGGTCTGTCTCCAGAGCAGGAATTGTCATGTCCATCCTGTGTGTCCAGCCCTCGGCCTAGGGGTGGGGCTGGGTGCTCACTGGGTACCATTTAGGGCAAAGTTGAGGGCTAGGGGACTATGACTTGAGCCAGCATGTGACAATGGGGGCAGAGAAGGAGTGTAGGGGAGGGCAGGAGGGCCCTGCCAGCTCAGAGAGATAGAATTCTGGCTCCTCAGGCTGCAGAAGGACTGTTTTTTCACTTCTTAGACTGCTTACACCTCACCCTGGGGTGTAGCCCAGGCTAGACTCAAAACTCACTGCAGTCCTCCTGCCTCAACCTCCCAAACAATGGGATTATAGACGTGTGCCGTTCATGCTCAGCTTGTCCACTGGCTCTTAATTGATTTTTTTAAAAAGCAAAGCAAGGTGAGGGTCCCGCCCCAGAAGTGCCGAAGTGACATGCCCTGCCAGCACTCCTGAGAGCGCCAGCCCAACCCTGAACCTGCCCACTGGGTGGGGGGGCGGGGCTGGACAACTTCAGGGAGCACCCCTCACAAGTAGATGGCCGGCCGGCCGCCTGTCCAGTGGATGATTGCCACCTGCTGTCCTGCAGAGGTTGTAAGGAAGGTGAACGAGCTGATCGCCACGGGCCAGTATGGCCGGCTCTTCGCTGTCGTGCACTTTGCCAGCCACCAATGGAAGGTGACCGCCGAGGACCTGATTCTAATCGAAAATGAGTTGGACATCCAGTGTGGGGAGAGGATTCGGCTGGAGAAGGTGAGGTGCAGGCTGTTCTGTGGACTCGGGGACTCGGGCACCAAACGGGCATCACTGGGAGGGTTTTCTCAGCTGTGCTGGAACACAGGCGTCCCAGCCACAGTGGATGGGGAGTAGGATCTGTGTGGGGGCAGAGCAAAAGGAAAACCAGGGCTGGTGGAGGGCAAGGAGACCGAGCTGTGCCTCCATAGCATTTTCAGTCACCCATATAAAACTGCCATTCGAGCTCAGAGTGAGATTTTTAGCCCCTGCTGTTGCAGGGAGGCTGGGAAGTTCCACGGGATGCTGCTGGGCGGGCAGCAGTCATGGCAGCCAGGGCAGCTTAGTCCGATAATGTTATTTTTATTTGTGACAAAGTCTCTTGTCTCTCAAGCTAGCCTCAGACTTGCTGTGTAGACAAGACTACTCCTGATCCTCCAGCATCTACCTCTCCAGCAGGTGGAGGGAGTCACAGAACAGCTTGCAGAGGTCATTTATCTCCCTCCACTGTGGGCCCTGGGCCTCTCTATTTTCAGTTTCCTGTCTAGTTTCAACATGTGGGCATCACCCACTCCCTGCTCCCAGTGGTTTCTGTGACCTTGGTGAGGAGCCAGGGATTAAATATGCTACATTTTATCCTCTCAGGTCCTGCTGGTGGGGGCAGACAACTTCACACTCCTCGGCAAGCCACTCCTCGGGTAATGAGCTGCTACACACAGGGCTTGGTCCAGGGCCCGGACTGATTCACAGATGGGACACTGTGTGGTTGGGCCCAGTGGGGATTATCGCACATCACTGTGAGAGCCAGATGCAGCACCCTCCTATACCATTCTGGAGGGTGTTTGCTGCCCCAGGGGACATCCAGCCAGGTGATTGGTCGGTCACTGATCTGTTACAGTGCAGCCTCTCTTTCTGTTACTTTATTTTGGTTTTCTGAGATAGGGTCTCTCCTGTGTAACAGCCATGACTGTCCTGAAATTCACTAGGTAGACCAGGCTTGCCTTGAACTCACAGAGATCTGACTGCCTCTGCCTACTGGGTGTTGGGATCAAAGGCATGCAACACCATAGCCGGCAGCCAGTGTCGCCTTTTAGATCATCTTAAGGGCTGGTGGTTCGGCTCAGGAATAGGGTGCATACTGTTAAGCTTGAGGCCCTGGGTTTATATCTCAGCACCACAAACAAAATTAAGAAAAAATAAAGTTTTCTTTGTTGTCTTTTTGAGACAGAGTTTAACTGTGTAACCTGGTTAGACTGGAGCTCACAGTATATACTAGACTGGCTTTGAATTTGTGGCCATCCTCCTGCCTCTGCCTCCCAAGAACTGGGAGGCCATGCTCTTCATTATGCTTTCTTACTGTTTTCAAAATGTTTACAGTTTGTAAACCAGATGTGGGCATATGTCTATTGATTCCTGCACAGGAAGCAGAGGCAGGAGGATCAGGTCAGAGTCACTCCTTGGATGTAAAGGGAGTTCTAGGTCAGTCTGGGCTGCATGAGACCCCATTGCAGAGCCAGGAGCTCTCCTCTGGGGAAGCGTCCCCAAGGTGTGAGCAAAGCTAAAAGCAATCAAGGAGGTGCGTATTCGGTGCACCTTCACATTGTTGTTTCTTTTTATTTTTTCTAGAAAGGATCTCGTGCGAGTTGAAGCCACAGTCATTGAAAAGACAGAATCATGGCCCAAAATCAACATGAAATTTAGGAAAAGGAAAAACTTCAGGAAGAAAAAAAGTAAGTGCAAAACAGTGTTTTGAGGCCCGTGTTCCCAGCACATGGTAGTTGTGACCCATGTTCCCTGCCAAGTAGCTAGGCAAGACCAGGGTGATGTCATCCCTAATAGTCACGCCAGTGTTGTGTGGGGTGAGGGCCTCAGAACTACTCACATGGCCCCAGTGTGACACGCAGACCACACGGCAGCTGTCGACCAGCATGGCACCTGACTTGAGACACAGGAGGACAGCAGTGGTACCTTGGGTTGTCTTGGAAAACCAAAAGCAACTCCCACATGAGTGGGATATAGTTCGCCCTCCACGGCACAGGTTGGGCTTAGGAGATGATAGGATGGAAAGCTCCTGGCACGTGTGGTACGTGTGACCTCACAGATCAGTCAAAGGGAGACGTGATTAGACGCTCAGGACCAGGTCCGTGGCCTCTGCAGGGAGCGGAGGAGCTGCTTGTGCTCCTTTGAAGTGCTTTGGGTCACAGGCAGTCTGCATTCTCCCTTCTCGGCGCTGCCGCATCGACCCGTTAGGGATGGGCCCCAGCAGTGTGGTGCAGATGCCAAGTACAGACGTCCGGAGTGGTCAAGGCCGTGGCCAGCAGGCTGAGTTTTAAGGAGTTGAGGCCGCCTGTGACAGGATCAGGTTCATCTGAAGGCGGGAAGCAGGGGATGCTGAAGAAGCCCCGGGGCCAGTGTGAGGAGAGAGGCCGAGGGCAGCTCAGGAGCGTTCAGGGTTGAGACCACAGTGCCTCGGACCAATGGGAGAAGGCTGCAGGCTGGGCCCTCGGCTCCAGCTGAGAGCTGCCCCAGGGCTGCTTTGGCAGGAGCTGCGCAGGTGACCAGATGACGGGGCAGAAGCAAAGACAGGCTCTCCCACAGGGGGATTGTTCTCTTCTAGTCAGCCTCCCTCCCACCGCCCCCGGGAGTAACGGTCCTAGGGAGGAGTGGTGCCATGCGGCTGCTGACCTGAGTGAGGGCAGGGTGGAGTCAGGGTGACTTCACAGGGCACTGCGTTCCCTTGGGACGGGGTCAAGATGGTGGTTGGCTTAGCCATGGTGGTGGAAATCATGGGGAGGCAGTGCCAGAAAGCGGGTGTGTGGTGCTGAGGCCACGGGCCGTGGAGGGCACACCAGTGCCTCTTGCCCCTCGAGTCATTCTCTCTTGTCTGGAGTAAGGGGGTCCCTAAGGGGGAAGTACAGATGTCATTACCCCCTCATTGCTGAGGAAATGCCTAATTGTTAGGCCCTAATAGGTGTGACCCACTCCGTTACCTGCTTTGTTCTGATGTGGACATTTGACATGGTCCTCAAAGCAGCCAATTGTCCATGAACAGATAGAGAGCCACGGAACACCATTCCCTACAAGGCAGAGGGGCCCCATAAACACAATAAAAAGAATCTTTTTATCAGCTCCTCCCTGCATCCCCCCCAAATAGTAACAGTGGCCATTGCAAAGCAGTCCTAGGCAGTGGGATATAGTCTCATACCCACCCTAGTCAGGAGCACCGTGGTCTGTGTTAAGAGGGAGCCTCGCCCACCCCTGTCTCCCAAAGTGAGTAGGCCCATCCTGCCCTCGAGGCCTTAAGGCCAGTGGCCATAGGAGCAGACCCTTGCCCGTGGGCTGCTGCAGTTCCAGCGTCTGCAGTGGTAGGCGGGGCCCATGACAGGAGTGAGGTGGTCAGTACACATCAAATAGAGTGGGGCAAGGGACATGGCCAGGGGCCGGGCAGAATGCACTGCTGGGGACAGCTGGAGCCCAGCTGTCTAGGAAGGAGATGAGGCCTGGCCCGTGACAAGGTTCTCTCTCTCTTTCAGTCATCGTGAACCCACAGACCGTCCTCCGGATTAACACCATTGAGATCGCACCTCGTTTGCTGTGACCACGGAGCAGATAGCTAAGAAGCATAACATAAACTCAGGTCTGCACTCAGGATGCTGAGGCAGGGGGATCACAAGTTCCAGGTCAGGCTGGGCTGCACAGCAAGACCCTATCTGATAATAAAAACAAATAAAGTATTTTGTAGGAGACTGAGCTGGTTCATGCCTGATTATTGGTTCACATCAGCCATGTCTGAACAGCCATCCCCAGAGCCATAGCAGCAAGCCTGGAGAAAATGACTGGTCAGACCCCACTCAAACCCTGGCCAGACCGGCTGCCTGGACAGACGGGAATGGTATTCTTGGCATAAGAGGGACTGACAGCTGGGGCAGAGGGGGGCAAGGCAAGGAGTGGGTTCCCAGAACAGCTGCTGGGATTGGGCATCTGGTTCACGTGGCAGAGCACTTCCCCTAGCATGCAGGAAGCCCCGGGTTTCATCCCCAGCTCTAAGAGGCTGAGGCAGGAGGATCGCAAATTCAAGGTCATCCTCATCTGCATAGTAAGTCCTGGGCCAGCCTGAGCTACATGACCCTGTCTGGGAAGGAAGGAAGCTGCGACTGGCTGGATGATGTGTGCTGGGTGTCAGCTGCTGTCCTTTGTCTCCATCGTCCTTCAGGCAGAGGTCACAGCACAGGGTAGAGGAGGCCACAGTGCTTTCTGGAGACGGGGACGATAAGGATAGGGCAGGCAGAAGGGAGCTCCAATCCTGGGAAGAGTTTGGGGCTCCAAGGCTGTGACCTTGTGAGTCAGGCCCACCTTGGGAAGGAGGACCAGGAAGGTCACAGCCAGAAGCCTGGAGTCAGGAGGAGCCGCGGGCCTTCCACAGGAACTGCCAGTCCCCCAGGGCAACAGCCTGTATCCAGTCACCGATTTTCTTCATTTTCCCAGCCACCCTAAGGAATCACCCTCAGATGTTCAGTTTTTGAGACACACAGTATCACTCTACGTAGCCCAGGCTGCCCCTGACTTTGAAGCACTCCTCTGTCTCCGCCTTCTCAATGCTGGGATTGCATGTGTGCCACCACTCCCAGGGTGGGGCATTTGGATTGGCGTGGAAGGCAGTTGCCCTGCAGCTCCTTCTGCGTGGGGCAGGGGGCGGCACCCCACTGACCAGCTCCGCCCGCCCGAAGCTTGAAAGGAGGAGCTGCTGGAGAGCAGGTCTACAGGAGCCCCAGACTGGCTGCTGAAGCCAGCCTTGGTAGGAAGGTGGTGGACAGGCCCTGGGTGTGGAGTGCGTTCCCTCCAGGAAGCCATGGCAGCAACCTGCAACTTCTATCAAAACCTACCTCCTTCCCTCTCTCTCACTCTCTCTCTGGGGGATTGGGGGGGCACATGTTGCCACAGAGAACAACTCTCAGGAATTAGACCTACCTGTACCTCATTCAAGACAGTTTCTTCACTATCACGTAAGGCAGGCCAGCTGGCTATGGAACTCATGGAGACTCTCCTGTCTCCGGCTCTCTGTAGATGGACTGGGATTACAGACAGGGCTTACACATGGATCTGAACTCAAGTCTCCAGGCTTATACAGCAAGTGCTTTACACACTGAGCCGTCCCCAACCCAACTTCTTTTATCACTATTAATTTATGTATGTCTGCATATGGGGGGGCGGCAAAAGGGGTTCAGATCACCTAGAGTCTGGGTTACAGGCAGTTTGTGTGTTTGTCAGATATGAATGCTGGGAATGGAGCTCAGGTCCTCTGCAAGGACAATATATACTCTTAACCACTGAGCTCTCTCTCTGGCCCGGGCCCCAGCCAATGCCTAACACATTTCTCTTGCCATTCAAAGCTCATGCTGGACCCAGGAAGCCATCTCTCTTCACCCTCCTGCTAGCTCAGCACCATCTCAGAGCCCCACCAGCCTGTATCATGGTTCTCAGACTTCCTACTGTTACGACCCTTTAATACAGTTCCTCATGTGCTGACCCCCGACCATAAAACTATTTCATTGCTACTTCATAACTGTAATTTTACTACTGTTGTGAATCATAATGTAAAGTGTCTGATATGCAGGATATCTGATGTTTGACCCCTGTGAAAGGGTCATTTGACCCCCAAAGGGGTCATGACCCACAGGGTGAGAACCACCGGTCTACAATTCTTTGACTTTGACTTGTACATATCTATACTTTTTCTTCTTTCGTTTGTTTTGTTTTGTTTTGTTTTTTATACAGGGCTTTTCTGTGTAGCCTTGGCTGTCCTGGAACTCACTCTGTAGACCAGGCTGGTCACAAACTCACAGAGATCTGCCTGGTTCTGCCTCCCAAGTGCTGGGATTAAAGGTGTGCGCCGCCGCCGCCGCCGCCGCCGCCGCCGCCTGGCTCATTGTTTTGTTTTAAAGTTTTTAAGATGCTAGGTTTGTATGTCAGGCTGGCCTCAGACTCAATATGTAACAGAGAATGATCTGGAATATCTAATCCTCATGTCTGCCTCCGCTGGGATCACTGGTGTGAGCGTGTGTAAGAATGCACACCATTCTTACAGTGCTGGTGAGGGAACCCAGAGCTTCATGTGTACTAGGCGAGCGAGCACTCTGCCACTGAGCTACAGCCCAGCACTGTTTGGTTGATGGGTTGTTTGGTTTTGGTTTTAAATTTTATTACTAGTGTGCTTGTCCAAGATTGAACAGAGGTGTCTGAGTTCACATGACAAGGCCCCGTCTCACCAGCTTGTTTTGTCCGTTTTTGAAGACAACCTCTTGCAGACTGGTGGGATGGCTCAGCAGGTAGCGGCTTGCCGCCGAGCGTGCTAACCTGAGTCCAGTCTCCAGACTCTGACCCTGGCAGATTGTCCTCTGACCTCCAAACAAACTTAACTGTAATAGAAAGGTTTTAGTTATTTATTTATGTGTACCACCTGTGTGAAGGAGATCAAGGAGGCCACTGGGTCCTTGGACCTGGAGTCACAGGAGTTGGGAGTTGTCCTGTGGGTGCTGGAAACCAACCCCTGGTCCTCCACAAGAGCAATAAACACTTTTTGAGACAGGATTTCTCTATGTAGCCCTGGCTATCCTGCAACTCATTCTGTAGACCAGGCTGGCCTTGAACTCACAATGATCTCTGCCTGCCTCTGCCTCCCCTACCACCTGGAGAGCAGTAAACATTCTTAACTGCTAAGCTACCTCTCCAGCCCCAGTAAATATAATTTTAAAAACAAGCCTGTAATCCCAGTACTTAGAAGGTGGAAGCAAAAAGATCTGAAGTTCAAGGCCAGCTTTGGCTCCATGGGAAATTTGAGGCCAATCATGGCTATGGGAGACCCTGTCTCAAAAATAAATAGAGCCAGGCATAGTGGTATATGCCTTCAATACCAGTCCTCAGGAGGCAGACACAGATGGGGCTGTGTGTTCCAGACCAGCCTGGCCTACATAGCACCCTGTCTCAAAAAAAATTAATTGAATTAAAAAATCCCCAATTTCATTCTACCGGTGAGCCAGATGTGGCCCTCATGAACAGTGTGAACACCTCTCAAGTGTGGCTGTCTCACAGGGGCTGTGTGTGAGGTCCCAGGTCACCCTCAGGAAGGTTGTGTCAGACAAGGCCAGTGCACCAGAGCTGTGGGAGAGACTCCGGCCTGTGTCTCTAGGCACCCACCTGGGCCTGGCTTGCAAAGCCCTCCCTGTGTGGGCTGTACTGTGACAGTAGCAAGGTTCGTGGTGGCCACAGGGCTGACAAGGGGTCTGTCCCAGATGCCACAGGACCTCAACTCTCCCTTGCATGTGGCTCTGGGGACTGAGCTCACAACAGCAGGTGCTGCGCCTCTTCCTCCAGTGTGTCCACACCCCAGACCTGCAGCAGCTCCCCAAGATAACAGATGTACGTTTGGAAGGTGCAGTGCCCTTTGACCCACATCTGGCACAAGCACCGCCCAGCAGCTCCAAATGCAGAGATGGGAGATGGTGCAGAGGCCCAGCTGCCTGAGGTCTAGCTGTGTGTCACCTTCCTCCTCTTCCATCAGGTGACAGCTGCAGGGAGACAGTTCTCCACTGGGGGCCTGGAGGTCCAAGAACACAGGCATGGGACCACTCACCAAGCTGCTGGTGAATGCTAACAGCTGGCAACATCTTCCTGCATTTCCTCAGGAGGCGTGGGGCTAGGGAGATGGCTCAGTCAGCTCCCTACCTGTCACACAACCATAAGGGTCTGTTCGAATCCCCAGCATCGACATAAAAAGCCAGGTGCTACCCCAGCAACCTGAGTTCTACCCCAGGACCCACAGAGTAGAGGGAGAGAACTGATTTCCCCAAGTTGTTTTCTGACCTCTACAAGCATGCCCTATCACATATGTGCCTAACACACACACACACACACACACACACACACACACACACCACATAGATAGATGATAGATAGATAGATAGATAGATAGATAGATAGATAGATAGATAAAAAGACAGATAGATAAAATGATATAATTTTTTTAAGGTTGGCATGGGGGCTGGAGAGATGGTTCAGTGGTGAAGAGCACAGGCTGCTCTTCCAGAGGACCCAGGTTCAATTCCCAGAAACCACATGCCAGCTTAAAACTATCTGTAAACTCTAGTTCCAGGAGATCTGACACTCTTACACATACATGCAGGTAAAATACCAATGTACATATGTAAAATTTTTTAAAACGCTTGGCATGATAGCACATCAATACCTCATTGTGGAATAATCGTTTTGTATACTGTGAAAATGTGTTGTTCTCATTGTTAATAAAAAGCTGATTGGCCAATAGCTAGGTAGGATTTCTGGACAGAATGCTGGGAGAGAGAAAGATGGAGTCTGAAGAGTCTTGAGCCAGATGCAGAGGAAGCAGGATGTGTACAAAATGAGGTAACAGGCCATGAGCCATGTGGTAGAACATAGATAAGAATTATGGGTTAATTTAAATTGTAAGCGCTAGTTAGTAATAAGCCTGAGCTATCAGCCAAGTGTTTATAATATTGACTATTTCGTTGGTTACTTGGGAACTGGCGGGTGGGAAAGAAAAGTCTACCTACAGCTTGGGGTGCAGACAAAGGAGGACCCCTAAGGTTCACAGCCTATCTAGCTGAACTTGTGTGCTCCAGATTCAGTGAGGGACCTTGTATACAAAAAAAAAAAAAAAAAAAAAAAAAAAAAAAAAAAAAAAGCAGAGAGCTGGGTGTGGGTGTGGGTTCATTCAGCCAATACTCGAAAGACAGAGACAGATCAATCTCTGAGTTCAAGGCCAATCTGGTCTACATAGTAAGCTCCAAAGTCAGCCAAGTCCTTCTACATAGTGAGAGCCTGTCTCAAAAGGTTGGTGAGAGGACAGAAGCAGAAAAATCAGGCTTGTGGGCACCCACCTTTAATCCCAGCACTTGGGGTGCAGAGGTAGGCAGATCCCTATGAGTTGGAAGCCAGCCAAAGCTACATAACAAAAACACATCTCAAAAAAGCCCCTAAAACAAAACCAAAGTGGGTAGGCCAGTGAGATGACTCAGTAGGACTAACTGTACAAGCCTGAAGACCTGTGTTCAATTCCTGGAACCCACATCAGGTAGAAGGAGAAAACAGATTCTGTTGTCTCCTCCAACCTCCACACCAATGTGCAGCACACGCACACCTACATGAGCATGCACATACATCCACTACACAACAGAACACATACAAAAGAATACATCACACTGTGCTGAGGCCACCAGCAAGATGCCACCCTAGTGCACAAAGGGCAGTGCCCGGACTCAGGAGACATAGCAGAGAGACTCCTGGGCACTGTGGGGGCTTCCCTTCCATCTCCTGGGGATCCCTGGTCTCATCAGAACACATTCTGTGTTTGAGGCTGGGGACCAGACAGCAAAGAGATGCTAGTCCACTGGATTCACTCCCCACCAGCTCTGCCAGTCCGCATGGGCAGATTGTGCCAGACGCTCCAGCCCACCTCACCCCTGGCTGCCCTTCCAAACCCTGTCCCTTGGCCACTGTGACCATCACACATGTCTTCCAGGGCAGGTGTTAGACAATGGCCCCTCTTCCTGTTTCATGACCCAGAGCCCCTAAAACCATGCTTTCCAGAAGGACAGGGTTGTCTTGCTATCTGCAATGAGCATGCTGTTGTTTGGGGTTTAGCTGACATGGGGTCTTGCTACATACCCCAGGCTGGCTTCATCAGTCCTCTTTTCTCAGCCATTCCAGTGTTGGGGCTGTAGGGCTGTGCACTGACTATTGGTCACACCCGAGTTTATGGTGTTGAGGGGCTTCATGGAGTGGGATGGTACAGGACCAAGGATATTAGGGTGGGACCCAGTTTTTGGCAAGAGTAGGACTGGAGATTCAGTTCTATGAAAACACAGGCATGCACCAGGCACTGGTGGCATATACCTTTAATCCCAACACTTGGGAGGCAGAGGCAAGTGTATCTTTGTGGGTTCGAGGCCAGCCGAGTCTACAAAGCAAGATCCAGGAAAAGCACAAAGCTACAGAGAAACCCTGTCTCGAAAAACAAACAAATAAATAAACAAACAAACAAATAAACAAACAAACAAACACACAGGCATGCATGTGCATAACACACACACACACACAGTTCTATGAAAACAGGTGTGCATCGCATAAACACACACACACACACACACACACACACACACACACACACACACACCTTTTATAAAGAGGCTGTCTAAGAAGTTCCCAGATGTCCTTGGCAAGGAATCTGCCTGCTGGTGCATCAAAGCCGGTGTGAAGCCTGGCTGGAGCCACTCTTGGATGGAGGGGCTGTAATGTGTTTGAGAGGACTGTGCAAGCCAGTGTAAGCAAACCCGTAGGGAAGCATCATGTCTCATTCACCTGGATGTTTCTGGGCAGAGAAGTTAGGTGGCTGAAAACTTCCTCCACCTAGCGTTGTAAAGTCAAAGCCTGCAGCCAAACCCTGGGATCCAGGCCACAGCCTGCAGAGCAGGTGTGTCTGACCAGTTGGCTTATGGGTGAAGGGATTTTTTTTGGAGCCCCAAATGTTCCCCTGGTTATAGTGTAAAACACAAGCAGATGTTAAGTTTCAAACCCAGGACAAATGGCTAAGGTGCCTGTTTAACCTATCAAAGTGGACCCGGCCTCCAGGTTCTCCCAGCATCCCTCAGTCCTTACCTGTTACAGGTTATGGCTGGCACACCCCACCCTCTACCCTAAACTCTCCAGCCAGGGGCCGGGCTTCACTTCTCCCAGAGGCTCTTCCCTATATACTCCAGACATTCTGGTTATCTGTCCCTTTTGTATCTTTGGCCTCCTGGCTGCTGTACCTGGTCCCCTCTCTTTACTCCACTCCCCCACCCCTTGGCCACCTCCCCACATGGCCCAGCTCAGCTTGGCTGTGTCCACTCTGGACTCTCCCAGATGTCCCTGCCTCTGACTATGCTCTCCCAGGTATCTACAATAAACTTTCTCCTCCACCACATCTAGGAGCAGTCATGTCCTTTCCTTTTTCTTCCTTTTTTTTCATTCCCCAGCTCAATGATTTGGATTTTCCGTGTCCCCTAAGGCCCATGGATTAAAGGTTTGGACCCCACGGTGATGGTGCTCTGAGGAGGCAGTGAAACCTTTAGTAGGTGGGGCCTGTCTAGTAGGAGGAAGTCCGTGCCCTGGATGGGGGTCACATCAGCTAGATTTCTTGTTACTGTGACAGAATACCTTACACAAGCAACTTCCAGAGGAAGAAAGGATTTCTTTTGGCTCAGGATGTAAGGGACAAAGTCCATCACGGTGCCGTCACAGTGGCACCAGCAGAAGGTGGCTGGTCACATTGCACTCCCAGTCAGGAAGCAGAGGCAGGTGACTGCAGATGCTCAGCTCATTTTTTATTCGGCGTGGAACTCCAGCTCAGGGCAAATCTCCTCACAGAAGGAGGTGTGTCTCCTAGGTGGTTCCACATCTTGACAATGATGGAGCCATCCCTGGAGAGGAGAAGCCCGCCTTTCCATCCCTGGGTTCTCCCTTCCACGCTCACATTTTCTCCTCAGTTCTGTGAGGGAGTAACCTCCTCCACCAAGGACTGTCCTGCCACAACCAGGCCCGAAAGCACGGGGCCAGCCCCACACAGAAGGAAACCTCAGAAACTGAACCAGATCCAGCTTCTCTCCTTCCACATGGATTTTCTCAAGTGTGTTGTCATAGCAACAGAAAGGACCACAGTGGGTTCATCCTGTCCTGTAAGCCGTTATTAATCAGGATGCGAAATAGGAGCTTGTGGTCCCCTGAGCTCCTGTACTGACAGAAGATCCAGGCGTTCGAGAGTGGATGGACCCTGTTAAGAACGTGCTGCACCTCCAGAAGACTTCAGTTCCCAGCACCCACATCAGGAAGCTCCCAACCACCTTTAGCTCCAGCTCCAAGGGATCCAGTGCCTTCTTCTGGCCTCCATAGATACTGCTCTCTCTCCTTCCCTCCCCTCCTCTCCCTCCCCTCCTCTTCTCTTCTTCTTCTTCTCCTCCTCCTCCTCCTCCTCCTCCTCCTCCTTCTTCTCTCTCTCTCTCTCTCTCTCTCTCTCTCTCTCTCTCTCTCTCTCTTACACACACACACACACACACACACACACACACACACACACACACACACACACACACAGAAAGAGCTCTTAACTGGACAGTGGTGCAGGCAGATCTCTGTGAGTTTCAAGACAGCTAGGACCACAAAGAAACCCTGTGTGTGTGTGTGTGTGTGTGTGTGTGTGTGTGTGTGTGTGTGTGTGTGTGTAGGGGGGGGAGAAGAAGGAGGAGGAGGAAGAGGGAGAGGGAAGAGGTCTTTGTGTATGTGAATTCATACATGTTCAGTTCATGTGGGTGTAAATGTGTATGCTCATGTGTGGAGGCCAGAGTTCAACACTTTCTCAGTCACATTCCACCTTAGTTTTTGAGTTTGTCTCTCACTGAATCTTGCTCCCTAATCTGGCCAGACTAGGTGGCCAGCAAGCTCCAAGGAGAGCAGCTGGATCTCAGGTGAGGAGAGACTAACTGCCACCCTCTCAGACGAGAACACCAACAAGCCCACTTTTTTTTTTTAAAGGTTTGTCTATTTAGGGGCTGGAGAGATGGCTCAACAGTTAAAAGAACTTATTGCTCTTACAGAGGGCCAGGGTTCGGTTCCCAGCACCCACACAGTGGCTCACAACCATCTGTACTCTGGTTCCAGGGGATCTGATGCCCTCTTCTGGCCTCCACAGACACCAGCCAGGAGTGTTGTGCACAGACATATATGGAGGCAAACACTCATACATGTAAGATAAAACTAAACCTAAAATGTTAAAATGTGTGTGTGTGTGTGTGTGTGTGTGTGTGTGTGTGTGTGTGTGTGTTGCCTGCGTGTATGCATGTGCATTGTGTACAGGACCACAGAGGCTGGAACACGGTGTCTGATTCCCCTGGAGCTAGAGTTTTAAGTAGTCGTGAGTCATCAGATGTGGGCATTGGGAACTAAACTCAGGTCCTCTGCAAGTGCAGTCAGTGCTCTTAACTTCTGAGCGTCTCTCCAGCTCCAGGCCTGCCGTCACTGACGTCTCTAGCTGGTAGTCACAGCTGCTCTGGTTAGAATGGTAATGGCCCTTCTGCCCAGAGCACAGTGTCCCATAGCACAGTCTCTGGGGTGGAAAATACCAGTAAGCACTGTCCTGCCTCCTGCAAAAGACACACACACACACACACATATGATGGCTGTAATTCTTTAAAAAAAAAATATCTAAGCCAGGCAGTGGTGGCACACCCCTTTGATCCCGTCACTTGGGAGGCAGAGGCAGGTGGGTCTCTGTGAGTTCCAGGACAGCCAGGGCTACACAGAGAAACCCTGTCTCAACAACAACAACAACAACAAAAATCTACTTTTAAGTTTTGTTTATATGCATGTGTGTGTGTGAGTATGCTGTGAGAGAGGCTGTCTGATCCCAGGGATTGTGTGTTGCCAGAAAATTGTGTGTTGTTGGGAACCAAGCTCGGGTCCTCTGGAAGAAGCACCTCTCCAGCCCCATGGCTTTTCTTTTAAGCTTTCAATATATCAGAATTCCAAAGTCCTTCAGAGCTTTCCCAGCTGAGAGTCTTTGGGGTGCAGGGCTGAATGAAACTGTGGTGCCCATTGCTCGAGGCCTGATAGACCAGTGCTGCCTCTGCCTGCTGCCTGTGCCAGCACATGGCCAAACTTAATGTCCCTTTCTACAGGTGGTAAAGTTAGGTCACATAGTGGGGTGAAGGAGAAACATAGCTCTGGATAAAGGAGTGAATTGGGCCTGTACACAGGGGTGTCCTCTCTTACACAAAGGCCTCGAAGATGGCTCAGTGATTAAGGCAAAGACTGATGACCTGAGTTTAATTCCCCATACCCACATGGTGGAAGGAGAGAACTGACTCCTGGGAGTTGGCCTTTGACCTCCACATGTGCACCCTGCCATGTGCATGTCCACATACATGCACACAGACAGCAAATAAAATCTAATAATTTTTACAAGTCAGGAGCTTTTTAGCTCATTCCTGCCAGATTCCTCAGAAGGCAAAGGTCATGTATAGAGGGGCCCATGGCTGTTTTTGGAACCTGGTAAAACCTAACAGGAGTCTGCAACCTCAGGTGGTCCTCCCAGGAAACATATCCATCTAATACAATCACAGACGGGACTAGTAATTCCTTTTTGTTTTTATTTTCTTTTTTTAAGATTTATTTACTTTACAATGAGTGTTTTGTTCCCGTTTATGTCTGTGCACCATATGTGTGTCTGGTGTCCTCAGAGGTCAGAAAAGGGAGTCAGATCCCCTGGAACAGGAGTTATGGATGGTATGAATGCCATATGAGTGCTGGGAATTGAACCCAGGTCCTCTGACAGAACAAGTGTCTTAACTGCTGAGTTGTCTCTCCAGCCCGATTTGTTTTGTTTTTATGAAATGGGATCTCATGTAGCCCATTGGATCTAACGCTTCCTATATAGCTGAGAAAGGCCTTGAACTCCTGGTCTCCCTGCCTCCATCTCACATATGAGTGGCAGGTCACTTCCCAGCAGAGGAGAGAGCTGGGAAATCCCTAGGAACATTTTTTTTCAGACACAGATAGATGGATGACAGATTGGTTGATAAAAGCAGGTAGGTAGATAGACAATGGATAAATGGGTGGATTAGTAGACAGATGATAGATAAGTAGATATTTAATGGCTGGCTGGCTGGCTGGCTGGATGGATGGATGGATGGATGGATGATAGATAAATACATTGAGAGATAGATAGGTGGACATATAAATGACAGATGGAAGGATGAGAGATAGGCAGATGACAGATGGACAGACAGATGGATAGGTAGATGGATGATAGAAGAACTGATGAGATATAATAGATGATGGAGGGATAGATGGACAGATAGATGAATAGATGATTGATAATAATAGATTGGCAGGTGTCAGAAGATAGATTGGTTGATAGATTGTGGGCAGATGGGCAGATTGAAGATATAAGTAGATGGTAGACCGACAGACGGACAGATAATAAACACAGCAGATGCCAGATGCATGAGAGATGGCTGAGAGGCAGCTAGAGGCAAGCCTGTGTCTGGAGTAAGCACTGTTATTTCGACAGTCTGAATTCTCTGATGGAACCAAAGAGCACACGTCATCCTGGAGGGCTGGCCCAAGGCTGCAGAAAGCAGAGGGTGTCTGACCATCTCTCCCTCTGCACACACTGCCTCAGGCCCAGTGCATCGAGCTCCGCCTTAGAGAAGATTGATTCTCAGAGGCTCTGGGAGCGTTGAGGCTCCCAAGAATGTCTGAACTGATTTTTTTGTTTCTGTTTTTGTTGTTGTTGTTGTTGTTTTCAAGACAGGGTTTCTCTGTGCAGCCCTGGCCATCCTGGAACTCGCTCTGTAGACCAGGCTGGCCTCAAACTCAGAGATCCATCTGCCTGCCTCTGCCTCCCAAGCGCTGGGATTAAAGGAGTGTGCCACCACTGCACGGCTTGAAGTGAACTTTTAAAAAACTCCCTCATGCAGGCTGAGGATGTAGCTTGGTCTGTAAAGTGCTTGACTAGAAAGCATGATGCCCGGGACTGCATTAGCTATCAGGGTGTGGTAGCTTACATCTGTCATCCCAGGATTTGAGCCGTAGAGACAGAAGGACCCAGAGTTCGAGGTCATTTTCAGCTACACAGAGAGTGTGAGGGCAACTTGAGCTGCATGAGATCCTGCCTCTGCCTCAAATAACAAAGTGGTGTGTGTGTGTGTGTGTGTGTGTGTGTGTGTGTGTGTGTGTGTGTGTATGTGTGTGTGTGTGTGTGTGTACATGTGTGTAGAGGGTGCATTCACCACCTAGGTGGGTGTAGGTAGAGGCCAGAGATTGAAGTGAGAATGTCATCCTCAATCATCCCTCACTCACGAGGCTAGACTAACCAGTGAGTCTCTGAGATCCACCTCCCTCTGCCACCCAGTGCTGGCACTCCAGGCACACACTGCCCGGCCCAGCTTTGACTTGGGTGTGGGGATCCAAACCCAGGGCCTCACGCTTGCCCAGCAAGTGACTTATCCACTGAGCCATCTCCCCAGCACCCCAATTTGTAAGTGGGTTTTGTTATTATTCAATCTGGCAGAGCCAGTGACAAGTTAATGAACAAGGTCATGGCGGAGTATCGCCACAGTACCAGGAGGAACAGGGCATGAACACCAGGGAGGTCCTGCCTGAGTACGATGGCAGACCAGGCAGCCCTCCACCTCACAGCAGACTGTAGGGATGTTGACACCCGGAGTTTGACAGGAGGAGATGGGGAGAGATGCTCAGGCAGAGGAAACAATAGGCAGAATGCTCCTGAGGCAGCAGAGAAGAAAAGTCTCACTGTTGAAGGTCCTCGGGAGCGAGGAGACACAAGTGGCCAAAGAGATGATTGTCCCTCATGTGGGAACTCCATGGGTTGCACTGTACCTGTGGTCAGGACCAACATGGGCTTGGATGCTAATGAGTTTATCCATGTCCAGCTGGTTTCTGTGTCAGGTAGCACCAGGGTGGAGGTCTCAGGCCCACATACAACAAAACGCAGCTTGCAGAGCCCAGGAGCATATCAAACTGAGTCCAGAGGCTTCTAGCTCCCACTGGAGCCCAGGCCCCAGCATGCACTGGGCTCTCAGTAAACTCTGGAAGCCAGGCCTGGTGACTGGGTCTTGTAATCCCAGCACCCAGGAAGCTGAAGCAGGAGGATTTCCATGAGTTTGAGACCAGCCTGTGCTACACAGAGAAGTCTAGCCAGCCTGGGCTACAAAGTGAGACCCTACTCAAAAAACACATAGAAGCTGGGTATGGTGGTACACACCTTTAATCCCAGTACTCAGGAGGCAAAAGCAGGTGGATCTCTGAGTTCGAGGCCAGCCTGATCTGTACATACAACTCCAGGCCACCTAGGGTTACATAGAAAGACCCTGTCTCTAGCTAGGCGGTGGTGGCACACGCCTTTGATCTCCAGCACTTGGGAGGCAGAGGCAGGCAGATCTCTGTGAGTTGGAGGTTAGCCTAGTCTACAAAGTGAGTTTCAGAACAGCCAGGGCTACATGGAGAAACTCTGTCTCTAAAAAGGACAGGAACAGGAAAAAAAAAACTGTCCCAAAAAATAAATAAAAGTGCAAAACCTGTACTAGGGTGATCGCTCCCTGAGTAACTGGATAAAGTACCTGTTTTATAAACATGAAAGACCTCTGGTCAGCTCCCCAGAACCCACACAAAAGCCAGTTGCAGCAACACATACCCCTAACCTCGTGCCTGAGAGGCAGAGACAGGTGGATCCCTGGGACCCACTGGCCAACCAGCCTAGCCTACCAGCAAGTTCCAGGGCTCTTGAGAGACCCTCTCTCACAAAAGCAAAGGGGACAGCAAAGGGGACAGTGTGTGCCTGCGTGCGCGTGCGTGTGCGCGCGCGCGCACACACACACACACACACACACACACACACACACACGTCATCTACTCCTACATGCAAGCATGCACACACCCAAGCATGCTTCAGCAGGCCAGGGTAGCCCCACACGCTGGTAACGTCAGCACCTGGGAAATAGACACTGTGGGATTGGCTCACCGTAGCTGTTACAATACAGAGTCCGGGCACAAATGCCACACATTGTGTGACTTCACTTCTATGAAGTCCATTCTATGAAATGTCCAGAACAGGCCAGTCCACAGGGACAGAAAACAGACCAGTGGTCCCCTGGGGCCGACAGAGGGCAGAATGTGGGAGTGGCTGCTGATGGCAGGCGTTTCCTGACCGGTAGTGAATGTTTCTGAAATGGATGGAGCTGATGGTGGCAGGGCTCATGAAATACCGTCAACCCCGGTTGTCAAGGCCTGGGTTGTGTCAGGTGACGGTCATGTGTCGCCAAGGCCAGTTGCTTCTTTGCTTGGTTTTGTTCCTGTTTATTCGTTTTGTTCTGTGGCTGGCCTCGAACTTGCTGTGTGGGCCCGGATGGCATGGAACCTGCTACAATCTTCCTGCCTCTGCCTCATGCCTTTTGGGATTGCAAGCCTGCGACACCAAGCCCTACATTTGTTTTATCACTTCTATTTATTTGTGTGTTTGTGTTCGAGAGAGTGCCACGGGGTGCCTGAGGAGGTCAGAGGTCAGCTTGCAGGAGTCAGTTCTCCTCTTCCACCGGGTGAGTCCCAGGGATCCAACTCAGGTTGTCAGGCTTGGCCACAAAGCACCTTTATCCACTGAACCACCTCACTAGCCTAACTTTTCTGTTTGGAAGATGTTCTGGTAAATTTTCTTAAGCTTAGTGTATAAAAAGACTAACAGCCAGCCGGGCGATGGTGGCGCACGCCTTTAATCCCAGCACTCGGGAGGCAGAGCCAGGCGGATCGCTGTGAGTTCGAGGCCAGCCTGGGCTACCAAGTGAGCTCCAGGAAAGGCGCAAAGCTACACAGAGAAACCCTGTCTCGAAAAACCAAAAAAAAAAAAAAAAAAAAAAAAAAAGACTAACAGCCTAATAGAAAACCAGGCAGAGTGGCTGGGTAGTGAGTGGAAAAGGAAATGCAAAACCCTCAGCATTATTCATAATGGAAAAGAAAACGTGAAGTACGGGCCTGGGCGTGGCTCCGAGGTAGGCCACTTGCTCAGCAAGCACAGGACTCTGGGCTCATTCCCTTCCTGGTATCGTGAACATATGAATGAATAACTAATTGACATGAAAATGAAAATTGCCCGTAGAGTTCTTACGAGCATGCCCATAGTTCCAGCATTTGGGAAGCTGAAACAGGAGGATATGAGTTTAAGGCTAGCCTGGCCCTATGAGCAGGACACAGTCTCAAAACAAAAAGACCCCAAGGTCCATTATTCATTTCTCCCAGCAGGGAGATCTCCCATTTGGGCACCTGCTACATTTTGCTTGGAATGCTGGGAATGGAACCAACTGCCTTGTACATGCTTCACCAACATTCCACCACTGAACCACCCGGCCCCTTGGCACCTACCCTTGCTGAGACTATGTAATGGCACTGTCATATCTGGCTTCAGAGAGTCTCAAAAAGGGCCAGTCACTACAGAGAGTCAATGGCTGATGTCCTGCATCCGTCACAGAGTGACTACCACATCTGGCTCTTCCCCTTGGTGCTGAGGCTCTCACACTGGCACAGCATATGCTTTCCAGATGAAGCACTGCCCCAGCCTCCAGATGGCTGTCACTAAGGGACAGACATCATTCAGTAAGTCGGAGGCCTACATGGAACACCGACACTGGCCTTTCTTCAGATGAGAGGGGTCTCCTCTTGCCTTGACTTGGAGATTCACTGTCCTTGTCTTTGAACTCACACTGTGACATCTCCCTGCCTGGCTCTCAAGCTGGTTGGTCTTCAGAGACAAATGCGGCACCTGCAGCTGCAGAGGGCAGTCTGGGTGTTTGGCAGCCTCAGTGAGTCACAGGCATGCACAAGCTGCACGCCCACAGGAACCCACACACAAGCCTATGTACCTATTTACAAGCATGCACACGTCAGCACACAGTGCATCCGCATCTCCTTTTAGGCCAGCCTCTTCTGACAGCCTAACGAAGAGGACAACTTGGTAGAGGACATTAAAAGGACACCAACCGTTGTTCTGCATGTGGCCTCAACCCAGCAGTCAGCTCTGAGAGTCCACGATACCCACGGGCCTGAGGTAGAGCAGATGACCTTAGAAGAGTTATTTGTGGCAGGAAAAGCTTGAAGACCCCTCCTGGTGTGGGGAACAAGTTAGTTGTGGTAAAATAAAGCTTTAGGAGGGGACTCTTGGCAACCAGTAAGTCAAGCTGAACGACAGGGAAGCTGTTTGCTAAAGAGAAGAGGCATCAAGATCTGCAAGAAAATTGAAGACGGAAGTGGGAGCCGGCCACAGGACAAAAAACAATTTTAAAATTCTATTAGTTTTGACTAGGTATGATGGTGTATGCACACCTTTAATCCTAACACTCGGCAGAGGCAGGCTAATCTCTGTGAGTTCAAGGCTAGCTTGGTCTACATAGAGAGTTGCAAGACCCTGCCTCAAAAATAAATTAAAGTAAAAAAATTTAAAGACAATGAAATATAGCCATTTACTTACTTACTTACTTACTTACTTACTTACTTACTTATTTAGGTTCTGTTTCCAATTTTGGCTTTTTCTCCCCCCACAATGAGTACTTATTCATTTTACAGTGTAAAGTTAGGATAAAGAAGTTTGGTGGCCCATGCCTGTGATTCAAGAACTCCGAGAGGCAAGGCAGGAGAACTATTGCAAGCTGCAGGCCAGCCTGGGCTACATAAATAGAAAGACTTTGTCTTTAACAACAGCATAAGCTGGGGGCACTACGCTGGCCATTACTGCTGCCAAGGCCCCGACCCAGAGCAGGAATCCAGGAGTGCACACTGCCTTGCCAGAAACTCTACCCAGAGGGCACCACTGCGGTCCCCCACTGACCCCCTGAGTTCCGCACAGGGCTAGGGGCGCCCTCTCACTCTCTGCGGGGTAAATACCCAGGTGGCCTGTTCCTCCAGCAGTCTGGCTGACCTTGACCTTGAAGGAATCACTGGTGGACGACCGACACACTGCCCCACCCCGTGCTCAGACCCCATCTGCCAGCCCTGGCCGTCTGCCCTCCCCCTCCCCCAGCACAGGTCCTATGGATTCCCCTTAAGTGGCTTGCAAGGGAAATACATTTAAGGAGGCCGAGCAAACAGGTGTCTCTTAACTTAACCTGGGTGGGGCGTGGTCTTGACAGCTCCTGGCCATTCCCATCTCCACAGACCACAAGGAACAGTCACTCCAGCTCCCACCTCCGTAGCTCTAGGGCTGGTCCCATCTTGGGTATGAGGGGGACGAGACAGTTAGCTTATCTGTAGACCTATTAGCACCTGGCCATCTGCCTCTTCTATTGTACAAGTTTTAAAGGGTTGAAAGGGCCCGAGACCTCAGTAAAGTTCCAGAGGGACGCTGCCAGTCCCACAGAAGGCTGCTCCAAAGCCAGGAAGACAGGGTTATCAGTCTCTTTAGTGGGGCGGGGGTAGGGAGGTGGTGTCTAAGAGATGAAGCAGGTGACCTCAAGGTTGGACCTTAGAGTCCATTTATCTCCCAGACGGGAAGCAATCCACTCATAGTTCAAGGTCATTAGTGAGAGGGACTCCTACCAACAGCACACCTCATTAGGAGCCATGGTCATCCCTCAACTGATAAATGAAAAAACTAAGTGTGGTATGCCCATACAGATGGAATATTACTCAGCCATAAGAAGGAATTAAGGGCATGTACAACAACACACCCAGGTGACCCCTGAGAAGGCCATGCTCAAAGAGGCCAGACACAAATGATTATGTTATAGGGTCCTCTTACATGAAATTTCTAGAAAAAAGAAATCCTTATGTTTTTAAGATTTATTTATTATGTATATTTATTTATGTATATGTATTTATTTATTATTCATTTATTATGTATAGTGTTCTGCCTGCATGCATACCTGCAGGCCAGAAGAGGGCACCAGATCCCACTATAGGTGGTTGTGAGCTGGGAATTGAACTCAAGACCTCTGGAAGAACAGCTAGTACTCTTAACCTCTGAGCCATCTCTCCAGTGCCCAAATCCTTATTTTTTAATTTGACAGGAAACAGGTTAGTGGCTGCCCAGACTGAGAGCTGGGGACCAGTGGCCTTTTGAATGGAAAGGATTTAGAGAAAACTTTCTGGAACTGGATTTTGGCAAGGATTGTAGCACCCTGTTTGTAGCTCCAAACCCACCAGATTGTGTGTCTCCAAATGACTTGTTATGAAACATGAGTCATGTCATTGTAGACTTAAAAACTGAGACCTTACATTTAAAAAATACCAACATACAACAATGATGAGGTCATTGGCTGAACACAGAGCTAAGCGGAGCTGGATGCAACCACTGCATGGTAGGTCTCACCATCACCCCGTTTGCCTTGCTGACACTGGAGTCTCCGTGTAGCCCTGCTGGTCCAGCATGACAGGTGATCAGAGCTTGCCCCTTCTCTGAGTACGTCTTCCCTAGAGAGCCAGGACTAGTCTGGTTGGTTCTTACCTTCCCCTCAGGTCTCTGGTGCATAGCTGTACACAAAGACAGGAAGAGAAGACCAGAAGACACTTGTAGAGGGAACAGAAGGGATGGATGCTCAGAGGCAGGAGGAGGAGTGAGACCCTGAGTGCAGGCATAGCAGAGCTCAGCAGATGTGAGAACACAGACCAGAAAGAGGCCCAGGCCCCAGAGCAGGACCAGCTTACAAGGATGCCACCTAAAGTCAGTCATGCAGGGCGCTGCTGTCACTCTTGAAGTTCTTCTCTGGCGGGCAGTGGTAGTGCACACCTTTACTCTCAATGCTTGGGAAGCAGAGGCAGGCAGATCTCTGTGAGTTCAAGGCCAGCCTGGTCTACAGAGCGAGTTCCAGAACAGCCAGGGATACACAGAGAAACCCTGTCTTAAAAAATAAAACAAACAAACATAAAAACAACAACAACAAAAAAGAAAACAAATAAAAACAAAAAAAAGACAGAAAAAAAGAAAAATTTATCTCTGTGTGTGATATCATTTAGATACAGTCTTGGTGTATAGCCTTAGCTGACCTGGAACTCATTATGTAGACCAGGCTAGCTTTGGACTTGTAGCAACCCTCCTGCCTCTCCCCACAAAGAACTAAGGTTACAGCTGTGTGCCATCATCCCCAGCTTGAAATTAACTTTAAATTACATTTGTGTGTATGTGTGTGTGTGTATCTGTGTGTGTATGTGTATATGTGTGTATGCATGTGTATGTGTGTGTACCTGTGTGTGTACCTGTGTGTGTGTACCTGTGTGTGTATGTGTGTGTATGTGTTTATGTGTGTATATGTGTATGTGTGTGTGTACGTGTGTGTGTGTGTGTGTGTGTGTGTGTGTGTGTGTGTGTGTGTGTGTGTGTGTGTATGGAGGCCAGAAGTTGAATCAGATGTCCTCCTCAATCACTCTCCACCTAATTTTCGGAGAGCTCTGGCAATCCTCCTGTCTCTGCTTTTTGTGCACTGGGACTACAGGTCTGCTTTACCGTACCCAGCTCTTTACATGGGTGCTGGGGATTCAAACTCTGATCCTCATGCTTGCACAGCAGGTACCGTTACCAGGAGAGTCATTTCCCCAACAAGAAATTCTGAATCATTTTGAACAAATGTCCCCACACTGTAGCTTTACCCTGGCAAGTCATGTCGCTGGGCCCGCTCAGGACTCCAGGATGCATCAGAGATGCTGAAACACGAGAGGATGATCATGAAGGACACCCGGGAGAGGAGACAGAGATTCTGAGAGACTTGGAGTTGGTATGAGATCCTGGGAGGAGGGAGTGGCTGGAGACTGCTGAGCCTAACGTCTGCCCTCTGCCAGTTCGTGCACCAATGCATCTATCCATTCCACCAATCCATCCACCAACCACTTATCACCCACACACCCACCCATCCACCTACTAACTCACCTACCAATTCACCCACCCTTCTAGCTACCTAACAGTTCATTCTTCCAGCAACCCACCCACCAATCATCCGTCCAAACACTCACTCATTATCCACCTACCCGTCTATCCACTTGTCCACCTATCAGCTAACAGTATATCTTTGTTTATTTGTTTTGTTTTTCAAGACAGTGTTTCTCTGTGTAGCCCTGGTTATCCTGGAACTCACTCTGTAGAACAGGCTGGCCTCGAACTCACAGAGATCTGCCTGCCTCTGCTTCCCAAGTGCTGGGACTAAAGTTGTGTACCACCATGCCTGATTTAGTATGTCTTTTTTTAAAAAAAAAAAAAACAAAACAGTTTTGTAAATCTCAATCTCTCTCTCTCTCTCTCTCTCTCTCTCTCTCTCTCTCTCTCTCTCTTTCTCTCTCTCTCTTTCTCTCTCTCTAATGTTTGGAGACTCTAGTCTTGATATATTTTCTGCCATCCCCTTTGCTCATTTCCCTGAATACTCAGACCTGTCACTCAGGCTCTACAGAGGGGTCTTCCTTACCCACCCACTCATGCCATCTCCCTCCAGCCCATTACCCTGTCTAGAATTTCTCCATTGATGTTAAAACTACTACTTACTGGCTGGACGGTGGTAGCACACGCCTTTAATCCCAGCATTTGGGAGGCAGAGGCAGGTGGATCTCTGTGAGTTCGAGGCCAGCCTGGTCTAGAGAGTGAGTTCCAGGACAGGCTCCAAAGCTACACAATGAAACTCTATCTCAAAAAAAAAAAATTACTACTTAGAACTATGCTACCATGTCAGTGTTTATCCTCCATCTCTACTGCTAAATCCTAAGAGCTTGTAGCTAATGATCTGCCTCTCTGTAGAAGCCATAACTTATTACTTTTTATTTTATTTTATTTTGGTTATTACTCTTTAAAAATGTGTTTGTATGAATGTCTACATGTGTTTATGTGCATCAAATACGTGCTTGGTACCCAAAGAGGCCAAAAGAGGGCGTCAGATCCTGTGGAACTGAAATTACAAGAGGATGTGAGCCACCAAATGGCTTCTGGGAGCCAAATTTGGGTCCTTTGCAAGAGCAGCCAGTGCTGTTAACCAGTGAGCAGGCGGTGGTCTCGGGTTGTATATGCAAGGTAGATGAGCAAGCCGGGGAGCAAGCCAGCAAGCAGCATTCCTCTGTGCTCTGCTTCAGTGCCTGCCCTGACTTCCCTCAGTGATGGACGTGACCTGTAAGCCAAAGACACCCTTTCCTCCCCGAGTTGCTTTTGGTCATGGTGTTTACCACAGCAACAGAAAGCAAGTTTGGACACTGAGTTTTCTTACATTTGCTCGAGTGGGGCTCAAGCGAAGGATGGAGGGCAGCTTGCAGGAGTTGGTTCTCTTCTTTCACCATTTGGATCCAGGAAATCAAACTCAAGTCACCAGGCTTGATGGCAAGTACCTTTACCCACCTAGCCATCTAGTTTCTTCAAGGCTTTCCTAGATGGATGAGGTGGCGCACTCCTTTAGTCCCAGCACTCGGGAGGCAGAAGCAGGTGGATCTCTGAGTTTGAGGCCAGCCTGGTCTACAGAGTGAGTTCTAGGACAGCCAGGGCTACACAGAAAAACCCTGTCTTGAAAAAATAAAAAAAAATGTTTTTTCTTTTGTGTGTGTGCATATCTCTGATGCATGTTTATGTGAAGACAACCTCGGGTGCTGGTCCTTGTCCTTGTTCAAGACAAGTTCTCTTGTTGTTCTCACTGAATTGTCAGAGGGATTATCCTGTCTGTGGCTCTCACCTCTCTCTTTAGGAGCACTGGAATTAGAAATGTGCTGCTGTGCCTGGCTTTCTGTGGGTTCTGGGGATTTGGTTACATAGCAATATTGAGGCCAACCTGGGCTACGGAAGACTCATTTCTGCCATTCTTCTTTTGGTTTGCTGTTTTTGAGATTGGGTTTCTCTATGTATCCCTGTCTGGCCTGGAGTACTCTGTAGACCAGACTGGCCTCAAACTTGAACTCTCAGAGATCAGCCTGCCTCTGCCTCCTGAATGCTGGGACTAAAGGTGTGCACCACCATGCCTGGCTCATAAGACTTTCAAGAATCCCTCCAAATTTTTTTTTATTAAAAATAATTAATGGTTGGGCTGCATAGTAAGCTCCTGTCTCAAAAACAAAAACAAACAATTTTAGAAGAGTCTAGGTTTTTGTGGTTTTGTTCATTTGTTTTTGAAACAGGGTTTCTCTGTGTAGCTTTGGCTCTCCTGGAACTTGCTCTGTAGACCAGGCTGGCTTCAAATTCATAGAAATTGGACTGCCTCTGCCTCCCAAGTGCTGGGTCAAAGGCATGTGCCACCACCACCCAGCCAGTCTAGGGTTTTTAAAGATTTTTTTAAAATTTATTTATATGTGTATGTGTGTTTATGTCTGTGTGATTACAAACCTGGTGGGTGTGAATCCACTGGAGCTGGAGTTAGTGATGGTGTGAGCCGCTTAACATAGGTGTTGGGAATTGAACCCCAGTCCTCTGGAAGAGCCAGAGGTCCTCTTAACCACTGAGCCATCTGTCTAGCCCCTGGTCTCTAGTTTTATTCCCCTATGGCCCAATGAGAGACAAAAGATTATTTTGAGCCGGGCGTGGTGGCGCACGCCTTTAATCCCAGCACTTGGGAGGCAGAGCCAGGTGGATCTCTGTGAGTTCGAGGTCAGCCTGGGCTACCAAGTGAGCTCCAGGAAAGGCGCAAAGCTACACAGAGAAACCCTGTCTCGAAAAAACCAAAAAAAAAAAAAAAAAAAAAAAACCAAAAAAAAAAAAAAAAAGATTATTTTGATATTTTGTATTTGGTATGACTTGCTCTGTGACCTAGAATGTGATCTATTCTAGAGACGGTTCCTTGGGCTAGCCTCAAACTTGCAGCAAGCTTCTTGCCTCAGCCTCCCAAGGGTTAGCATTATAAGCTTCAATTCAGTATGTAGCAAGAATGACCTTAAACTTCTGATCCTTCTGCTTCCAACTCCTGAGTGCTGGGCTGACAAGCATTCACAACCATGCCTTGTTTGTATGGTGCTAGGGGTCAGCCCAGGGCCTTGTGCACGCTAGGCAAGCACTCTACCACCTCAGCTTCACCCCCAGTCCCTGGGGGGGGGGTTGGGAGGGGGGACGGGACGGGGACGGGACAGACAGAAGACAAGTGTGTTCAGCCTGGGCTTCCTTGCAGCGGTGGGCTCAGGCTGCACTGGGTCATAGAGAAATTTCAAATGCATGTAAAATCTGAGGAAATAGCATTTGTAAGTGGAACAGAATAAAGCAGGCTTATAAACATCAGACCCGTAGCTCCTAGAATAGCAGCCATGGCTACATAGAGTAACCCTGTTTCAAAAAAGAAATAAACAAATAAATATTTTTAAAAAATGCCAGTGGCGACTCTTGGCACACATCTCTGCCCACACTGGGTCTTGTGACCTGTGGAATGAGCTCTCTTCCCAGGGGAGTCCCAGTTCCTCAGTCACAGTTGTGACCTTCCTCCATCCTTAGGCCCTTGGTGGTCTGAGACCTTGCACCACCAAATTTTAGCTCAAAACCATTTGCTCCACCTCTCCAGGCATGGTGAGATGTGTCAGATGCAACTACCAGCGAGGCAAAGGCGTGGTGGTTCAAGTCCCAAGTGAGTGCATGTCAAAGCAATCCAAGGAAGACTCTAGAAGCAGGTCTAACTCTGAAAGATACAAGCAGGAGAGGTTGAAGAGATGGCTCTGTGGTTACAGCCACAAAAGCTTAATGACCCAAATTCGGATCCCCAGAAGACCACGTAAAGGACCGAATGGGTATGGCCTGTTATTCTAGTCTTGAAAGGCAAGAGACAAGAGATGTCCAGAACAAGCTGGCCTGAAAGACTAGGCTTCTCAACCATCTCTGGGTTGGAGTGAGAGACTCTGCCTCAGTGAACAGGTGGAAGAGTCAGGGAGGGTGATTTTTGACATCCACCTCAGGCCTCCCCATGCCAGTGTACCCACACGTGCAAGTATCCTCACATGTCCACAAACCTGTGTTCACATAAATTAATCTTAAAATTACAGAATGTTTAAGCTTTTGTCGAAAGATGCAGCGAGATAGGAGAGAAAGTGACAAAAGATTCTAGAAGCTGAGAAAAATGCACGCTGGAATAGGATGGTTCCAGAGCAGTTAATACCAAACAGGGCAGTAAAGCTTAGCCTTAAAGAAAACTCTTCTTTGAGACAAGGTGTAGTTAATAAAATTCAGACTGGCCTTGAACCCACGACCCTCTAGCCTCAGCCTCCCAAGGACTGAAATTACAGGTGCACCCAGCAGGCATTCTCTCGGTTTTCCTGCCCCTCACTTGTCAGCACACTAGAACCTTATTTTTATTCTCACTGTGTGGTAGTTTGAATGCGATTTCCTCCCATAAGCTCATAGGAAGTGGCACTATTAGGAGATGTGGCTTTGTTAGAGTAGGTGTGGCCTTGTTAGAGGAAGATAGAAGAAAGGAGCTATGGAATTTGCCTCCATGACTAAGGAAATCAGCTGAGGCCAGGCTTGTGTTGGGGTGTCCCTGAATGGGGGCCTAGAGAGGTCATTGTGTGAAGCTGTGAAGGTGAAACCTGGATTGCCTTGGAGAGCCCAAGATATTGGAGATGCTAAGGAGAGCTGCTAACAGAGAGAGAGGAACCAGCTCAAAACAAAGAAGTATGTTGCAGTCAACAAACCTGAAAGGTGTTGGAGATTTGAAGAGCATTTTGACATCAGACATGGAGATGTAAAGTTTGGAGTTTGCCCAGCTGGTTTTCAGCCTTGCTTTGGTCCAATATTCCCTCACTATGCTCTCTTTCCTATATTTGGGGATAGTAATGTATATACTGTGGCATTATATGTTGGAAGTATGCGATCTGTTTTGTTTTTTAAATTTTTATTTTATAGGGGATTACAGATAAGAGATTACATGAATTTCAGAAGAGACTTTCAACTTTGGACTTTTAAACATTGTTGAGATTGTGATCGACTATGGGGACTTTTGAAGTTGAACTAAATTGCATTATGATATTGTTACAAGCTTACAGGAGCCAGGGAGTGGAATGTGGTAGTTTGAATGTAATTGGCCCCTATAATCTCAAGGAGTGGCACTATTAGGAGGTGTGGCTTTGTTGGAGTGGGTGTGGCTTTGGTGAAGTGGGTCACTGTGGAGGGGGGCTTTGAGGTCTCATATATGCTCAAGATACCACCCAGTGTCTCAGACCACTTCCTGTTGCCTGTGGGTCATGATGTAAAAACTCTCAGTTCCTTCTCCAGCACCATGTCTGCTTGCATGCTGCCTTGCTTACCACCATGACAATAATGGACTAAACCTCTGAACTTTGGCAAGTGAGCCACCCCAATTAAGTGTTTTCCTTTATAAGAGTTGCTGTGGTTATGGTGTCTCTTCACAGCAATAGAAACCCTAACTAAGACATACTGTGTATTTTTTTCTTTTTTAAAAAAATTATTGGATGGGTGGTAGTGTAGCAAGCTTTCTGGTTGGACTATCTTTGGGCTACCAGCCTGCAATAATGACTAGGAGATTTATTATTAATTATGAAAGCTTGGCCTTAGCTTAGGCTTTTTCCCAACTATCTCTTATAACTTAATTAACCCATATTTTTTAATCTACATTCTGCCACATGGCTTGGTTACCTCTTCTAGTACATCACTTCTGTCTTGCTCTGAGTCTGCTGGTAAAATTCTGAGCCTAGATTCCTCCTCCCAGTTTCTCTCTCTCTGCCTGGAAGTCCTGCCTACTCTCTCATATTGACCAAAAAGCTATTGACCATTTAGACCTTGATCTACACAATGAGTTGTAAGACAGCCAGGGCTACACAGAGAAGCCCTGTCTCTAAAAACCAAGAACATGGTGCACAGGTTCAACTAAGCAGGGCTCACAGGGGCTCACAGAGACTGAAGCAACAAACACAGACCCTGCATGGGTCTTAGCTAGGTCCTATGCATATAACTTATGGTTGCATAGCTTGGTGTTCTTGTGGGACTCCTAACAATGGGAGTGGGGGGAGTCTCTGGCTCTTTTGCCTTCCCTTGGGACCCTTTTTCTCCTACTGGGTTGCCATGTTCAGCTGTGATATGAGAGTTTGTGCCTAGTCTTATTATATCTTTCTAGGCCACGTTTGGTAGATAGCCCTGGGAGGCCTGCTGTTTTTTGTTTTTTGTTTTTTAAGGAAAGCAGAGGAAGAGTTGATTTGGGAGAAAGGGAAATTGGGGTGAGGGACTGGGAAGAGTAGAAGGAGGGGAAACTGTGGTTGGGATGTAATATATGAGAGAAGAATAAAAGTTAAAAATGTTTATTTTTAAATTAAAAATATTATGTCTAAAGATTTGTTTATTTACTTTAAAATGTTTATTCTTTATTTTTGTTTAAGCTGCATGGTGGTGGATCTGTGCTTGGTCCCCCTAACCCTGTATCTAGGATCTCACAATGTAGGCCTGGGTGGCCTAGAACTCACAGAGATCTGCCTCTTGAATACAGGGATTAACGAAGCACTCCACCATATCCAGCTCTTTTTAATTTAATTTTATTTATATTATAATTGTTATTGTTTTTTAATTATTATATGTATACCTGTTTTGCCTGCATATGTGTCTGTGTACCACTTGTGTGCCTAGCACCCTCAGAGACCAGAAGAGGATGTAAAGTCCCCCAGAACTAGAGTCACAGAGGATTGTGAGCCACCATGTGGGTCCTGGAACAGAGTCCAGGTCCTGGGTCCTCAGCAAGAGCAGCCAGTGCTCTCTACTGCTTAGCCATCTCTCCAGCCCTTCCTTTTTTTTTTTTTTTTTTTTCATCCAAAGGAAAACTCAAGGACAATTTTGTTAGGATTTAAAAGAAAAGCCTCAGGGCAGGTGAGCTGTAAATCTCAGCAGAGGACCAGAGCCCAGTTCCCAGCATCTTCACAGGGTAACTCACAGCTACCTGTAACTCCAGCTCCAGGGACCTAACGCCCCCTTCTGGCCTGAGGGCACTTACATGTATGTGAACACACACAGATAATAATCTTTAAGAAGAAACACATAGCTATTTTAAAACCAAAAGCTCTGAGGACAGAGCTTCCTGCCTGTCACCTCTTTCCTCTGCCCCCACAGGCATCGTGACACAGAAGGCTGTCACCTGCTTAGCTTGAGCTGTCTACTGGACACAGCCCAGACTTACCCAAGGGAGTCTCCTTTGAGGCGTTGCCTCAATCAATTGGCCTGTGGCATGTCTGTGGGAGTAGCTCAGTGGTAGACTATTCGCCAGGCACACACAAAGTCCTGGCCTTTGTCTCCTGCACCACACAAACCAGGCACTGGGAGGTGGTGGCAAAAGGGTCAGGAGTTCAAGGCCATTCTTGGCTACATATTGAGTTCCAGGCCAACCTGGACTACTAGAGACTGTCTCAAAAAAAGTGGCATGGAGGGGCTGGAGCACCCATTTGCTGTTCTTGCAGAGGATCCAATTTCAATTATTCCTAGCACCCACATGGTAGCTCACAACTGTACCCTGTGTATTTATTTATTTTTGTGCACATCCATGAGTGTGTGTAACGATTCTTTTTCTGTCCTGGCGGCCAGCTCCCAAGTAATGACACGGAGACTTCTTATTTTTTGTGAAAGCTCAGCCTATAGCTTAGGTTTGCTCCTAACTATCTCTTATGACTTAAATTAACCCATTCATATTAATCTACATTCTATCACATGGTGTTACCTCTCCTCCATCTTGCACCTTTTCTTGCCTCTCTATGTCTCCTGGCATCTCCTCTGCATCTAGATTCTCCTCCTCTTCCTATCTCTTCCCAGAAATCCCACCTATACCTCCTGCCTAGCTGTTGGTCGTTCAACTTTTTTTTTCAAGATTTATTTATTTATTATGTATACAGTGTTCTGCCTGCATACCAGAAGAGGGCACCAGATCTTATTGTAAATGGTTGTGAGCCACCATGTGGTTGCTGGGAATTGAACTCAGGACCTCTGGAAGAGCAGCCATTGCTCATAACCTCTGAGCTATCTCTACAGCCTAGGTCATTCAGCTTTTTATTACATCAAACACAGCACATACATCTTCACACAGTGTACAAATATCCCACACCATTTCCCCTTTTGTCTAAATAAAAAGAAAAGGTTTTAACTTTACTATATACTATTGTATATAGTAAAACTATATACAATAAGAACAATTATCGGTGGGAGTGCAAACTTGTACAACCACTGTAGAAATCAGTATGATAGTTTCTCAGAAAATTGGGACTCGATCTACCTCAAGACCCAGCCATACCACTCTTGGGCATATACCCAAGGAATGCTCAGTCATACCACAGGGACACATGCTCAACTATGCTCATAGCAGCATTATTCCTAACAGCCAGAACCTGGAAACAACCTAGATGCCCCTCAACTGAAGAATGGATTAAGGAAATGTGGTACATATACACAATTGAGTACTACTCAGCAGAGAAAAATAATGACATCATAAAATTTTCAGGCAAATGAATGGAACTAGAAATATCATCCTGAGTGAGGTAACCCAGACTCAGAAGGACAAACATGGTATGTACTCACTCATAAGTAGATACTAGATATAAAGCAAAGGACAACCAGACAGCAACCCACAGATCCAGGGAGGCTACCTAGCAGGGAGGACCCTAGGATGACTGTGGCTTATAATAAGTTTTGGTTTTGCCCAATCAGTGGGCAAGCTTTAATGAAACATTTCATTATTAGGATAAGAATTTGTACTGTATCAAGCTGATGAAAGGATATGCTGGCTGTACTTTCAGGAGGGAAGGCTAAAATCTTTTTAGATTATGGATTAGCCTATATAAAAAATGTCTTCTGTAAATCAAACAGTGAAGGGGAAGATGAATAGAAATTTTACTTACACAACTTAAGTAAAACATAGTTCTCTGAACAGATGAAGATAGGTTTCTTCTGTATCCCAGAATCTAATCAATATTTATATGTATAATTCAGCTATTATTTGGCTTAAAATGGCTTACTGGGAAATGTTATCATTTACTATTTTCTACAGAGAAAATATTTTCCAGTTTCAAATAACTCTGGACTTTGGAATTATAACCTGTTTTTATGTTAAAAAAACATTTAAGTGGAAAATGCTGAAGGACTACTGAACTCAATATTGTATTTACATATCTATATCCGTATAAATGTTTGTTTTAAAAGGTGAAAAAAAAACAAAAAAGAAAAAAGAAAGAAAAAACCATGATGTAGAGAGATCTAGCTTGAACAATGGACACACACTTTCAGCCACCACCACTTGTAGCAAATATGAAGCCCTCAGTGAATATTTTCAAATGAATGTAGGATGGTTCCATAATTAAATGAAGACTGCAGAAAGATTTGCTTGTGTGTTTAGAGACAGGGCCTCCTGTAGCCCTGAGCTGGCCTGGAACTAGAGAGGAGTTTACCTTGGACTCCCTCTACCTCCTGAATTATGGGATTAAAGGTGTGTTTAAAAAGAAGAAGAACAGTTATCAAGTAGGGATTACATTCACAATGACTAGTCCATTTGATTTGGCAAATTCAGAGAAACTACTCTGTTATCTATCCTATCTTGGTGAGTCCAAAGTTTGGTATCTAATTCACTTTCTATCCTAACTTGTATTACAACCCAAAACTATCTTTTTAGACCTCTAAAACATTTTCTTAGATAAATAATTTAAGCTTCTATGTCTCTCAACTTTATACATTTTATACCTCTTTTGTGAGTTTCTTTTCTGAATCTGGTAACAAAGAAAACTGTAGCTATCTAATTCACTTTCTATCCTAACTTGTATTACCACCCAAAACTATCTTTTTAGACCTCTAAAACATTTTCTTAGATAAATAATTTAAGCTTCTATGTCTCTCAACCTTATACATTTTATACCTCTTTTGTGAGTTTCTTTTCTGAATCTGGTAACAAAGAAAACTGTAGCTATCTCATCCTCAATTCCATCATAGACTCAAGAAGGATATAGTATTACCTGAGTAAACATGAAGTGCAGCATAAACTACTTCTAAAACTATAAAAATGACAAAAACAGCTTGCTGCCTGGATAGTCATCCAAGGTTCCTTTGCAACGTTGGGACATCCATCTTTGGCCTACAGACCTACAATATCTGACAGACTTTTCTGTGAATCAGAAATTTTGAAGGACTGTCCTACCTTGTCTTGGCAAAGTTCTGCAGTTGTCGTGTGTGTGTGTGTGTGTGTGTGTGTGTGTGTGTGTGTGTGTGTTCTGTTCATCCAGTTTGAACAGCATACCATCAGTAGTCCAGGCGCAAGGGCAGTTTCTTGCCCAAATGGTTAGCTTTGTCACAATAAAAGCAAACTCCATATGGCGGTTCTTCCATGCCCATCGTCCTCTTGATGCTGCCAGAGGCAGATGTGTCTCATCGTCATGAAAAGACTTAGGTTATTAAGACATCTTAAATGCCATATTATGTAGGTCTCTGAAGTATTTAAAAACCACCTATCTTTCTAAAATATATCTCTGTTTAACCTTGAAAACTTACGTAACATGACTACAAGTTTGATTACTGTAGATGACTAACTGCTAACCTGTATTTCTTAATTATACGTTACATTTTTAAATGAGCTGCATAGTTACAATACCTTAAACAAGAGCAGAAACATATGCATAGTATGCCAAAATAACTTTAAATTTGTATCAATATACAAAAATATCTTAAACAAGAGTAGAAACAGATATAGAGTACAGTCTAAGGTGTGTGTGTGTGTGTGTGTGTGTGTGTGTGTGTGTGTGTGTTTTCCCTCTGAGCCATCTCACTGGCCTTGTCTTCATTTCCTGAAGTGGTGAAACTGAGGCTGACAAGGAACAGCACGCTGACACTCCTAGCCTCTGCTCTGATGTCTTCACAAGTTTCTCTGGGACAGCAACCAAGGCCAACCTTCCCTTCTCTGGGTGCTGGGGGGAAGGGACAGAGGAAACCAGAGTGGAGTCATTGACCTGAAGGTAGGGAAGGGCACTGTCACAGGACGTTTGCACTCTCTGGTGGGAGCCCCGGGGAACAGGAAGAGCCCCATGGATTCCGAGTTCCTTTCCCCACGTCCATGGGCACCTTGTTTCTGTTGTGCTTGTGACGTCTGCGCTGTCCCTCACTGAACCTGGTGACGCTGGCTGAACAAATACTACCTCCGCTATTGACTCAAAACGTGTACAGGGACTCAAAGTTCAAGTCCAGGGGGACCTGAAGCTTTGAGGGGGAGGGGGAAGCACCGAGTTCTGGGATTACAACATTCTTTATTATGGGGTAGAGTTCCCTCAAACTGTGTCCCATAGCTGGGTTTCCAGAAATCGTATGCACTTGGATGGAAACCTGTTGGGCGCTGCCGATGGGAAAGGAGGCTGGGGAAAGCGACCATGCAGCGGCCGCGCTCTTAGCAAGACAGTAGGGGTTTTGAGAATTCCCTGTTGTCTATCTGTAGTAAGTGGGATAATTAGGGTTAGGATGTGGCTTGGCCTACTATGTGTAAGACCTTGTCTATCGGCACTAGTACTGCAAAAAATAACAAAATAGGAGGGCTGTGGTAGCTCAGTGGTAGAGTACCTGCCTAGCATGCATTAGTCTACTTAACTTATTCTTTTCATTGTTCTCAAACTTGATATGTGGCCAATGACAACCTTGAACTTCATGCTGGGATCACAAGTGTGCATCACCACATCTGCTTTATGTGGCTCAGAGGATGGAACCCAGGACTTCAAGCATGCTAGACAAGCACTCCAACACCGAGCTACATCACCAGGCCTGGTTTGTTTCTTCAGAATTTTTATTTTAAAAAATATGTGTGGGAGGGTATGTACACACGAATGCAGGTGCCCGAGGAAGGCCGGAAGAGGGCCTCAGGTCTCCAGAAACGGGACTTAGAGGTGATTGTGACCCCCCTCTTGATATGGGTGCTGGGAATCAAACTTCGGTCCTAGGCAAGAACAGTGCTCCCTCTTAGCTGTTGAATCATTTTCTCCAACTCTGTTTTTGTTGTTGTTGTTTGTTTGTTTTGATTTTTTGAGACAAGGTTTCTCTGTGTAGCAGTCCTGAATGTCCTGGAACTCACCTTGCAGACCAGGCTGGTCTTGAACTCACAGAGATCCGCCTGTCTCTGCCTCCCAAATGCTGGGATTAAAAGCGTGCACCACCACCACGCGGCTTTATTTTTTATTTTATTTTATTTTATTTTATTACTTTGAGACACGTTCATGCTGTAGCCCAGGCTGGCCTCCAATTCATATGTGATCCTCCTGCCTCAGTCTCCCAAGTGCTGGGATTATAAATGTGAGCCACTACAGAGGGCAAACGTGTCTATCGTGAGCAGCTGGCACAGTCTATGTGATTAAAACTGGGGAAGAATGTAAAAAAAAAAGCAGAAGAGCTTGAGAAAAGTTATTCTAGCTTGGGGCCAGTTCCTGAGATATTTTCAGCGCTCAGGGAGTTTAGGTTAGGGCCCAAAGCTCTCCCCAGGGGCGCGCGTGCTCGCTCGCTGGCGGCGGGAGAGGGGGGGCGGTCGGTTCGGAGCGGTGTTCTTTAAGCTTTTATTAATAGCCACCTCGGGAGCTACAGTCCCTAGGAGCAGAGTCATAGTGGGGGCAAAGGAAGGAAAATGAGGTTCCCATAGCATAAACCAGTTGCAGGCGGTTCTGACTCATTACGGTACCTCCCCAGGGCACAGGTACACGAAGTAAAAGGCGCCGGGGCGCTCCCATTGACCAAGTCCCCGCCCTGCTCCTGCCCCGCCTGCCCTGCAGGTGGCACCCAGGCGGCGGCAGGGAGGGCCCACGGTCAAGGCCGCAGAGCCTTCCCGACAGACAGGGCACAGGGCCAATCCAGACGGACGCAAGGGAGGAAGTGTCCTTGGGGAGGGGACTGGTTAGCGCTGGGGTTCTAGGGAGAGGAGGAAGGGCATTTAAGGTGAGTGTGACAGTCCACACTGTAAAGGAGCTTTAGGTAGGGAGCGGCAGGAGGTGACGCTAGGGCCACCAGGGCAGATGCAACAGGTAGCAGTGCAGGGCCTAGACTCCTGCCTTCTAGGTCGGAGAAAAGCGGCCTTCCTCAGGCAAGCCTCAATAACAACAATAATAACAACAACAACAATAATGATAATAATAATGCCAATGAAATTAAGAAGTTCTTCCCCCTTCACCACTTTCGGCCGGGTGGACGGAAGAAAGTGTTTCCAGATAGCACCTCGGTTGGTGCCACCCACATGTCACACTTGTCATATGCTTCCACGCCCAGAAACAGGTGCTCAGAGAAGGATGCTTAAGAAGGCCCATGGCATGTGCGTGTGGATGTCCCTAAATGTCCTTTGGAGGCCGGTTTAGTTAACTCACAGCAGAACTGTGCGGCCAAGTGAAAGACCCCAATTATCTCCGAGTCACTTCACATAAACTAAGTAAAACGGGCAAAGTTACACGCAGCAATCGCCTGGGCTTTTAAAACAATAGGGAGTTGGGGGCGCGGTGAGACACAGCAACGGTTAACCATAGTCGGGGGCGGGATCAAAGGGGAACTTTCATTTTCTCTTCTGAACCCTTCCGTAGCACCACAGGGAAAGATGGAGGCAAACAAGGCTCTTCCATGACCCGGCGTGCTTGACTTCAATCTTCCTTCTTCAGTGCCTTTATGGAGCGGTTGCTCTAAGCAGGGCCTGGATCCGCAGCCTGGGAGGGCGCCCCACCTGGCGGGGAGAGCGCCCTGCCTGGTCTGGCCCGGCTTCTTCGTACGGCACCCGCGGAGCACCTGCTACCTTCTTCCCCTGAGTGCTGCCAGGCGGTCCCTCTGCAGAGGGCCGCTCTGCACCAGGTTCCAATCTCTTCTCTCCCGGCACCTACTAGTTCTAGGCGTCCAAAGAGTAATTCTATTCTATTGCTTTTTGGTGCTGAAAATCGATGATCTTACACAGGACAGGCATGCACCACACCATGAGCTACACTCCCAGACCCCAATTGTCATGCAAATGAGACTTTTTTTTTTTTAAACCTAGATGATTTTATACCAGGGAGCCTACGAGTGTGTTGGCCTCTGGAGCCAACCTGCCCTAGGATAACAAACATATGTCACTCAGGCTTGGGACTTGGGCTTCTTCACTCGGTGATGTTAGGGAAGCCATTCCATTCCTTTTTCCGCCTAGCTCCTGTCTTGTTTTGTTTGGTTGGTTAGTTGGTGGGTGGGTTTTAAAAAAAAAAAAAAAAACAACAACCAGTCCGGAGCATAAACAGCAGGGGTGCAGAGAAGTTTATATGCCTGTGCGAGTGTAAGCCAGGCATGATGTAAAGAGTTTTTGTGGGCATAACCCTACCTAATGAGTTAGTCCCTTTTGCAGAAGAAGAAACAGGCTTGCGAGGTGAGGAATGTTGTACTAGGACGGCTGTTGGCAAGCTCCGGTGCTAGCCTCAGTTTCCTCACGGGACTCCTCCCCTTAGCCCCGCCCCGTCCAGGCCCCGCCCCGTCCCGCCCGCGCTGCAGCCGGGCCCAGCTCAGCCAATCACCCGCGGCGCGCGTCCGTACGCTTGGCCTCGCCCGCCCCGACTCGGACTCGGCTCGCTCATTCCGCCGCCGGCGTCCTCAGACTCGGTAAGGCAGCGCTTGGGTAGCGCTGCGGCACCGCCCTGGGCCGGGCGCGCGGGTGTCACCTATGGGAGCGCGGAGGGGGACACAGACTGTGCCCACAGGGTTCGCGGGAGCTGCGCGTTGGAGAGGCTGAGGGCACTCCCTCCCCCGCAAAGTGACCGGTCTGGGGATCCCCGGGTGGGAGGAAGGATGCTTGATCCCCGGACTGGGCAAGATGCCTTCGCCAGGGACGCGTGGGGCCTCGGCCCCTGGTGTCCCTCCCCACGGTGGAGTCTCTCTGCGCGTGGGTTTGGGGTCCTCAGTGCACCATGACGAATGCTCAGGATTAGGCACGACTCCTTGGTACCCTGTCAGTAGGGACGTCAACTCCTTTTCCCGCCCCATCCCACTCCCCACTCTGCGGGTGGCTTGGGGGCCAGTGTAAACGCCGAGCCCTTTTCCAGCCCCATCCCACTCGTCACTCTGCAGGTGGATTGGGCCCGGGGGTCCGCGAGGGTCGGGCGCGGCAGCAGGAAGGATGCTCGGCCTCGGGACTTGGCAGGTGGCCGGCGCCCCCTCCCCGTGCGGGTCCCTGCAGTGCAGCCGTCGGGACACGCCCTTGGCGCAGAGACTCAAGGGTTGAGCACCCCTCACTCTCTGTTTTGTGCGGGGTTCAAGGGCAGGTGGGTGTCCAGAGACTGCCCAAGGTCGCGCAGGGACTGGAGCCCGGGAGGGTGGGGGTGTCACGTGACCCGGCCTGGGCGAACTTGGCCAGGGACAGCCCGACGGCGCGGTCTGGGCAGCCCCGAGATCCGCTTGGCTGTGTTCTAACAGCCGGTTTTTCTTCATCTTCATATTGTGAATCCGGGCCTGGCTTTCGTTAACGCCACAGAAAACAGATGAATGCTCACTTTTTTAAAGGAGTTAAAAAGTTCCTAGGGTGAACCAGGCTAGACATAGATCAAGATCAGTACTCTCAACTCCGGCGGACTCTCAGCTCCTTTCCGTCCCGTGCATTCAAACAGCAGTTCCAAGAACAAATTTTAGTCGGAAACTGCTAACTTTGAAAGTTCGTAAATAAAACGAAAGTGAGTTTAGAAGCCTTTGGGAACGCGTATTTAGTTACAGCATTTCCTCGCACAGGCGTCTGGTTTCTGGTCATTCCTGATATTCAAGCATGTTTATCTCTGTCAAAACCACAAGCCAAATGAGTAAAATACAGCTTTGGCCTTTTATTTGTGCCAGCAAGCATACATTTCCCCCACCCCGTCTCTAGTCAGTCGACTCTGGGCTAAGTGAGGACATAAACCTGAGGACTTCGGTGCGGGGACCGTGCAGGGCAGTAGGCAGGACTGCACCATCCGCAGTCAGTGTCTCGCTGGACTGTCTCTGCGGCAGCACCAAAGCTCTTTTGTCATGTAAATTACTGTTATCTTAACTATGTCGCCTCGTTAGATTAACCTTACACTTGATTTTTCTCTTTTATCTATTACTTTTTTTTTTTTTTTTGAGATTGGGTCTCATGTAGCACAGGCTGGCCTCGAACCCCTTGATCTCCTTCCTGCCTTCCCCCCCACCCCACCCCCAAGTGCTGTGATTTCAGGCGTGTACTACCACTCCCGGCTTTGAACTCCGTCTTAACCGTTTCTGGAATCGACCCCGGGTCAGGTTTTGTATCAAAATTGGCCGAAGCGGCTTCTTGCACAAGACAAAACCCTTTCGAGTTTGAGCTAGAAAGCCACCTGACTGCAGATGAGGGAGAGAAACGCCTCCCTCCCGCCGCTGCGCTTGGCCGGGACCCAGTGGTCACCGAACGGGCAGGCCTGGTTCTCCCGGGATTTGGGGGCGCTGGCCGGAGTTTACCCAATCCTGATTCCTCTTGCCCATTTTGCCCATTCATAAAAGCGCTGTAATTTTTACTTTTTTTTTTTTTTTTTTTTTTTTTTGGCTTGGGATTCTCGGTGAAACCCTTTGAGGCAGAGAGTCCGCAGGCTGTTTTGTTGCAAGCGACATCTGTTGTCGGACAAAGCGGTCGGTGGCCCGGGGCGGCGCTCTGGGATGGCAGCGGCGACGCGCGCCGGCTAGCTCCGGAAGGCCTGCGTGGGCTCGGCCGGTGGAACAGGATCCGAGCGCCCCGGACGCGCCAGCACGGGGGCGGGGCTCCCGTAACCTTTCCCCTACTTTTCTCAGCCGCCACGTGACCCCCGCCGCGGTGGGGGAAGGGGCGGGGCGGGAAGCCGCGGTTGCTAGTGCCCTTCCCTTCTCGAGCGCCTTGAACTTGCAGTCTTGGTCTCCAGGCGCCTAGCGGCCCGGGACGCTCCTGTACTTTGACCGTTTGCAGGTTTTGTTTTGTCGGAAAATATGTTTAGTCACCCTGCATAGATATTTACGGCTAGGCCAGAGTTTTATGGCTGGTGGAAGCCTGCACTTGAATTACGTTAGAATAAATGGTAGTCCAAGGTGAATCTCTTTTAAAAGTGTGTTTAGCAGATGTCCAGTCCCCTGAGGAGGGAGGATCGCTTGAATCCGGGAGTTGAGGGACGGCTTGGGAATATGCAAAGATCCATCCCCAGAAAGAAGGAAAGAAATGGGGCGGGGAGGGGGGGCCGGGATTGCTAAGCCAGAGGCTCGCCTAGCAGGCTGAAAAAAGGGATTACTGCACACTTGAATTAATGCCAATTTGAGCTTTTATTGCAAGAACTTTTGTTGTTAGGAAAATAAGCCTGCTGCCAAACCTGACGACCTGAGAGGGATTCAATCCCTGAACTCACAGAGTGAAAATTATCCCGACTTCCGCCCACGTGCTATAGTGTATAGTGTGTGTTTGTTGCACTACCATAAATAAACGTGATACACATTTTTGTTTAAGTAAAAAGCAATACCATCGTACTGTGCAAAGCTGAAAAGGCGAAAATGGGGGGTGCCATGTGATGGCTTTCCTGCTTGGTAGCTGGTGCAGAGGCCACACCTGTGAGCAGTTTCTTCAGGACTGTGATGGTGTTTGGGAGGTGGGTAAAGGGGAGCAGGGTTTAAGGCCAGCTGCACTAGCAGGACGTCGGATTCCTGAGCGGGATACACAAGAACTTGCTTCTAAACCAAACCTAGGCTATGCATAGTTTGGGTTGTTTGGTTTTACCTGACACAAGGAGTAAGTTCTGCTTGTTGATTTCAAATATCTGTTACCTTTTGTACCCTTCACCTTGAACCCCATGCAAATACTGAGGCGGACATTGGGTCCCCGTAGGCGCTGGGCTAAGGCCAGCTTTGCCCTGTTTAGGTAACGTGGCAGCCAGGTTCCGAGAAATGCCCACCTTTGCCCTTTTTGTGCGAGTTGTTCTGACCTTCAGGAATGTTTTTCCGAAGTTAATAACAGAGGGCACGCTGCCCGTGGAGGGGCCCAACACCTGGGTAACTGCCGCTTGGAAGGTTGGGAAACACAGTGGCTGCTGACCTTACCTCTGAGGAGTGCCAACCCATGTTGCACACAGACCCATTTAGATAAGAGGGAAGTTTGATATGGTTGAAAACATCTTTACTCCCAGTGGGGTTTGGGGGTGGTGGTGTGCTAAGGCAGGAAGATTGCCATGAATTCCAGGGCTATATAGCAGGACCTTCTCTCAAAAATTAAACAAAACAAACCCAAAACAGCAAAGCCAGGCTTAGCTGTCTATGCCTATAATCCCAGCTCTTGGGAGATGGAGACAGAAATTTAGGAGTTCAAGATCAGCCTCAGTGACATACCCAGTTTGGGGCTAGCCTGGACTACATAACAAAACAAGGAAATAAAAAATGCTGTGTTATGCACTGGTGTTGGTGGCTTGTGGCACTTAGGAATGCAGGGTCATCTGGACTCTGTCCCCTTGTCCAAGTGTGGTCGGAGCTGAGTCTGTTACTTCTGTTCCTTAAGTCCCTCCAGAATTCAGCTTCCTCTCGGTCTCCCTGACCCTGTGCAGGCGTGCGTGTTCTTGCTGAAGGAAGGACAGAGGTTGGGGCACCCTTTCTCCACTGGACTGATCCAGCCTACTGATATTAAATTAAGAGGGTGGGGGTCCTTTGGGAGTTTCACTGGTTGTACCCCAGAAGTTCATGCCTGGGAGGCAGAGACCAGAGGAAGTGGTTGGGCCCCTGCCTCAGTGCCTCTTCCACCATGCTCTGTACCTGATACCAGCATCCTACCCCCATCCCGGCCACTAGCTGCAGTGACCTCATCCACACCCACCTAGATGGCTTCCTTTGGGGTTCCCTTGGCTTTGGGTTAAGCCATAAATAGAGAACTCAGCATGCCTTGTTATGATGCCCTGAAGGGACATTCATATGCAAGGAACAGTGAGTGACTCCTTACACCTCTACCCACCTTGAAACAAGAGTCTCACTATGTACTCCTGGCTAGCCTGAAACTCACTGTGTAGACCTTGCTAACTGGCTGACCTGGAACTTCTGATCCTCTTGCCTCGACCTCAGCCCTTTATGAAATGGATTCATCCTTAGCTTCCCAGCAGCTGCCGTGGCTGAGGAAGGTCTAGCCCGGGAGATTTGTTGAGCACAGCCCATTCATCGTGTCCTGTGGGTCAGTGAAGGCATTCTGAGAAGAAATGAATGAACTGTCCAGGTTAGTCAGAAGAGAGGCTAAGTACCCCGTGCTGACATTGAGGCGTTTACGTAGGTGGGGTGTGGAGGAAGAGCAAGGACGGACACCCACTTTCTTGAGCACAGGCTCCTGCTGGAATGGCAGAGTGTAGTGCTTTGTGCGGATGAACAGTGTATACGAGTGATGTTGGCCAGTGACAGAGAGCTGGAAGTGAACCCACATCTGTGTTGAAGCCACTTTCTGAGCTAGGCCCAAGTACCCGTGTCACAGAGCAGGGCTCTTAGTGGTGACCCCCACCCCCATTCATGCAGACTGAGACTGCCTGTGACCAGATGTGAGCATGCCTGGGTGTTCATTTCTTCCTCTGTAGCAGCTCTGATGCCTGCCCTCCTGTGTGCCCCGACTCCCATGAGACTCCACTAAGGGGTTAGAACTCAGTCTCAGCACTCAGGCGGCAGAGGCAGGCAGATCTCTAAGTCTGAGGCTGGCCTTGTCTTCTGTGAGTGTGACCTATGCACAATCTTGAACTTCGTGATGCTTAAAAAAGAAAAAAAAAGGTTTATTCTATTTTGTTTTTGAGACAGGGTCACACTTTGTAATTCTAGCTGGCCTGGAATTCGCTGTGTAGACCAGGCTGGTCTTGAACTCACAGAGATCTACCTGCCTCTGCTTCCCCAGTGCTGGGATTGAAGTGTGCCACCACACGTGTTTTTGTTTTTTAACTTTTTAAACTTGTGTGTGTGTGTGTGTGTGTGTGTGTGTGTGTGTGTGTGTGTGTGTCTGCATATGTGCACATGAGTGCAGGTGCCTCTGGAGACATCAGCTGCCCTGGGGCAGGAGACAGGTGGTTGTAAGCCGCCTGACATGGGAGCTGGAAGCCAAGCTCCATCCTCTGAAGAGCAGCATACACTCTGAGCCTCCGTCAGCCTTGTCCCTGATAAGTGAAAACACTATACGTCCCATAGAATGTGAATGTAGGAGGTTAACTTTGGATCTTTCCCTGGGGCTGATGGAGTGAAATGCCATCTTCTCTGTGACTCTGGTGATTTCAGTGTGACCCCAGGCCCTTCACAGGACATTATATTGCTAAGGTACAACATTCAGTAGATTGGATTGAGTCAACATGTTTTATTTTTCCTTCCATTTTTATTTATTTAATTATTTATTTTGAGACTGGCTGCAAGGTTGTTTGGTGGGGTGTGGGATTCAGCACAGGGGAAGCCCTCAGGAGTGCAGGTCCAGGGGACCACAATTTGTACCCCGAGTCATCAGGGATGAATCAGTCTCAGCTTCCATGTCTTCAAATCCATCTTCCTTAAACTTGAAGCCCTGCGCCTTTGAGATGCGGATCCTCTGGCGTCCAGGGAACCCAGCCCCTAGAAGGGCCTCATTCACACCTCCCTTACTCTGAAGCTTGATGAGCATGGGCATGCTGACCTAGTCAATGTGAACCCTGGCCGCTGTGCCTGGGGACTTCTCAAAGGCATCCCATACCTATCTGGAGCTGAGGTTGGGGACATCAGCGGCATGAATATCCACCAGAAACCTGTCCCCAGGGTCTCTTAGGGCAACATATACACTTGACAAGCTTCTTTAGCTACAACCCCACCATTCTTAATGAAGCAGAGGTGGAGTCAGGAAAGGTATCTAAGTAGAGGCTTAAGCACAAGAGTTAGGAGGAGAGGCACTCAGTAGAAAGTGAGACAAGACACGTCTGAGAGCATGGAGAGTTGGTGGGAGCCCTGTTTTCATCTAACACTTTTTTTTTTTTTGAGACTTATTTTCTGGAGATGGTGACCCATGCTATAATCCCAGGACTCTCTATAGGCAAAGGAAGGCAGTTCTCTGTGAGTTTGAAGCCAACTTGGTATATACAGTTAGTTCCAGGCCAACCAGGGCTACATCGTGAGAACTTGTCTTTAAAAAAGTTGTGTGTGTGTGTGTGTGTGTGTGTGTGTGTGTGTGTGTGTGTGTGTGAACCACTTGAGTGCAGTGACCTCTGAGTCTAGAAGAGAAGGTTGAAGACACTAGAGCTGGAGTTTGAGGTGTGTGAGCTACCCCACGTGGGTGCTGGAAACTGAACTCCAGTCTTCTGAGATCAGCACACATTCTTAACCCCTAAGCCATGTCTCCAGACCCATTCAACAGCATTTTTTTTAACCTGGAGGGGGTCTGTGGCGTGTGACCCCTGCCCCTGTAAATCGGGACATTTGTAGGTAGAGTTTCCAGATGTCAGGATTGCGGCTGGACAGGTTTTCAGGTTGTCACTGTGTTCTGCGTTGCTCGTATTGCAGATGTCAGGTTGCTGAGGGGACAAACGTGCACAGGATGAGCAGGGCAGCACCAGAGGTTATGGGACATTTGTGGGAACAGTGTCTTGGCATGAGGAGAAGTTTGAACTTCTTGAGCTGATAGATGCGTGCCCCTTCCTGCAGTCACAGCTCAGGCTGGCATTCTGTTCTGGCCATGTTGGATCCAGGTGCTGTGTTTCAGAATGGATGGGCTGTACTGTTAGCCTTGTCAACATATGTGTCCCTTGTTGTTGAACAAATTTTACATGTATTTTTTGTGGTGGAGCAGGTGTGCACACACACACACACACACACACACACATACACACACATACACACTTCTGTGCCACCTGTGAGGAGGTCAGAGGACAGTTTGTGGGAATTGGTTTTCTCCCTGTCCTGTGTGGGTCTCTTGAGGACTGAACTCATGTTGTCTGGCTTGGCAGCAAGAGGCTTCTTCTGTTGAACCACCTCATTGGTCTCCTTTATTATTTTTATTGCTGTTTTGTATTTTTTTTTAAAGATTTATTTATTCACTATGTATACAGTGTTCTGGCTGCATGCCAGATCTCATTACAGATGGTTGTGAGCCACCATGTGGTTGCTGGAAATTGAACTCGGGACCTCTGGAAGAGCAGCCAGTGCTCTTAACCACTGAGCCATCTCTCCAGCCCTTGTTTTGTTTTTGGGTTTTTTTTTTTTTGGTTTTTCGAGACAGGGTTTCTCTTGTGTAGCTTTGCGCCTTTTTCTTGGAACTCATTTGGTAGCCCAGGCTGGCCTCGAACTCACAGAGATCTGCCTGCCTCTGCCTCCCAAGTGCTGGGATTAAAGGCGTGCGCCACCACTGCCCGGCCTTGTTTTGTATTTTTTGAGAGAGAGTCTTGTATATGCATGCTGTCCTCAAACTCACTGTGTAGCTGAAGGCAGTCTTGAACTTCTGGTCATTCTGCCACCACCTCTTGAGTGCTGGGATTTCAGGGGTGTCCCACCAACCTTGCTTTAGTGGTGCTGGAGATGTGCAATCACCAGGACTTCTGGCAGGCTCGGCAAGCACTCTGTCAGCTGAACCATATCCCCAGCTCTGGTTATTTTCTTTATAAAAGAGTATCCTTTGGTGGCTTTCCCTAAATCCATTTTGCCAAAGTCACATTTCTCTGATTACCAATTCTTAATGACATGGTGCAGTATAAAGCCTAAATTTGAGTTTCCTTTACTTTTACATTGCTTTTCTTTTTGAGACAGGACTCACTATGTAGCTCTGGCTGGCCTGGAACTGGAGATAGAGACCAGGCTGGTCCCAAATGTACAGAGATCCTCCTGCCTCTGCCTCCTGGGATTACAGGTGAGCACCACCACATTCAGTTTTTATTTATTTACTTTTTTATTGGGATAGGGTCTCGGGTAGCCTAGGCTGGCCGTGTAGCCAAGGATGCCTTTGACTTTATGATCCTCTTGCTTTCGCCTCCCAAGTGCCAGAGTTAGAAGTGTTCACCATCATGTCCAGCTTGAATTTTTACAGAGTGCGACAGGTGGGAGTTGTGTTATTTCTGAGGGTGTAGGTTGAATGATGACTGAAAATTTACTTCTTACCATCGAAATGCTAAGCAGACCCGACACCGCTTCCACTTTGAGAGCAGATGGCACGGCCATAAACCTACATTCATTTTCTACCCTGACCTGAACTGTTTTGTCTAGCCCATCAATGCGGGTGTCGTATGGTGATGTGCCTTACTGTGGGAAGTCACCTGTGGCCGACTTATATAAGGCTAGGGAATGCTCAGCCATGAATTCGAGGTACAGCTTTTTACAGTGAAGGCTCCTTGCTCCGCTTAATCTACGACCACACGTGCCCCAAGTGAAAAAAGCTGTTGAAATCTGGTAGCCAAAGTGACAGAATTTCCAAGGTGGAGTCTTTGAAGGGGACAGAGGTTAGTGTCTTGGTCTGGAGATCGAATCCGTTCTCATAAGGCGCACTAAGTCAGTGCCTGGGGCCCCGCCTTCTCCTCTCCACATGCTCACTTCCACTCTTGTCCAGGCTCCCACCAGTCCAATGGCTTCTCCTGTCAAAGGACATAGCATAAAGCCCTCACCAGGAGGGAGTGACCCTGAACTCCCCAGCCTCTGGAACTGTGAGACATGTAAATCTCTTTATAAAGTGCCCCACCCTCGGCTGTCCTGTTACAACAACTGAAATGTGCTAAGATGTCCCTTTGTACCCCAAACCCACCAAAAGCACAAGGTACGCATGTCCCGTTCTAAGTCACTTCCGCTGGACACATCAGTCATACTGAGGTTTGTAAATCTCTTTTTTATTTTTGATGTGCGTGCATTTGACATGTGCATGTAGTCCAGAGGCCCGCAGCCAGTGTGGTCTTCAATTTTTCTCCAACCTTTTTTAGACAGAATTTCTCTGTGTAGCTGTGGCTGGCCTGGAACTCGCTCTGTAGACCAGGCTGGCCTCAAACTCACAGAGATCTGCCTGCCACTGCCTCGCGAGTGCTGGGGTTAAAGGCATGCGCCACCACCAAGCTCAGCCTCTCCAAGTTGGAGCCACTTCTGTTTAGGAGAGCAAAGCATTCCTAGGAGTTACAGGTGATAAGAGACCCCACTGGCAGCATCTTTGGGGTCTGTCCAGAGGCAGGGCCCAGCGCTCATCAGCCTGGTGAGGGATGCTTGCCATGTTCCTAGATCCCCTACCTGGAATCCCGCTAAGCTGCCTCTTCCTGTGGGTGATGCTTTCTCTAAGGATTTCCAGCAGTTGTTTACTGCTAGGCGAGATGGACAGCTGGTGAGGGATTAGAGCTGGAGGCAGAGCTTGCTCTTGTGCACCGTGAATTATGCAATTCTGGCGGGCAGCTAGGCCACACTGATAAAGTTAGCCCTGGGCCATTTGTAATAGTTGAATTTCCCTGCTGGCTGCCACCTATTATTTTGGGTACAGCAGTGACCTAAGCCAACGTGTGTTGCAACTGCAGGAATCTTAAGCTGGCCTCTGCTGTCACGGCCACCACTGCACTTTGGTAAGTAAGGACATGCCCGTTGGATCTGGGCCTAGACTTGATTCCTGCTCCGCTGTTGGCTGGCTGTGACCTTAAGCAAGCTTCAGATGTCTGTCTTGTTTTCCTCGGTAGTGAATGGGGACAGTCATGGGTTCATTTCTTAGAGTTGTAGTGAGAATTTAATGAGTGGGTAGAGGTAAAACAAATTAGTAAGAAAATGATGTCAGGGGGCCTACTGGGATGGCCCATGCCTTTGATCCTACTTGGTAGGCAGAGGAAAGTTGATCTTTGTGAATTCTAGGCCAGGCAGGGCTACACAGGCCCTGTCAAAAAAAAAAAAAAAGAAGAAAAAGGCAGGGGCCGAGGAGACGGCTCAGTCAGTAAAGCACTTGCTGTGCAAGCCTGAGGACCTGAGTCTGGATCCCCAGCAGCCACCTAAAAAGCCAGGAGCAGTGGTGCACATCTGTAATCCGAACACTGGGGAGGCAGAGACAGGAAGATCCCGGGGACCCACTGCCCAGCCAGCCGGTCCAAATTGGGGATCTCCGGGTTCAGTGACAGACCCTGTCTCAAACAATAAGGTAGAGAGTGATAGACACCAACTTGGACACATGTCTTCACATACATGAGCACACACACACAATAGGCATTGTTTGGTGTGTGCCAGGTAGGTAGGCGAATGGGTATCCCACATTTTTCTTGCCATGGAAAACATGAAGCGCGCCTGCCTGCCGTCTCTGCTGGTCTACTGAGTCACCGTGCCTGCCTGCCATCTCTGCTGGTCTACTGAGTCACCGCTCTGCCTGTTACCCTCTCTACCTGTCTACCAGCCTATCTCACTCCGCATCTGTGTACTGCGCAGCGTGTTGAAATACTCCCCGGAACACAGAACCTATTTGCATAATTCCGTTGCTCGGAAGCCTGTCATCCCTGGGCAAGCCTGACTGTTTGATTTATATGATGGACACGATTTCCACATTGTCGTTTCCCTGGCGTGTGCCAGTTTCTGGCGGTGTGCTGGGCCTCTTGAACTTTCCCCTCCTTTCTTAGCTGGCTGCCTGCCTAAGCTCCGCGGCCGGCCGCTGGGAACTACAGGGAGAGCGGGGATGCTAAGAGGGCCTGGTCTGGGAAGGGAAGTTGGTTGTCGCTCAGGGGTGGCAGCTTGGTGGCATGGCCAGTGTTAGGGCTCACGGGCTGACCTCAGAGGTGAAATGCTTTTGATGGAGAGGGGTCGGCTATGGAGAAAGCGAGCCCAGTGGGCACATCCCATCAACTAAGCACAGAGCCATTTATGTAGCGAAGGACTGGGGCTTGGCCCAAGCCACGTTATTAAAATGAAGACAGTCTTAAGTCAGCAAGATGCCTCAGTGGGTAGAGTGCTTTCTATGCATGCCTCTGAGATCAGCCCCAGATCCCATGTACACGTAGGAGTAGAGAAAAGCAGCTCCACAAACTTGTCCTCTGACCTCCACATATGCGCGCACACACACACACACACACACACACACACACACAAATAAAACTTTAAAAATGAAGACAGTTTTGTCAGTGGCAAGTGAGATGCAATCCACAGGGTCCTCAGGATTCAATCAAGAGCATGGTAAGACTGGTGTCTTCGAAAAGCTTTCAGCTTACTGGGGAATGATTAAACACAGCTTGGAAGGGGAAGCCCTCTACCAGAACGCACAGTTGAGTGACTGAGTGTGTCTTGAGGCATCACTATGATTTGGGAATGTGAAGTCAGTAGCTGGTCAAAACTGGGCCCCGATGGAGGGGTGTATTTAGCTAAGTGTTATGAAAGGTGAGTACAGGAATGACCCAAGAGGGCTTGAAGAGATGCATCAGTCAGTAAAATGCTTGCTTTGCAAGCATAATGACCCGAGAAAGGTCAGGCATGGCAGTGTATGCTTGTAATCCCAGCTTTGGAGAGGTAGACACAGGAGTTTGCCACCAGCCAGCCTGGCCTAATTAACAAGTCCCAGGTCAGTGAGAGAAAACAATGTGCGTGGCCCCTGAGGAACAACACCTGAGGTCGATCTATGGCTGGTGCACGCGCGCGCGCGCGCGCACACACACACGCGCACACACACACCCCACCCAAGGTCCATCTATGGCAGGCACACATAGGCACGCACGCACGCATGCACTCACGCACACACCAAGAGTAGTGGGTAAAGGTTGGAAGCATTGAGTCTAATGCAGGTGGAGGTACAGAATTACAGGCTTGGGGCAGATACACACCAGACCTGACATGTGAGGTTGGTGGCTTTCAGTGCAGGCATCCTGTTCTGCATTTTGGTGTGCCAGGAGCGGATTACAGTAAGGGCTTAGGGCTCTGCTGCAGCCCTCCTTGGGAGTCCGTCCCCTGCAGTGGGGCTGGTGTATAAATGGTGTAGGGCCTGAGTGTGGGGGCACCTGCACGTTCCCAGGCAAGGAGGTTGGCAGGTGGGAGAGGGCAGTCACCACACCAACGCTGTCACTTGGGGCAGGGGCAAGAGCCCAGGCTCCACACCCACTTCTCAGAAATACTTTTGTCCTCCCTCTGACACCAGATACCACAGCCCAGCCCTACCTACACTGTCAGGATGTTTTGCCTCTGGCATGGTGCATGCCTCTCTAGACTGGCACCTGGGAGGTTCCTGCCACAGCAGCCACCTGCATGCAGATTTGCCATGAGCCAGTTTGAGGACACAGGGCAAGAAGCCACCTTGTGTTAGGAACGATCCCAGAGGGGCCTTTCCTTTGTGCCTGGCCAGACCTGCTTCTGGGGTGGGGCAGTCAGTGTGTTTACCTAGAGGGTGTGTCCCCGGTAAGTTTTTCTCCCTGGTTTAGAATTCTAGTCCAAAGGCTAACAGTAGGTAGGTGTGGTTTTGTATACTGTAACCCCAGTATGAGGATAGCCACGAGTTCAAGGCCAGCCTGGTCTAGATACAAGTTATTCTTGCTGAACAACTTGGGAGGAACAGTGAATGGCGGAGGGGGAAGTCCAAGCCCTCTTTTCTCCCATCTATGTTTTTCGCTTTTACGCTTTCCTTTCCAGTATACGTTCTTGTGCCTGTCTTTGAACTTGGGACACAGGTGCATGCCCTGCGGTGCAGTTACTTCCCTGTGGTCCTGTGTGTAGACCTTGTGTCCAGGGACACCACCTCTCCACCCTGGGCTGCCATGGATCAGAGGAGCCCCACATGGGCCAGCCCCTGGGGGAAACATACAAAGCAGAGCTTTGCAGGGCACTTGGGACATCTCTGAGAGTGGCTGTAGAACCTGGAGAATTGGGAGGCGCCGTGGAAGGCTGAGTCTGTGCCCAGGCAAGGGAGGGTGTAGGTTGGGGGAGTGGGGTGCTGGTGGGCTGACATCCTCTGTGGGTTGTGTTGCCTGGGTGAATGAAATGCTGGTGGGGAAGGCAGTTAAGACAGGTGTGGTCTGTGCATGCCCCACTGAGGCAGGTCTAGTCGGAGAGAGGCAGATAGAGAGGGTGCAGCTCGAGAGGAGGTGGGCTGATGTCCAGTCTGCAGGTTTGGCCTTGAAGGTGGACTTGTAACACCTGGTCATGTGCACGGGTTGTAGAGGTCTGAGCAGGGTCGAGGCTGGCTGGCTCCCAAGGTCCAGAGAGCCCAGAAGAGCCTTCCATCAGTGCCGACAGAGGTCAGGGGCTGGAGACCATCGCAGATGATGTAGTAGGCCAGGCTGGAGCCACTGGTGACCTGGGGCGGGAAGAAGGAGGAACTGGAAGTGTGGGCTAGTACTGGGAAACCAGTGTTTTAGTGCACACTGTATGGAGACATGGCAGAGGCCTCCAGCCACCATGGAGGCCTGCCATGCCGTCTTTGCAGCAGCCTTAGGAATGGAGGAGGAGGCTGCCCAGGGTCAGTGGCCTGTGTCCAGGCACAGCTGGTCTGCCAGATAGAATGGCTGGGCCAGCTGGCCCTGAGGGCCATTCTTCTAGTATGTCAGGGTCCCCAGCGGCACGGACACAAGGACACAGCCTTAGTGCCCGGGTTAGGCAGGGTGTGAAGGCTGGAAGGGCTCCTGGGAAGGGAGAGCTGAGGGCAGGGCAGTGGGAGTCCTCAGTGTCCGGGCTAAGGTGCTTTGCAGAGAGCCACCTCGGGAACAGACTAGCTTTCTGTGGGCAGGGGGACCGGTGGGTGGGTCAGTCAGGGGAAGGCCTGTCCCCAAGCCTTGCGTCTGAGACAGGAACACATTTCTAGAAAAAGAAGAAGGGCTACCAATGGGCAAAGAGCTTGAGCACGCTTCCTTATGAGGAGGCCAAGGTGAGGTGAGTGGGGCAGCCAGGTTCCAGGGAACTGAGGTGGGGACACAAGGAAAAAGACAGCCATGTCTGTGGACCACTTATGCAGTAATTCTTGCATGTACACACACACACACACACACACACACACACACACACACACACACACACACACACGGTGTTAGGTAGCCTGTGGTTGCTCAGACATGAATGTGAAAGAGAAGCCCAGAGCTGCAGGGGAGATGTGGTGTGTCAACAGTGTCCTGTGTGTATGAATGTCTGCCTGTGCCTCATGTGTGTGCAGTGCCCTTGGAACCTAGAAGGTGGCACCGGACCCCCTGGAGTTGGAATGGGCCACACAACTGGGGTCCTCTGCAAGAACAGTGTGCACCCTTAACTGCCGCGCCCCCTCTCCACTCCTTTGATGTTGTATTCTTATTTTTTAAATATTTTTTATCATTTTAAATTGTGTGTCCATGTGTGGTTATGTGCGTGTGAATGAAGGTGTCCAGTCTCCCTGGAGCCAGAGTTACAGACAAGTTCTGAGCCGCTTGATGTGGGTGCTGGGAACAGAACTCTGGTCCTCTGCAAGAGCAGTGTGCATGTTCTTAACCACTGAGCCACCTCTCCAGCCACCCCCCACCCCCACCCCCATGCTGTATTCTTAATTAAAAGGGCCAGATAGCCGTAAGTCTGTGTCACCAACCAGTCATTTCCCTTCAGGGTCCGGTACATAGACGAGGTTTTGTACTCAGCTGTATGTGTTGTATTTTGACTTTGAACATTTGGGGAGGGGGGTTAGGTTATGGCTAAGATCATGGAGGCTTTGGGGGACACTTCCAGGGTCCTTGGATTTATGAATGTTTTGCTCTCCTCCATGGGACTCGGGATACCCCCGCCCCTTCTCCTCAGGCATCGGTTGGTTTTTCATCCCTCCAGCTTGTCTGGTCACCCCTGCGCAGCCGCTTTGGGCTGTCTGCATGTTGGATGGCTCTGCCGGGTGCTCCCAGGACTCCCAGTCCCACAGACAGGTCCCCTCACAGCCACTGTTGAGGGCGGACTTGCTTTTGGTGTTTTACAGAGACCTATTTATTCTCCCACGGTAGCTGCAAAAGGGAGATGAGGAGAGACACGAGGATGTCCAACCCACAGCCTGTGGGGCACATGCAGCAGAGGCTATGAAAATAGCCCGACATAAATCACAGAATGACACGTGTGTCACAGCACGTGAGTAGAGGTCAGAGTTCAACCTCCAGGAGTTAGCTCTCGTAGTCTACCCTGTGGGTCCTGGGGATTGAACAGACAGGCTTGGCGGCAAACACCTTTGCCCACTGAGCATCTTGGCCCAGAATTATTTTTTTCTGTTTACTTTTTATTTTTTGTAAATTTTTTATTTTTCGATTTTTGTAGATAGTAATGTCCTGTTGAAAGTCAAAATATGGCTGGAGAGATGGCTCAGAGGTTAAGAGCACTGGCTGCTCTTCCAGAGGTCCTGAGTTCAATTCCCAGCACCCACATGATGCCTCCCAACCATCTGTAATGAGATCTGGTGCCCTCTTCTGACATGCAGGCAGAGCACTGTATTCATAATAAATAAATCTTGAAGAAAAAAAAAAAGTCAAAATGTGAGACGCCCTGAGAAGAAAGGCCCAGTTTACTGGGAATACTGACTCAGTCAGGGGCGAGGAGGACCTCCCCATCTCTGGCCTGGGATCAGGTTAACTAAGTAGAGCTATGGTGACTGGGTTGGGACTCACTGCGACTGCTGTTTCTGGGGTGACAAAGCCTTCCAGAGACATCTGTGCCCACCTGAAAGGTAGGGAGCTGCAGGTGGCAGTCTCGGCCAGGTGTGGGGTGTGGTCTCCTGTCCAGGAAGAGGACGTCAGGACCAGCATGCAGCCCATGAGGGACCAGTATCAGCTCAAAGACCAAGTTCTCAGCACAAAGGAGATTTATTTGCTCCAGAGGGACAAAGGGCAGGGAGTAAGAGACAAAGACAGGAGACAGAGGATGAGGGAGAAGGGGAAGGGGGGAGAGGGGTATTTGTCCAAGGGGGCAGGGCACACAAAGGGCCCATAGGCAAATGGCAGTTTATAAAGGTCAAAGGAGAAACCCCGTGTTAGGATGAGGTGTTTAATTTTGATTGGGCACATTAATTAGGGGGGGCCACAAGGGGGCTTTTGATTGCTGGACTTCAATACTTGGACAGCTGGACCTTGGTAGTCAGCCTCAGGAGGAGGACGTGGCCACCTAAGGGAACAGACCTTGGGGACTAGCTTTAGGGATATAATCTAACGATTTTTAGCAAGGCAGAGGGAATGGGGGAGAAGGACAAGGCCCACCAGAGTCATGCTTGCCATGGCCGAGCTGGCCAGAGTCCCCTCAGCCAGACCAAAAGTGCAGTTCGGTCTTGTCAGGTCTCAGAGAGTGGTGTATGTAACAAAACTTGCCCTGGAGAGAACAACACACAGGTGTACTAACTCCCAGATAGGGATCCCACAGCAGACCACCAAAATCCAACTTGGTGGACCAGTGGCTTTGTTGGGGTGACTTATGAAGCAGAAATGACTCAAAGACAGCTGCCTCACCAATACCCACCCAGCATGGTGGCAGTCCACAGAAGCTGGGAACCTGGAGCTCACTGGACTCTTTCTAGGTGCCTCAGTTCTCAGCTTCCGGTCAGCTCGGGTGATTTCCGCTTCTTGCAGGCAGCTGGTCTGGTCTCAGAGTCTTCCTTGCAGCTGGGCTCATCTGGGCTCATCTGAGTCTTCGGAGCAGCTCTGTTGTGCTAGTCTCAGAGGGACTCTGAGCCTTTATTGCTCACCCTGGCAGGGAGGAGCCTAGTGCATCTGGTGGGTTTCAGGGACTTCCTGAAGGTATTGTGAGTTGTTTACCGTCCCACTTAAGGAGCTTCCCTGCAGGGTGGAATGTTTTGGAGGCAACTGTTACCCAAGTGGGCATATGATGGGGGTGGGGCTTCCGTTGCAGCAGCTGTCTCCCATGCTCCTTGGCCGCCTGCTTCATCCTCCTGTCTCCACTTCATCTCCTACAGGAGTCTGCTGTGCAGTACCTAGATGGAGCAGGTGCTTCCCGTCCCAGGAGGCAAGGGCACTCAGGACTTACTTAGCACCCATGGGAGCTCTGGGACATGGAGGGGACAGTTGCATTAGATACATTAAGAGTTGTGGGGAGATCTCAGATGTGTGCAGAAAAAGAGCCTAACAGAAATGACCTGCGTGTAGTCACCGTCTACTTTCCCTGGCTCTCAAGGAGCCTTTGCTCGCCCCTCCCCATCCCAGTCCTAGGTGCCATGAAATCCGCAATTGTGTGTGTGTTGTGTGTGTGTGTGTGTGTGTGTGTGTGTGTGTGTGTGTGTGTGTGTGTGGTATTTATATTGTGTGTGTGTTGTGTGCATGTAGGCAAGAGTCTACCTTGGTTGTCATTCCTTGTACCGATCACCTTACTGTTTTTGAGGCATGGTCTCTCTTTGGCCTGGGCAGATGCCTTGGCAGGCAGGCTGGCCAGTGAGCTCAAGGGATCCTCCTGTCTTTGCCTCCCCAGTCTGGGATTACGAGAGTGCTCCACCATGCCTGGCTTTTTATGTAGATTGAATTTAGGTTTTCATATTAGTGCAGTGGGCACTTTACTGACTGAGCTGTCTGCAGATATTCGGTATTGACCCTACTATGTTAGATGATCTCTGAAGAAAAAAAAAAGTATTTCCTTAGTGCTGGAGGGTGGCGCTCATTCTGAATGGAACCTTGGTGAGTATGTTAGGGTCCTGGAGAAGTCCCACAAAGACTATTGCGTGTACAAGGCCTCCTTGTCCTTGCTGTCAGGGGTGTTGGAGATTGATTGTCCTTTGTTTGAGGCTCTCTCAGAAAATGCTTGTTTAGTCTCAGAAAACTGAAATTGAGGCCTGATCTCTTGAGAGAAGACTGAGCAGCCTGTTATGGCATATGCTCAGTCCTCTCAGGGAACAGTGATCGGATGAACTTCTAGATTCCACCCTGATGCCAGTTGTGTGTTTGGCCAGGGAAGGATTAGATGCTTGAGTGTTAACTAGACAATATTTGTGTTTTGTGAGAGGACATTTTCTTTTCTTCAGTTTATTTTTCTTTGTGAATGTGCATTTATGCTCATATGTATGCATGTGTGTGTATGCATGTGTGTGCATGTGCATATGGAGGTCAGAGGTTAACTGCAAGCATTATTTCTTAGCAGCTGTCTACTTTTTTCACTTAAAAAACTTTAGTTTATTATTACTGTATGTGTATGGTGTGTGTGTGTGTGTGTGTGTGTGTGTGTGTGTGTGTGTGTGTGTGAATAAGGTTGCATGCACACTACAGTGAGTGTGTGGTGGGCAGAGGACAGCTTTTGGAAGTCAGTTCTTTCCTTTCACCTTTTTTTCTTTAATTAAAAAATGTTTAGGATGTGTGTATACACCACATGAGTGCAGTACCCACAGAGGCCAGAAGAGGGTATCAGATCTCCTGGAACTAGAGTTACAGGTGGTTGTGAGTTGCTTAATGTGGGTGCTGGGAACTGAACTTGGATCTTCTGAAAGAGCAGCAAGCAACCTTGCTCACCAAGCCATCTCTCCAGCCCCTGAGATAGTATTTTTGAATAACAGTCTCATTGAGGTGTGTCCTAACTAGTTTTATGTCAGTTTGACACAGACTAGAGTCATCTGAAAGGAAGGAACCTCAATTGAAGAAATGCCTCCATAAGGTCCAGTTTTAAGGCATTTTCTTAATTAGTGATTAATGGGGGAAGGCCCAGCCCACGGTGGGTGGTGCCATCCCTGGGCTGGTGGTCCTGGGTTCTATAAGAAAGCAGACTGAGCAAGCCTTGGGGAGCAAGCCAGTCAGCAGCACCCCTCCATGGCCTCTGCATCAGCTGCTGCCTGCAGGTTTCTGCCCTGCCTTGAGTTCCTGTCAGGACTTCCTTTGATGATGGACTGTGATGTGGACGTGTAAGCCAAGTAAACCTTTCCTCCCCAGCTTGTTTTGGTCTCGGCATTTCATCACAGCAATAGTAACCCTGAGTAGGACAATGTATAATTCACATAAGCAACTCACCTATCTGGTATTTTGGAGATTTTTAATTTATTCACAACCATGTGCCACTATCATTCTACTCAGTTTGGGAACATTTTTATCAACCCCCAAAGAAACACTCCTTCCTAGCCTTCATCCCCTTCCAAGCTTCTCTCAGTCCCTGGCAGCTCCGATCTGTCTATTTCTATAGATTTTTCTGTTCCGGACATTTTGTGTAAATGGAGTGAGATGACATTTGGCTTCTTGGGCTTCGTGTTGTGCTCTTGGCCTTTTTTTTTTTAATTTATTTAAATGAGACAGAATCTCATGTAGCTCAGGCTGGCTTCTAGCTTGCTCTCAAGCCAAGGATGATTTCAACGTCTGATCCCCCTGCTTCCCTGTCTCAAGTGCTGTGATGATAGGCATGTGCCACCATGCCTGGTTTATGTGGTACTGGGCTTGGAACCCTGGGCCTTGTGTAAGCAAGGTGAACCCTCTGCGCACTGAGCCATGTCCCCAGACCCTGGTGTCATGGTTTCATCTGTGTCGCTGCGTGTGTTGGTGCCACTTTGCTTCTGAGGGCCGAGTCCTGGTCTGGTGTGTGAGTATGTCACAGTTGGCCTACGCTTCTCCTCCTGTGGAGGGCCCTGGCTGTAGTCTCCTCTCCTGCCATGGAACACCTGGTGTTTTTGTCATGATCGAGGCTGCTGTGGACATGCCTGTATAGGTTTTAGTGTGGACTTGTTCGAGTTATCCTGGCTAAGGAAAGGAGTTGCTGGGTTCCAAGGCTTTTACATTTTTGCTTTGCTTTGTTGAGATATGGTCTTTTTGTGTAGCCCAGGCTGGCCTTGAACACACCGCCTCGAAGGAGCTTTATGCTTAGCCTGTCTTCTGGGATGACCTGACCCCATCACATTTCTACGGCAGCAGTGAGTGAAGCTCGTGATTTCTCACTGTCCTCCACACCTGTCACTCATGGATTGCATTCCAGCTGTTCCTGGGGTGGCTCTCCAGCGCCTGTCACTCATGGATTGCATTCCAGCTGTTCCTGGGGGTGGCATGTGCTGTGATTTGATCTGTACTTCCCGGTGGCTTCTGGGAACACTGACCATCTGAAGTAGCCCGTGAAGCCAACATGGAGCCTGAGGCTGACTCATCTGGCACCAGTACCTGCTGAGTGGTTTAAAGCAGTGAACCTGCGTTGTGAACTGCTTTGCAAGCCCACAAAGCAGCCGGAATGCCTGCTATGATGAACCTGCCAGAACAAACCAGGCCTTCATCAAGTTTAGGCAGTCTTTTTGTCTCTGTGTGTCATGGAGACCAGGCTGGTAACTCACTGTGTAACCAAGGGTGACCTTGAACTCCTGACCCTCTTGTCTCTACCTTCCTGCTGCTGGGTTTCTAGGCTTGTGCCACCACACCTGGCAGGTTCAGGTGGTCCTGAACATTAAACTCAGGTCACGTGGCAGGGACATTTCACCCTGGAAAGGACACTGTACGTCCTCATGATTGTCCTGAGACTACGTTTGGTTTCTGGGCAAACCTGGGGTTCACGCCTTTGGATAGAAGTGACTGCAGCACGGTGTTTAATCTGCTGTTGACGGCTCCTCGTGGGCTGTGGAGATGACTCAGTGGGTGAAGAAGTGCTTGCTGAGCAGCTTGAGGACCTGAGTTTGAGCCCAGCATCCTGTAAAATGCTGAGTATAACAGCTCTGGGCCAGTAATTCCAGCTCTGGGGTTGGCAAACCGTGGGAACAGGATACACGGACTCAGGGATCACTCCGCCTAGCCAGTCAGCACTCTCCAGCTCCGGTGAGACACCCTGCCTCCAAACAGTAAAGTTGAAGGTGATAGAGGAAGGCAGCTGGTGTGGAACTCAGGCCTTGATGCACAGACGGGTACAAATACCCGGGAGGATGTGTGCACACACATATGCACAACAGAAAAGTTTACATCAAAATAGTTCCCTTGTGTTCTAAAATTTCATTAATGTTTTTATTGAGTTTGTTTTTGTTTTTGCAACAAGATCTGTCTGTAGCTCAGCCTAGAATTCAGTGTTTAACCCAGGCTGGTTTTGAACTTGAAACAATATGCTGGTTCAATTTTGAGGTCAGGTAAACAATTGGCAGGGTGGTGGCCAGTCACGGAATCCTGTCTGCCCAGATTGATGCGGGGTTCGTGTCTGTGCTACCAGCCTCGTGAGTGTTGCAGATACGGGAAGCTTAACCTGGGGCTGGCTCTGCAGTCAATAGGGTGCCTGCCTCGCATGCCTTGCCTTCATCCCGGACAGTGGATAACGCGAGTACAGGGGCTCCTGTCTGTAATCCCAGCACTTCAGAAGTAGATGGAGGAGGATCTGAAGTTCAAGGGGATTCCAGATTCGAGCCTCCTCACCCCAACCAGAGCTGCGTTCTGTGCCTCACTCAGGCTGTGTATGTGTCTGCCCAAGCCCAGGTCCGTAGTGTTGTTGCTTTCTCAGGTGGGGTCTGTGCCTTCATCACGGCCAGGCCCTGTCACGGTTTTCCAGGACGTAAACACACTGGGACGTAGCTTGGGCTCTAAGTTATCTTCAGGACAAGGTTGTGTTGTCCCCTCAACCTTTTGGAGGTCAGCGCAGAGCCCAAAGGCCAGTTTCCAGTTGCGTTGCCCACCAGCACTGTCCTCATGCTTCCCATATCCGCCTGTCCCTGGCTGCTCCACCTCGGTGTGCTCTGTGAGCTCTGCGTCTGCGACACTGACTTTTCCAACTCGGCAGGTCCACAGGTGAATTGTCAGCTGCCTGCTCCCCCCGCACCACCACCCCGCCCCAGGACGTGGCTCCGCAGAGCACATAGTTCAAGGCTGCAGGGCCCCTTTTATCAGCATGTCCAGCCCATAGGACTCAGACCTGTGGAGTTGGTTGTCGTCTTCATCCCTGATGCACCGCACTGGGCCAGGGCTGTCTGCTCTCCTCTCTGGGATGGTGTGCTGAGCTTCAGGGTCTCCTGTTCGGCACCTCCTTTTCCTGCACCTAACTGCCACGGAGGCATTGCTTGCTCTCGGCCTCCTCTCTGTGCCACAGGAGGGCAGAGGGGCCATTTCTACCAGGGTCTAGGTTCTCACCTCACTGGTACATGGGAAGCAGCCAGGAAATACTTGTTGAATGAGCAAGTGATTGGCAGTTGACAGGGTTTCATTCTGCAACTCAGGCTGATAGATCAGTCTGTGGCAATCCTTCTGCCTCATCCTCCTGAGGTCCATGCCACCACACCTAGCTTTGGTTAGTATCTTTGAACTATATTGATATGTACCGATTAAAATTGTTTTTGCATTGTGGGGATGGAACCCAGGGCCTCACAGATGTTAGACAAATGTTCTGCTATTGAGCTGCATCCCCAATTCTACTTGTTAATGTCATGTAGCCCAGGCTAGCCTCTAGCTGTCAGTATAGCCAAGGATAACTTTGAACTCCTGATCCTCCTGCCTCCACCTCCTGAGTGCTGGGATTACAGGTGTGCGCCACCACACACAGTATTGGGCATCGTACCCAGGGCTTGTGCAAGCTCAGTGGGCACTCTCTACCTGAGCTACAGCCCCAGAAACCTGTTTGCTGTTTTGTTTTTTTAAATACACATATTTGGGCTGGAGAGATAGCTCAGTGGTTAAGAGCACTAGCTGCTCTTCCAAAGGACCCGGGTTCAATTTCCAGCACCCACATGGCAGCTCACAGCTGTCTGTAAACTCCAGTTCCAGGGGATCCAACACTTTCATACAGGCAAACCAATGTACGTGAAATAAGAATAAATAAATCATTTTAAAAATACACATTTAAAATTTGGGGGTTTTATCTGAGTGTTTTGCCTGCATGTATGTATGTGTACCATATGCATGCAGTGCCTAGGGGAAGCCAGAAGAGGGTGTAGGATCCTCCAGAACTGGAGTTACAGATGCTTGTGAGTCACCATTTAAATTCTAGGAACCACACACAGGTCCTCTGTAAGAGCAGTAAGTGCTCTTAACCGCTGAACCATCTCTCTAGTCCCGTTACCTGTTGGTTTTGACAGGTTTATCAGACCTTGTGGGCCTCAGTGGGAAAGTTATTATGTGATGAGAACACACCCATAAATTAGATCTTACTATGGTTCTGAATAGTTTTTACCTCTTATCTTTTAAAATATATATGTATACTTAGTGCTTTGTAACAAACAGCTTTGGAAAACAGAGGGGTTGCACACCTTCAGAAGAGGTAACTCCTCAGGCAGCTGCTGGGGGAATGAGGGAACCAGGAAGGGAGGAGGTGACATTTCTGCTGAGTGTGAGAGTGGGTTGAAAGCTGTTGGCTTAGACAGACCACAGGAGTAAGTGAAGAAGTGAGGGGAAGAGCACATTGTAGATCCCTCTTGTTTTATTATGTATGCTTATTAGTTTGTTCTATGTGTATGTGCTTGTGAGTGCAGTACCCACAGAGGCTAGATCAGGGCATCAGATCTCTTGGAGCTGGAGTTACAGGCAGTAGTGAGCTGCTTGACTTGGATTCTGGGAATAGAACACCAGGCCTCTGCAAGAGTAGGAAACATTCTTCCTGGCCATGTCTCCAGCCCAGCTCCTCTTTGTGTGTATGTGTGTCACTGAGACAGATTCTGGAGATTCCTAAGATTTCCTGTAGTGAGTGAGACAGGACAAACTAGTGCAGAAGAGGCCATGTTTTGTACAGGAACAACTAAGGCCTGATACATGGATGCCTTAGACCAGTTTGACTTTAGGAATAGCCTCAGAGGATCAGGACCAGTTAGGGTCTGTGCAGTTTGTGGGATGTTAGTGGAATCTTTTTTTTTCCCCAAGTTTTTGTTTTCTTTTGTTTTGTTTTTGTTTGAGACAGTGTTTCTCTGTGTATAGCCCTGGCTGTCCTGAAACTCACTCTGTAGACCAGGCTGGCCTTAAACTCAGAAATCCTCCTGCTTCTGCTCTTGAGTTCTGGGATTAAAGGCATGTGCCACCACCACAACCCAGTGTAAAAAGTATTTTTATTTATTGGGGGAGGGCAGGGCGTGCACACCACAGTGCGTATGTGAAAGCCAGAGGACAGCTTTGTGGGATTGGTCCTCTCCTTCCACCTTTACTTGGGTTCTGGGATTGAATTCACATTGTCAGTCTCTGGAGGGAAGGGCTCTTCCAACTGAGCCATCTCACCACCGGTCCTGGAGTCTTCGTAGCCCTCTCTGAAGTTGGAGGGGCAGTGGTCCTGCCTGAAGGTCGGGGTTCAGGGCTGCTGGGGACTCGTTTGTTGCTACTTCCGGTGTTTTCATGACAGTTCTGGGGATGGGCTGTAAGAATAGTCATCTCTGCTGTGCAGGTCAATACATGGCCGCCAGTGACCTTTGTCATGCTGGCTGGGGATGCCTTTGGGGGCATGGTTCTGTGGGATGGGCAGAGGGCGTGGGATGGTGGTGACATGGGCCCACACCATCACCCTAGGCCTGTATGGATCTGGACAGGTGAGAAGTGTGGAGTGAGGGACAGCACTGTATCTGTTGGAGACGCGTGCGTGTAGGTCTGTTAAGGCACAAGGTTAAATTTGGAGGACCTCCTTCCTCTGGAGGCATGTCCCTGGTTTCTGGTGTCAGGCTTCTCTAAGCCATCTCTGTCCCTGCTCCAGGTGCCTATTCAAGATGGCAGAGGCTCATCAAGCTGTGGCCTTCCAGTTCACTGTCACCCCCGATGGCATCGACCTCCGCCTGAGCCATGAAGCCCTCAAACAGATATGCTTGTCGGGACTGCATTCCTGGAAGAAGAAGTTCATCCGATTCAAGGTTGGTTGGCTGGTCTCTGCAGTGCTTGCTGGGATGTCCAGTGTATCTCCTTGGGTCCCACTGAGGAGGAAATTGTGTCTTCAGTGGGTCTCTGAGAGAGCAGAGGTCTCCATGCTGGCTAAGGCTTATATAGAATGGGCTCATAGCTCCTTATTGTTGGGTTTTTAGAGGTTTTTGTAGTTTATTTTTATTTAATGTTCTTTGGTGTTTTTGCCTGCCTGTGGGAGGGTATCAGAAACCCTGGGACTGGAGTTACAGACAGGTGTGAACACACAGGCAGCATGTGTGTGTCTGGTGCCCAAGGAGGTCAGAAGAGGGTGTTGGATCCCCTGGAACTGGAGTTACAGATGGCTGTGAGCCATCAAGTGGGTGCTGGGAAATAAACTTGGGTCCTCTATGTGGGGCCAGGGCTGGAATCCAGAGCCTTGCCCATGATGGGCAAGTGATGAATTGCTGAGTTATAACCCCAGCCCAATTTTACCTTTTTTTTTTTTAAAAAATGAATCTAGGTCCTCTGGAAGAGCAATCAGTACTTTTTTTTTTTTTTTTTTTAGATTTTATTTATTTATTATGTATACAGCATGTATGATTGCAGGCCAGAAGAGGGCACCAGATCTCATTACGGATGGTTGTGAGCCACCATGTGGTTGCTGGGAATTGAACTCAGGACCTCTGGAAGAGCAGTCGGTGCTCTTAACCTCTGAGCCATTTCTCCAGCCCCGTTGTTGTTGTTTTTTGTTTTGTTTTGTTTTTCGAGACAGGGTTTCTTTGTGTAGCTTTGCGCCTTTCCTGGAACTCACTTGGTAGCCCAGGCTGGCCTCAAACTCACAGAGCTCTGCCTGGCTCTACCTCCCAAGTGCTGGGATTCAAGGCGTGCCCCACCACCGCCCGGCTCCAATTTTACTTTCTTTTAAAAATCCCAGAGAGAGTAAATGCAGGTTTGGAGCAATTGCAAACAGTCCCCCATCACCAGGGCCTGCTCCTCCAGCCTGCTGGGTACTGCAGAGGAAGGTGCCACTGCCAGAAGCTGTGGCTGTGGCAGATGCGTCTCCAGGACCAGGCACAGCACAGGTGTCCCTGGATCTCAGTGGCAGCTTCTGGGGCTCGGTGATCAGTGTTCTGTGAACCAGAGTAGTGAAGGTTCTACCTACAGGAAAACCTAAGTCTGAGAGCTGGCCAAACTTACACAGGGTGAGCAGTGTAGGTAAGTGGCACGTGGCTGAACTCCAATACTTTTTTCTTGGAAGGCAGTGCCTTCACTCTGAGGAAGAGGGCTGGTCGGGGCCACCACTGCTGCAAGGACCTTGGCTTTCATGTGGATTCAGAATCAGGAGGTTCAGTGGGCAAGAGCCCCGCCTCACTTTTACTTATGTTTTATCTTTGTTTTTTGAGATAGGGTTTGTCTGTGTGGCTCTGGCTGTCCTGGAACTCACTCTGTAGACCAGGCTGGCCCCGAACTCACAGATCTTCCTGCATCTGCCTTCCCAGTGCTGGGATTAAAGGCGTGTGCCACAATGGCTGGCTTATTTACTTGTTTTTAACTCTAATGAATTACTTACTTACTTACTTATTTATGCTTGTATTTTTGAGATAGGGTCTCATTCTTGCCCAAGCTGGCCTTGGATTTAAGACAGTCATCCTGCCTCAGCCTCCAAAGTGCTGGGATGACAGGGGTAAAATCATACTGGCCTTGGGGAACCTTTTGGTTTTTGTGACACAGGATCTCATGTAATCCAGGTGGCCTCCAACAGAGTGTGTAGTGAGGGATAGTTTTGAATTCCTGCCCCTCCTGCCCCTACCTCCTGAGTGTGGAGATCACAGGCATAGGATTTTATTTTATTTTTTTTAAAGATTTGTTTTATTTTTTAATTATGTGTATCACTGTGCATCTGTGTATGGGTGGGTGTATGTTAGTTGCAGGTACCTGCAGAGACCAGAGGCATTGGATTCCCTGGAGCTGGAGTTACTGGTTGTTACTAGTTACCTGACATGGATGTTGGGAATCGAACTCAGGTCCTCTGCAAGAACAAGTGCTGTTAACTACCTAGCCATCTCTAGCTCCAAGAATGTGTTTTTAATTGAAAGATTTTTCTTCTTTGTTTTATTTTGTTTTGTTTGCCTGTGTGTGTGTGTGTGTGTGTGTGTGTGTGTGTGTGTATGTGTGCATGTGTGTGTATGTGTGCATATGCGTGCACACACACTTGGAGGCCCGATCTTTACATTGGGTGTCTTCCTCTATAGTTCTCTACTTCATATATTCAGACAGTCTCACTGAAACCTGAGCTTACTGATTCTGGCTGGTCTAGAGCTTGGCTGGTCTCAGCCTGTTGGTCTAGAGCCTGGCTGGTCTAGAGCCCAGCTGGTCTAGAGCCTGGCTGGTCTCAGCCTGCTGGTCTAGAGCCTGCTGGTCTAGAGCCTGCTGGTCTAGAGCTTGGCTGGTCTAGAGCGTGGCTGGTCTAGAGCGTGGCTGGTCTCAGCCTGCTGGTCTAGAGCTTGGCTGGTCTCAGCCTGCTGGTCTCAGCCTGCTGGTCTAGAGCCTGCTGGTCTAGCTAGCCAGCTTGCCTCTGGAGTGCTGGGGTTACATTGAGTCTAGAGATCCAAATGCTGGTCCTTCCTCCAGTTTGTGTGGCGAGTACTTTACCCACCGAGCTCTCTCCCCAGCCTGGTTTTACTTCTTTGAGATCAAATCTGACCCTGTAACCCAGGCTGGCCTGTAACTTAAGGCAGTTTTCCTGTTCCCCTCTCATGTGCTGGGAAGACATGTGAGTCCCCACACCTTGCTCGGAGAATTGTTGTTCTTGTTGTTGTTATTATTATTGTTGAGTTGGGGTCTCACTGTATAGCTCTGGCTACCCTGAAGCTCACTATGGAGACCAGGCTGGCCACAAACTCACAGAGCTCTGTCTGCCTCTGCTTCCCAAGTGCTGGGGCTAAATATGTGTATCTATTAAGAATTAATTTATTATGCTGGGCATGGTGGTCCACCCCTCTAATCCCAGCATTCAGGAGGCAGAGGCCAGCCTGGTCTACATAGTGAGTTCCAGTACAGCCAGAGCTACATAGAGAGGTCCTGTCTCAAAAAATAAAACACAAAACAGCAACAGAATAGATTAATTTACTGTAAGTTACAAACAGCAACAGAGCAGAGAGAAGAAAGACAGCACTCCGCATCTCTTTCCTGCCGGTTTCCAGAGCGGGCAAAGTCTGGCTGGCTCTGATTCACACAAGCCTTCTCCCACCAACCTCTTTTTTCAGAGACAGGGTCTCTCCATAGCCTTGGCTGTCCTGGTACTCACTCTGTACACCAGGCTGGAGATCCGCCTGCCTCTGCCTCCCAAGTGCTGGGATTAAAGGTGTGCATCACCACCACCCGGCTAACCTCTTTTTGTTAGACAGATTTTTGAGTTGGGTGGGCGAGATTGCAGCCCAGCCCGACGACCTGAGTTTGACTCAAAGTCCCCAAGGTGGAAGGCGAGAACTGACTCTCACAAGTTGTCCTCTGACCTCCACATGTGCACCATGGTGTCCTTTATCCACCCATGTACAATAAGTACATGTAACGGGATACTTTCATTTAAACCTAATTCTGCCGGGTAAGGGTTATTTTACAGCAATCCCAGTGGTGTGAGGGCTCCTATAAGCACATCTTGATTTGGACAGTGCAAAGGGAATTTGGGAGCTGGGCTCCCTGTCTGCCAGACAGTGGCAGACTGGGAGTGGGACCTTATGGTACCCAGGCTGTTAGTCCTGATATGGGACCTGTGTGGTAAGTCAGGCCTAGTGATCCTGCTGACCAGGGGTCTCTCTGGGGCATCTCCCAGGGTACATTGGGGCTCAGAAGTTGAGAAAGAAGAAACTACATAAAGGTGGGGCCATCGTGGCTCCAGGAAGAGTCTCAGCTACTGGGTCCTTGGTGGCCTGTATGCCACACCTTCTCCCTGCTGCCTGCTGTCCCAGCTGCCTGCTGCCACAGGGCTGCTGCAGGGCAGGGACAGTGGCCTCGAGAGGGTGCTGCTTACAGCTGGTGTGTCTTTCCAGAATGGCATCATCACTGGTGTGTTCCCGGCGAGTCCCTCCAGCTGGCTTATCGTGGTGGTGGGTGTGATATCATCCATGCATGCCAAAGTGGACCCCTCCCTGGGCATGATCGCAAAGATCAATCGGACCCTGGACACCACGTGAGTAATCCCTGCTCCCCATCTTGGTAGGAGGATGACAGTATCCTCTTGACTGTCCTTGCTTTGGGATCTCCACATGGGTCCTCTTCACTTTTCTGACCCGGTGTTGAAGTCCCTTGGAAGTCTATAGACAAGGCTGTCCTGGAGATTAGGCTAAGCATGGCAGGGGCCATTCCCTAAGGTCATCTCCCTACGGTCAAGCTGTGGCAGTAGGTGGAGCCCATGGTGGCCTCAGAGGGCATCTCTGCCCCCAGAAGATGGCTTCCAGTGTTCCCCTGGAACTAGTCTATCCAGTGATCTGGTCCCCTGAACTGACTGTCATTGGTTTCTTAGGGACACTTCAGCCCTTGGCCCCTCTAGAGTGGCTTAGATCCCCCAGGGAGGTCCATTATACCTTGACTTTGAGTTTTAGTATATTCTGGGAACTTGAAAGTAGTTGTCATCCTGTTCAGAGGCAAAGCCTGGCCGGCTTCGGGCTTTTCTTTCCTTTTTAAATTTTTTTTTAAAGATAGGGTCTCACTGTATAGCTCCAGCTGGCCTGACTCTGTAGACCAGGCTGGCCTCGAACTCACAAAGATCTACCTGCCTTTGCCTCCCAAGAGCTGTGATTAAAAATGTGTCCCACCACACCCAACTTTTTTTTAAGATTATTTATTCATTTTTATGTATGTGAGTATTTTGCCTGCATGTATGTATGTATGTGTACCATGTGTGCCTGGTGCCCTCAGAGGCCAGAGGAAGCCGTTGGATCCCCTGAAACAGGAGTTACAGGCAGTTGTAGCTGCCTGATATGGGTGTTGGGAACTGAACTCAGGTCCTCTGCAAGAGTAAGAAGTGCTCTTAACCATTGAACCATCTCTCCAGTCCCATAAGACTTTGTTTTAAAAAGGGGTCCTTTGTATCTGGGGCCTCCTGCTGGATGCCAGACCTGCTCTAGAAGGTAGCCAGGGAACATTCTAAGCACTTCTCTCCTTTTCTGGGATAGCATAGAGGCTTGGGCCTTGTGCATGCCAGGCTAACTTAGCACTGAGCCACGCCTCGGGCTCAGGTCACCTCTGGTGGCAGTTACTCCAGGCAGCTTCCGACAGGTCCCTGACACCATCCAGGATGAAGGATGTTAGACCCTCTCAGTGTGGAATGACTTGGACACAGGACACCATGCCTCGGTTACCTTGTGCGTTATGACTCCTGCATTTAGACAAATTTTTTTTTTCTTTTGTATTTTCTGAGACAGGGTCTTAAGTATCCCAGCATAGGATGACCTTGAACTCTTAATGACCTTAACCCTCCTGCCTCTCCTGGGACTGCAGGCATTTCCTACCACACTGGGTTCAAACAGGTTGTTTCCGAGTTGTCCCGTGCCATGTGTCCTTCACAACATGACCGTCAGTGTGTTTTTAACTGAGGAGAAATAGCCACAAGGTCCTTGTTATGCACTTGGCTTTGTTTTCTGACCAGGAATTGTGAAGGCCCAGTGCAGGGTTGAGGGTCAGGGCTGAACTCATCGAGAGTGTGAGTTCAGACAGTGTTGAGGGTCAGGGCTGAACTCACCTGAGAGTGTGAGTTCAGTGCCTTTGGAGGCCAGTTGAGGGTGTTGGGTCCCCTGGAGCTGGGGTTACAGGTTGTTATGACCCACTCGAGCATGTATGCTGGGAACAGACCTTGAACTCGGGTCCTGTGGAAGAGCAGCAAGTCCTCTAACCACTGAGCCGTCTCCAGCCCAGCTCTGGACCTTTCTGATCTTGCTTTCCTGGTTGTTCCGATGTAGAGACTGTACACTAGAAAGGATTGCAAAAGCCAACTGACAAAAGAGTGACCCCAGGGGACGCTCACAGCTGGAGGAGTTGGTTTCTGCTGACTCAAAGCCATGCACAGATTTAACCCAACAGTGATTGAGACACCCAGGAGTTACAGAGAAGCCAGCCAACTCCTCAGCCTCCAGCCCTCCAGGCAGCATTGGTCATGCTTTTGTAAGCAACCGCAGGAGACCAGATAAAAATGCCCGTTCAGGCATCCTGTCTGCCTGGGGCCTGTAGCGTCCATGAGGACTAGGTTATCCGAAGCAGCTGGTCACCGAAGACTGGACCTGTGCTGTCCTCCTCCAGGTCCTGAGAGGCGAGGGAAGCCCTGCCAGCAGCTCGGGGTGCTGCCCTGTGTGTTGATCGGGGCCAACAGTTCTGCTTTGCTCTTAACGTGGGCTGTGCCTCAAAGCCGGATTGCATACAGCCATGCCAGCTACTAAAACCTTGTTTAATCTCAGTCTTTATAAGATTTGTTTCTTTGTCCCTCGGGATCTATTTTCGTCAACTGGGTCATCTCTGACCCAAATTTAGAAAGGCCAGGTGAAGGGTCAGAGTCCTGCAGCCTGGAAGGCTGTTCTGGAACCATCTTCCCATTGAGGACGGAGTTCCTGTGTCCCTAGGCTGCGATTCTGTTTGATTAGATCTGAAAAGAAGATGAAAGAGGTTAGAGACGTAGCTGGATTTTGGATTACTTCTTTATTTTATTTTATTTTTTCTATTTTGGTTTTTGAGAGAGGATCTCTCTATGTAGCCCGAGATATCCTGAAACTTGCTGTGTAGACCAGGCTAGCCTTGCAAACTTAGAGAAATCTGTCTGCCTCTGCCTCTGCATGCGACACCATGCCCAACTTGGATTATTTTAAAAATTTTATTCTATGTGTATGCGTGTTTGACCTGCATGTATGTCTGCGTACCATGTGTGTGTACCTGGTGCCTTCGGAGGTCAAAAGAGGGTGTCAGATCCCCTGGAACTAGAGTTGAAAACTGAACCCAGGTCCTCTGGAAGAGCAGCCAGTGCTCTTAACTGCTGAGCCATCTCTCCAGCCCTTTGAATGCTAGGTTTGACCAACTGTGGGAAAATACATTTACCTCAGAAGAAACTTGTCTCTGTTACTTACATGATGTAAGTTAATGTTTTCTAATATCAGAACTTTTAGGGTTCTGTATGCAATTGTTTTGATTGTTTGGGGACTCTTAGTTTTTTAAATAGAGTATCTTTTATTCATTCCTTGACAGTTCCATACATGTCAGCAGTGTATCTTGATCGTATCTGTTCCAACTCTCCACACCCACTCTTTTTTTCAATCCACTGAGTCTAAATAGTGCCCCTGCTGGAGTGTCCACTGATGCAGCTGGCTGGACCTTGGTCCACGGCCTCAGTGAGTCCTCGTGTGCAGCGGTATCATATCCAGAAGACGGCGTTTCTCAGCTCTCCTCTCCCCCCCCCCCCCCCCCCCGCTCCTACTTTGCATTATTTCACCCCTTCTTCCTTGATGTCTCTTGAGCCTTGAAGAGGAGGGGGCTAGTTTTTATTTTTGCCACTGTTTTTCAATTTCCAAAACAACTAAAATAACCCCACAAAAATAGCTGCATTTTTGTCTTGGTTTTTCTTTCATAATCAGTGGTCTTGTTTTTTTTAAGTATTTAAGATCTTTAAAGATTTTTTTTAAATTAGTTTTATTTATTTTTATTTACATGTATTTTTTCGGTTTTGTTTTTGAGGCAAGGTATGTAGACCAGGCTGATCTTGAATTCACAGAGATCCACCTGCCTTTGCCTCCAGGGTGCTGAGACAAACAACGTCTAAGTATATTTGAGGACTGGGGGTGTGGCTCAGGGGTTGAGACCCTGCTTAGCATGCATGAAGCCTGAGTTCAGTAGTGGGCACAGCAAAAAAACAAGAGATGGTGAGGGAAATCCGGGATCTCTATGAGCAGCAGGTGGCAGTCCCCGCCCTCAGGAAGCGGTTGCCATTGTGAGCAGGTCTCTGCCCCCCACCATGTCCCGTCCCTCCCCCCCCCCCCCCATCTCCACTGTTCCCCTGAGACCGAGACTGGAGGGAATTGTGTTGTTCAGGATTGCTCAGGTCACCAGCAGGTCTCAGGCCTCTTCTTTGGGGATGGAAGGCTCACTGTGTTGCCCAGGCTGGTCTGCGGCCTCTGCCTCCAGAGCTCCAGGACCAGAGGCCACTCTGCTGCACCCCGCCAAGGTTGGCCCATTTTGAGAGGGTTAGAGAATGCCACAAGCACTAGGAGAGTTGGTGGGTCCCTCAGGCTTCCTTCTCTAATGACCCCAGCTCTGCTTTGGGGCGCTGCAGCCTGCTCTCTCCTGTCCCTGGAAAGGTGCTTGGTCCCACTGCTTGGAGGTAGTGGCCGTGGCCACCTTCCCACACTGACGCCTTCGCTACTTGTCTGGTCCATCCCCACAGTGGCCGCATGTCAAGCCAGACGAAGAACATCGTGAGTGGCATCCTCTTCGGCACGGGGCTCTGGGTAGCGGTCATCATGACCATGCGCTACTCACTGAAGGTGCTGCTCTCCTACCATGGCTGGATGTTCGCAGAACACGGCAAAATGAGCCGGAGCACCAGGATCTGGATGGTAACTACCTGCGGCTAGCTAGGGGACCCGCGGTGCTGACGTCACGAGAGGAGGGCCCTTGCCTTGGTAGACCTCTCCTCCTTGGCTCCTTGGTGTGTGACCTGTCCCCAGACTCTGGCTGTGGGCGAGCTACCGCTCACCTTGACACTCTCATGGAGCCGAGGGCTGCTTGCTAATGGATTCTGGGAGTTCTGCCATCTCTGTTCACCTCTGTTGAGTCTGTAGTTCAGGCTGGACACTGAGCCGACATGCCACCCACCAGGTCTTTGTAGCCTTGGGGCCGCTTTGCAGTCAGACGCTTTTGCTGGCCAGATCACCTGATTTACCCTAACTTTCCAGTGCTCTCCATTTCACCCTGACCCTAAGGCCAGGCTCCCTCATTTAAGGAAGAGGGTTATGCCATATGCAGGAGAGCTGTCAGGTTTTAACTAGTGGTGCAGGGTTTTTTTTTTGTTTGTTTGTTTATTGTTTTTGTTTTCTGAGATGAGGTCTCAGGTCACCCTGGCTGGCCTTGAATTTACTATGTAGCCAAGGATGACCTTGAGTTTCTGGTTCTCCTGACTCCAGCTCAGGCATGAACCACCATGTCTGGTTTTTTTATGAGATGCTGGTGATCAAACCCAGAGTTTCGTGGCAGCTTAACTTGGTGAGCTGTCTACCCACTGAGCCATATCCAAAGCCCTAGCTAGTTGTTTTTATAAGCTCAGTGTTCTGGCGTGGGGGTGAGGGGTGGCTGTCCAGAGTGGAGATCACCCCTGGGGCCTCCTCTTTGGCATCCAGCTCCCCCTCCACTGTATGGCTGTCATATGTGCCTCCACCCACACGGTCACCACTCGACTCTGGTCTTGAGTTCTGTTTTTTGTTTTTGGTTTTTTACATGAATGTTTTTATAAGTAGAATGCTTAATACCATAATAATGTTACACAACTTTAATATACGTGAGTATAAAGTATCTAACAAAAGCCTTTTTTTTTTTTAGTTCTGTTTTTTTTTTATAAAGAAACTAATTTTCTGCTCCCAAGGTTTGTAAATGATTTTAATGAATTTGGTTCTAGTGAAATTGTCTTTTGAATTGCTTCTCTCTGGGGCTCCTTCTTGGTGTGTTGGAGGAATGCAGGCCAGCATACTCTCCATCACCCCCACTTGTGATCATCTCCTCCTGGGTCCTCTTGCTATCCACCACACACTCCACTCTTTCCCAAACCAGCTGCCACCTTGTCTGTGAGTTTTCTAATGTCTAGAGTAACAGAACTTAACACCTAGGTAGAGACAGTTTCCCACGGGCTTAAACGGCCCTCGTGGCTGATGTTGAGCTGAGTCCCAGCACTCCTGAGCTCTGAGAATCATCACTGTCTACACCTTGAACCCTTAGAGATGCCCTGGTTTCTGTCAGCACATGACAGCTGCCTTCTTCTTCTTCTTCTTCTTCTTCTTCTTCTTCTTCTTCTTCTTCTTCTTCTTCTTCTTCTTCTTCTTCTTCTTCTTCTTCAGTTTTATTTCTTTTTTTCTTTCTTTTTTCTTTTTTTGGTTTTTCTAGGCAGGGTTTCTCTGTGTAGTTTTGGCGCTTGTCCTAGATCTCGCTCTGTAGACCAGACTGGCCTCGAACTCACAGAGATCCGCCTGACTCTGCCTTCCAAGTGCTGGGATTAAAGGCATGCGCCACCACCGCCCAGCTGCCTTCTATATGCCTGGCCTGTATCAGCCTTTGTGGAGGCTGTGGGAGGTGGCTCACTCTCCATGCTGTTTGGCCCGATGAGCAGGGATACACTGCCACCCCTGGGGGTGGCTTGAGGACTAGGCGCCTCAGCTGACCTTACTTCCTATATCCAGAGCCTGCACCAGCCTCACACCAAGAACCTTCTAGGAGAAGGCTGGCAGCCGCCTGCAGAGCGCTGTCAGCTTCAGGGCTCCAGCCAGGGGTGACAGTCGGCAGCCACACCTGAAGCCTCTGTCGGACCTGGTTTTTGTTCAGCCCAGTTTTTAACCTGATGTTGTAGGTCACCACAGACAGTCAGCAGGTCACGTGCAGGTGAACGCTGGCTTTGACTCTCTAACACAGCCTCACCTTTGAAATGTAACTTGTATCTTCAGGCTATGGTCAAGGTCTTCTCAGGCCGAAAGCCCATGCTGTACAGCTTCCAGACGTCTCTGCCGCGCCTGCCTGTCCCAGCCGTCAAAGACACTGTGAGCAGGGTAGGTATGACTCCCCCTCGTGCTGAGATGCCCGAGTCCTTTAGATGGATGTGTCTGTCTGTCTAATTGTTACTGTAAATTACAGTCCTTACTCCTTATTAGCGCTCAGCAGCCTCTCCTGTAGGGCTAGTGTAATAATGCCACCCCATCTCAGAGTCCTTGCATTGGCTAGACAAGACCATTGAGCCAAGTCTGCAGCCCTTTGATACATAGTTTCTGCATACAAGGTCTTGCTAAGTCACACACACTGACCTTGAACTCTTAAATTTTCTTTTAAGATTTGTTTATTTTGTTTGCTTTATGCGTATGAGTGTTTGACTTTGTATAGATATGTACACTGTATGCATACACTATATATATACATATACATATATATATATGTATATATATGTATGTATGCAGTGCTCAAAGAGGCCAGAAGAGGGTGTTGGATCCCTTGGAGCTGGAGTTACAAACAATTGTGAACCACTAAGTGGGTGCTGGCAATAGAACCCAGGTCCTCTGCAAGTGCAGCCAGTGCTCTTAACTGCCAAGCCATCCCTCCAACCCCATGACCTTGAACTCTTGATCTTCTCGCCTTAGTCTCCTGATGCTGAGAAGGTAGACATGCTTTAACATACATGGCTTGATGTTGTTTTTCTCTGGCACATTAATCACATCTTCAACGTTTAAATGTGCCATATCCCACCTGTTGGGGAATGTTTTTAATCTTATTGAGATGTAGTTTAACACCATAGGATTCCCTTGTGCATGGCTCAGTAGTTTGAGTGCATCCATTATTTTTAACTGTGGCAAATACATACAAAACCCACATTTATTATTTTTTTAAAGGCTGGGCATGGTGGCATATGCCATTAATCCTAGCACTCAGGAGGCAGAGATGGTCAGAACTCTGTGAGTTTGAGGCCAGCCTGCTCTACATAATTAGTTCTAGAGCAGCCAGAGCTACACAGTGAAACCCTGTCTCAAAAAAAAAAAAAAAAAAAAATGGAGGAGGAAAATGGGTTGAAGGGATGGTTCAGTCAGTAAAATGCTTGTCTTGCAAGCACAAAATCCTGAATTTGAGCCGGGCGGTGGTGGCGCACGCCTTTAATCCCAGCACTCGGGAGGCAGAGCCAGGCGGATCTCTGTGAGTTCGAGGCCAGCCTGGGCTACCAAGTGAGCTCCAGGAAAGGCGCAAAGCTACACAGAGAAACCCTGTCTCGAAAAACCAAAAAAAAAAAAAATCCTGAATTTGGTTCATCAGAACCATTATAAAAATACCAGGTCTGTGGCACACATTTGTAATCCCAGACTCGCTGCCCAGTGTGACTAGCCTGATTGCTAAACTCCAGGCTGCTGAAAGACCCACTTCCAAGGGGGTGGATGGTGTTTGTAAGGATGGCGCCGAGGGCCTGTGTCTTCCAAATTCCTCCATACATGTGTGCATATCCTTGCATGTGCATGCATGCACACACACAAACACAAGCATTTTAACTGTTTCAAGTCTAGGTTTATTAGCACTAATTATATCTAGGACATTGTGCAATTGTGACCACCAAGGATTGTCAAGCCTTTTTATGGCCTCAAGCAGAAACTGTAGCCATTAGGCAATAGCTCACACGCTCCCTGCCCCGGGTCTGCCAGCCTCTGTCCCACTTTCTGTTTCTAGTTTTGCCGAGTCAGGGAATATTACCTGACTGGGGTTATGTATTGTGTGACTCTTGTGGGGTTTCCCCACACACACTTTTTTTTTTCTTCTTTGAGGCAGGATCTTACTGTGTAGCTCAGGCTAGCTTCAAACTTGTAATCCTCCTGTCTTAGCTCCCCCAAGCAGGGTGACTCCTCTCTGTCTCAGCATGCCTGTGCTCCTTCCCTTTTTGTGGCTGATAACGCTCAATGTGTGGGTAGATCCTGTGGGCTGTGTTGTAAGCAGGGAAGCTGGGGATGTCCATGCAGATGTTTTTATCTGGCTGGCTGCTGCTGCTTCTTGATGGCAGGTGTCCACGGGTGGGATTTCGTGTCACAGAGTAGCAGAGAGTGGTTCTGTGTTGAGCCTGACCTGCTGTAAAACAGCCATACCTTGGTGTGCTCCAGCCTGCAATTCGAGAGGACACCCATGTTTTTGTGCCTCCTGCCCGATTTTCAGAACTGTAAATCGAAAGCATCTTGGCTTCCGGGTTTGGATCCTACCTTAGTGATTCAGTCCCTGTTGACCTTGGCAGGTTTCTTTCCATCTCTGTTCTCCCAGAATGGGAAGAATGAGACTTCGCATCCCAGCCACCTGGCTGCTGTGGTGTGGTGCGCACGCCAGAGTGTCCAGGGCCCCTGTCCCCCTTTTGAGACAGGATCTCACATTGCCCAGACTGGTCCTGAACTCCCTAGACTTTCCTGTGTAGCTGAGGATGACCCTGAACTTGTGATTCTTCTGCCTCTACCTCCTGAGTGCTGGGGTTGCAGGCTGATCCTACTATACTCAGTTTTACGCAGTGCTGGGGCCCAAATCCAGGACTCCGTGTGTGCTCGGCAGGTGGTCTGCCAACAGAGCCCGGGAGAGTGCAACCTTTCTGTCAGTGTTGCGCTTGGAGTGAGCCTCAGACTGCAGCGGCTGGCCCTGCAGAGGAACGGCCCCGCCTCTCATTGTGCAAAACGGGTCCTAGAGAACACTGCTGTCCCCAAGCTGGAGTTGTTTTTTATTTTTTCTTTTCTTTTCTTTTTTTTTTTTTTTTTTCTTTTTTTTTTTTTTTTGGTTTTTCGAGACAGGGTTTCTCTGTGTCTGTGTAGCTTTGCGCCTTTCCTGGAACTCACTTGGTAGCCCAGGCTGGCCTCGAACTCACAGAGATCTGCCTGCCTCTGCCTCCCGAGTGTTGGGATTAAAGGCGTGCGCCACCACCGCCCGGCCTGTTTTTTTCTTTTGAGACAGGGTCTCACTATGTAGCTTTGGTTGGCCGGGAACTTTCCATGTAGACCAATCTGGCCTTGAACTCTCAGAGATTCCCCCTACCTCTACCTCCTAAGTGCTGGGATTATAGGTATTGTACGTCACACTCAGCTCCAAACCTGGTTTTGTTTCCTGAATCATCAGATCTGATGGCAGTTCTGCTTCCTGGAACTCACTCGGGGTACAGGTTCTTTGGGGGAGCCTCTGGGGTTCTTAGAAAAAGTCGTGCTTAGCCAGGCATGGGGGCACATGCTTGTCATCCTAGCACTTGGGAGATAGAAGGAGGAGAAGGATCAGGAGTTCAAGGCCAGCCTCAGCTACATGGTGAGTTTGAGTCCAAATTAGGCTACATGAGACACTGTCTCAAAAAAAGAAAAAAGAAAAGATGGTGTGTGAGATATTCCTGTGTGTCTTACCTCCAAATGTGTTCAAGGTGTGTGCCTGTCAGTCTGTCTGAACCAAGGGTCTAGACCCTGGAACCATGGTCCTGTCCTGCTCTGTCTGGGCACCTGCCTTACCCTCACTGGGCTGTCAGGGCTGTCCCACCCATCTTAGGACACCATCTCAGGTCATCATTGAAGTAACGGCCAAATAGTGGTTGAGAGATGTCTTGATACCTCCTCCATGAGGAAGCAGTGACCTTGATTGTCGCTCACCTGCCCTGCAGGGGGTTGTCTTGTCTGTAGAGAGGGCAGGCCAGCCTAGGGAAGCTTCCCCAATCTTTTCTACATGGTCTAACTTTCTGAGGTGTGTGAAGTGGTCCATGGCTCAGGGGTGGTTATCTAACTCAGCCCATGTTTTCTCGCTGCAGTACTTGGAATCTGTGAGGCCGTTGATGAAGGAAGGAGACTTCCAACGCATGACTGCGCTGGCCCAGGATTTTGCTGTCAATCTGGGACCCAAATTGCAGTGGTATTTGAAGCTAAAATCCTGGTGGGCCACAAATTATGTAAGTATTTCTGCACCTGAATCTTTCCTCATAGATCTTTTCTCAATGAGATATTTTGGTGTGGAAGGACTCACGGAGTTCTAACTGTAGCTGAGGGCAGCCATACTCATCACTGAGAACTGGTTCTGGTTTTCATCATAGGCCTGCTGGACTTCTGTGTACCTAGACTCTCATGCATACCCTTTCCCAGTGTACCTCAACACAGTGCTCAAATCAGCACGGGTTGTGAATGGGCAGCTCAGGGTGGCATTGTGACGGTCACTCTGGAGAGTAAAGACAACCCATGCTGACCTCTGGCTTATTGCTGTAGCTCTGGGACAGACCCAGGCATCAGGAAGAGGAAGATTGATCATTGGGGAGGTGTGGGCTCATCTGTGGGGTTTTTTGTGTTTTTTGTTTTGTTTTGTTTTGTTTTTTCTGCAGTGCTGGGGATGGGACCCAAGGCCTGGTAAATATCGGGCAAGCATGTAACATTGTACCCCACTCTCAGCCAGGGCACTTTGGCAGTTACTCTTGTTTGGAGACACGGTCTCATGGGGCTCCCAGGCTAGCCTCAAACTTGCTACACAGCAGTCTTGAATTTGCTCTAACCTGGAGCTCCTGATCCCCCTGCCTGTGTGTGTACCACTGTACGGTTTTGTGCCCAGTTCTGTGCCATGCTAGGGATGAAGCATTCTAGCAGCTGAGCTCCATCCCCAGCCCTGATACTTTTTAAAGTGAATGCTAAATGATATTCTACTGTCTAGCCAGGTCTCCCCTTAAGACCAATGTGTTTCTTCTTGTGTCCTGTCTGCTTAAGACAGCTTTGTTTTGGAGCAGGACTCTTCCAGAAAGTTCTGTGTACATATAGAGCAGCCTGATCCTGGGAGGGCAGCTGTGTGGCTGCTGCTCAGGACTCTGTCTTGTTTGTGTTTGCACCGTAGGTGAGTGACTGGTGGGAGGAATATATCTACCTGCGAGGCCGAGGGCCGCTCATGGTCAACAGCAACTACTATGCCATGGTGAGTTGGTCTTCCATGACTCCTGCAGCCAAGGTGTGTGCTTTGTGCTGGACAGCCCTGCTGGCCGCCTGGGGAAGCTTGGGGTGGATTCCTCTCCTCTTGCTCCTGCTTCTATTGTCCACAACTTCATGTTGCTGTGAAGCTCCGACCTGGGGCCTGTGTGTTAGATCCCCTGTGCCTGTGGGGTCCCTGCCCTCCACCCAACAGTACAGAAACCTTTGTATTGCAAAGTGCACCTTCATGGCAAACAGCACTTGCTTAGTAAGCCCAGGCTGGCCTTGAACCTGTGGTAGAAAAGGTGTACACCACCATGCCCAGCAAAATCCTGCTGGCATTTATAGCCCAGGAACAGATGGAGGCTGGGGTTAGAATAGATCAAATAACAAATTTAGAGCCTCTTGTGGTGGCTCATGCCTGTCAGGCCAGCACTGGGGAGTTGGAGACAGGGGGATCAGGAGTTCAGGGTCATCCTTGGCTACACATGGAGTTCAAGGCCCTCCTTGGGGCTGAAGAGGTGGCAGTTTAAGAGCACTCGCTGCTCTTCCAAAGGACCCAAGTTCGTTCCCAGCATTCATGTCAGGTGGTTCAGAACCATCTGTTACTCCAGTTGCAGGGGATCTGGTACCCTCTTCTGGTCTCGCTGGGCACCTGCACACACATGTACACTTAACCACATACAGACACAGACACACATAGACACATAAAGAAAAAACAAATCCAATCTGCCAAAACCCACAAATGGACGTAAAGCAATAACAAAGCTGTCTAAATACGGGGAACTCATACAACAATTTGTTAAGTTGTAAAGTCGGCATAGTGACACATGCCTTTGATCCTAGCTCTCAGGAACCCGGGAGCATCATATAACCTGGTCTCAAAACACCAGAACCCAAAACAAACATAAAAAGTGGTTGTAACTGAGCACAGCTGTAGGAACACCTTGGTGTCATGGAGGGAGGGCCTCCACCATGTGTGCAAATCACCATGCCGTCCCCATGAACACTCACTCTCTGCTGTCACCTCCCTCACAGGAGATGCTGTACATCACCCCCACCCACATTCAGGCGGCCAGAGCCGGCAACACTATCCACGCCATGCTGCTGTATCGTCGCAAGCTGGACCGTGAGGAACTCAAACCCGTAAGGAAACTTCCCTTTAAAACATTCTTTTGGGAGGCTGGAGAGCTGGGCTCAGGTGACAATAAGGGGCTGGCTTTGAGAAGAGCATGAGGAGCTGGCACAGTGTCCCCGAGGCAGACGCATTGGTGCATGGTGGGAACCCCAGCACTGGGGACCAGAGATAGGCAAATAGCTGGGTCTCGATAATGGACCTAACCGGGGAGCCCCAGGCTCAGTGAGAGACCCAGTGAGGGCTGAGCACATGTGTTCAATCCCTGGGGGAAGAGAGAACCAGCTCCTGCGCATGTGTGTGACAAGCTGGTGAACTACTCAGGAGAACCATTTCTTTCATAACCTCGGGTGGCTGAAGTGTTTCTCTGGAGGGAACTTCAGTGCCCTGGCACAGCCCAGCAAGTCCCTCAGGTACCACCCCAGGGGACAGCGGGAGATGGTGAAGTCAGACTGGGCAGTATGCACAGGAAATAGCATTTTAATCAACTCCGTTTCAAGTTTTCCTGGGGGATTTTTGCCTGTTGGTTTAAAACACACTTTTATTACAGATTCGTCTTCTGGGATCCACAATTCCGCTCTGCTCGGCCCAGTGGGAGAGACTCTTTAACACCTCCCGCATACCCGGGGAGGAGACAGGTGGGTGGTGCTCACTGGGGCTCCCCTGGGACCCAGCTTTGGCATTCTGCTGCTCAGAACCAGGAAACACTGGGGGACATTGAGGGCAGGATGATCGGCAGGGTCTTTCCCCAGAGCTTCCATTTCTGAATGTTCCTCCTCTTGGAATCCTTTTGTTTTCTGTCATTGATAATGGTTTGGGAACAGGATCTCGTGTGTTCCAGGATGGCCTAAAACAGTATTTAGTTGAGGATGACCTTGAGTTTCTGATCCTCTTGCCTCCCACTGGGATTACAGGCATGTGTCACTGTTGGGAGTATTTGGTGGAATGGAACCCTGGGCTTCACACACACTGGACAAGTATACTACCAACTGAACCCCAACTCCGTCCTGGATTCCTGTTGTCTTTACTAGGTCTAGACAATGGGGCAGTTCCAGATTTTAATATTTCTTCAGCTCAGAGTTTTGTTCACTGGACATTTTCCCTAGACCTGCTGAAATATTCTCTTGGACATCTTACTTTGACCCACATGCAGGGTTTGCCATAAAATACCGATGCTCAAGGAGCTGGATCATGGCCCAGCTTCTTGCTGTTGGCCTCCTGGCCCAGGCAACGTGGTCATATAATCTGCCTTCCAACCTAAGACATCCTTGGAAAAGATAGGGAGGGGGAATGGATACCAGCTGGTACCATGCAGACCTGCAGGGTTCAAGTGTACAGTATCGGTCACTTTTTAGCACTGTGACAAAATACCGGAGCAAAACCACTTAGGAGAGGAATGATTAGTCGGCCTCATGGTGCCAGGTCCATTGTTTCTGGGCTGTGGGAAGGCAAAGCATCATGGGATGCAGAAGCACATGAGGGAGCAGAGTGCTTACCTTCTGTCAGCCAGGACACAGAGCTCGAGAAGGGCACTGGAGTCAAGGATACCCTTCAGGGCTGGCAAGACGGCTCAGCACATCACTGTGCCTGTCCCCAAGCCTGGTACTTGTGTTTGATCCCAGGAACCCTTGTGGTAGAAGGAGAGAACTGACTCCCACAAGTTGTCCTCTGCCCTGTGCATGTGTACTGTGGCATGCCTGTCCTCACATGCTTGAGGACCCACACAAGTTAAGTGAATGAGTGTAATTTTTAAAAATTTGAAAAGCCCTTCAAAGATGCACACTACAGAGGACATCAGGAGGTAGAGGCCGGAGGATCATCCAAGGCCTCTTGGTTTTCTATATAGGGAGTTTGAGTCCAGCCAAACGAACACTCGGATCTGCGGCTCCCACCAAGGCCTTCTAACTCCTCCTCTCCCTTTGTGTCCTCACTGCCTCAGACACCATCCAGCACATCAAGGACAGCCGGCACGTTGTGGTGTACCACAGGGGGCGCTACTTCAAGGTCTGGCTCTACCATGACGGGAGGCTGCTGAGGCCCCGAGAGCTGGAGCAACAGATGCAGCACATCCTGGATGACGCCTCAGAGCCTCAGCCCGGGGAAGCCAAGCTGGCCGCCCTCACTGCTTCAGACAGGTGTGTGGCCTTGCAGACCCCTCCTGGGTCTGGGCTTTGTAGTGCTCTGAGGAGCTCTTCCTCATGAGGTCCGCCCCCACGGATGCCAGCAGTGCCACCCAGTGTTGCTTCATGATGTCCAGTCTCGGGGGCCGCTAGACGGTGGGTCACAAGGGCAGCTGAATTCAGCACATGGCATCAGGTGTGTGTGGGCAGGGAGGGCCACCCAAGGGCACATGGTAGAGGTGAAGGCTCCACCTCCTCAGTTCTAGGATGTTAGGTGAAGGCCACAGATCCTCATACCACTGAGCAGTCCCTCTGCCCACTACCCAGTGAGTCTGTCTTTAAGGCCAGCTCTAAGAGAGCAAAGGGATCAGGTAAGAGTCTCTGACTCACAGGGAAAGAGAAACTGCCCTGTGCCCTGCTTGAGCACAGTAAGGAGCAGGTGGACCAAGAGAGTGGGGAGGAGATTTTGCTCTGTGAGGTCAAAAGTCCCGACATTTCACAAAAGACCGTCTTCCACAGAGCTGCTCTCCAAACTGCTGCAGGAGCCAAGGCCAGGGGCAAGCGCGTTAAGAAACAGTTGTTCCAGGTACTCGGGAGAAACAGGCTGTGTGTTGTTTGACATTTGGAGCCTGGGCCTGAGAAGGAAAACCAGTTTTATCTCCTGCCTTGAAGGCTGGGTGCCCTGGGGACCTGTGGCATTTGTGGGTGTTGACACCAAAGGTTGCCAGAGAGTGGGGTAGAGGTGGGCAATGGAGGTATCATAGAGGGCCTGGAGGCTGAGGACTGAGTGAGGGACCCAGGAGCAATGGGAGGAAGCTACCACAGAGGGTCTTTGAAGGGACATGGGCCTCACACCGAATTCAACTGGGTGGTAGGCACAGGATGATCATCTTAGGAGTATCATGTGACCCGTGTTCAGGGGCCAGATGGTTTCACTCCTTCCTGCTCCAAAGTAGTTGTGGCCTGTTCTCTGTGCCTCGGGTTTCCTCATCTGAAAGATGGGTCTAAGGTGCTGAAGACATCAGTGGACTCAGGCTTGAGAGAGGCTCAGGGCAGAGCCTGGCTCCGGGGCCAGGTCCTTTGGCGTTTGTTGTGGCTTCTGCTGGGGGGTGTTTGGGGCAGGGAAGGGTGCCCCTCCCTGGTAGCTGCAGAAACAGGCTGGACTGCATTCTGAGTGTTTATTGATTTAATCCAAATCCCATGCCCAGTCAAGTGTGTGTGTGCACTTGCATGCTCCCGCACACACAATTAGGGCATTGTTCCTCAGGCACTCGCCATCCCCATTGATTTTGGAGACAGGGTCTCTCACCAGCCTGGAGCATGCCAGTTTGGGTGGCCTGGCTAGCCAGTGAGCCCTGAGGAGCCTGACTTTCTCCTCAGACCTGGGATTGGGAGCATGTCCCACCACACCTGGCTCTTTTGTGAGGGCTCGGGGTGAAATCGGGTGCTCGTGCTAACAAGCGAGCACTGTTGTCCACTGAGCCGTCTGCCCACCCAGGGCGGCCGTCTCTAGATGCGCTTCCTTCTTCCGCAGAGTGCCCTGGGCAAAGTGTCGGCAGACCTATTTTGCACGTGGGAAAAATAAGCAGTCCCTGGATGCGGTGGAAAAGGCAGCGTTCTTTGTGACTCTGGACGAATCGGAGCAGGGTTACAGGAAGGAGGACCCGGAGGCATCCATAGACAGCTACGCCAAGTCTCTGCTGCATGGCAAATGTTTTGACAGGTACCGCCTCCCTTTAATCTCCAAGGTTGATGGGGGCTGTGGGAGATGTTCCTGGGTGTGCTTTGGAGCAACCTCCTGGAGTCTGACCCCACCCCAAGGGTTGGTCTCTGAAGGGATGAGCATCAAAACACAACCCTGCTTCCCTCCACCCACAGCCCAGGCCCGATGGATTTGTGGTCCCTTCCTTTGCCTGCCCCATCACGTCTCTTAACTGTGGGTCACTGGGCTCCCAGCAGAAAGGGGCACACAGGGCAGAGGGGGGTCAGTCCCAGGAGCGAGCGCTGGCCTTGGTTGTGGTTGTGCAGCTGCTGTGGTCCTGCCCTCCCGGATCCCCTTTCCAGAGTGGCAAAGTGAGGAGGAGGAGGAGGTGCCTCCGGGCCTGGCTGGAGAGGCCATGTGCCAGTCCCAGGGTTACGGTAGTCTGCACTGCTCTGGTCCCAGGACACACAGGTTGCGTTTTATCTCTGGTAGAAGAAGATATGAATGACTCTGTGTCCGGTGTGTCCCTCTATTATCGCCTTGCTGGGGTGTAGAAACCTGGAGAACTGTCAGGGGTGGGGGGAAGCCATTGGTCGATGCAGAAAGACACACGGCTTTGGGGCTTGGGTGTTGATGCAGCCCTGGAGACCCTGATGGCGTTTTCTTCTGTAGGTGGTTTGACAAGTCCCTCACGTTTGTTGTCTTCAAAAACAGCAAGATAGGAATGAACGCAGAGCACTCCTGGGCGGACGCGCCCATTGTGGGCCATCTGTGGGAGGTGAGCCACGCCGTTCTTACCTATGGCTGGATGTGGAAGGTGCTCTGGGAAACCCACCCAGACCCGCCTGAACTTGGCTGTATTTGTCTCCTCCTCTGGTCCATGACCAAATACCTGATAGGAAGGAAGGAGAGATTTCTTTTAGCTTAGGCTTTGAGAGGCCATACCCCGTGTGGCAGTGGCGTGTGGGGGCTGCGTGCTCACTTCCCAGTACACCAGGAAGCAGACACCAGACAGGAAGCAGGGCCCTGGCTGTGGACCTCAAGGCCTGCTCCCAGTAACGCACTCCTCCTACTAAAGTTCATAACACCCAAAATAGCACCGCCAGCTGGGGACCAGGTGTTAAAACACTCCAGCCTGTGGGGGACTTCTTACATTCACACCACAGCACAGCGTCCTTCACTGGTGTTGGTGCCACACAGGGAGTTAAAGGCATTTGAGCCTTGGTTTCCTGTAACTTAGGTTCCTTGAGTATAGGCACATGTGATGTCTCGTGATGCAGCCGAAGTCACACTGTGGTTCTCAGCTCACGCAGCTTGATCTGAAATAATAAACTTATTGCTAGACTTCCTGGTTTCCCCATTTACCCTAGTTTGAGGGCAAACAGAAAGGTGCATATTAAAATCTGGCTGTGTGAGGGGGGAGGGGGGTTGCCCGGGATAAAACCCAGGACCTCACACACGCTAGGCAGTGCACTCCACACCAAGGCAACAACCCCAGCCGTTATTTTAGAAACCAGGTCTCACTAAATCAAACATGTTAGACTCGAACTCACTCTGTTGCCAGGTTGGCCTCAGACCTGGAATCCTCCTGCCTCAACCTGTTGAGTATCAGAGATTATAGGCAGTACCACCAGGTCTGGTTTAAAGTCTTAGCTTATAAAATGGTGATGTGCCAGTGGCCAGAGAGACACTAGCAGGGCAAAGCACTTGCCATGAAGGCCTGATGATCTGAGTTCAATCCCTGAAGCCACATGAAGGTAGAAGGGGAATGCCTCGTGTGTGCACTCACACACATCAGAATAATAAAATTACGAATTAAGTTAAAAAATTTAAGGTGATGTATCTTACTGAAAACTTATTTTGTGTGTGTGTGGTGGGGGGGGGCGGTTAGACAGGGTTTCTCTGTATATCAACAGCCCTAACTATCCTGGAACTCACTATGTAGACCAGGCTGGCCTCAAACTCACAGAGATCCTCCTGTCTCTGCCTCCCAAGTACTGGGATTAAAAGTGTGCACTGGGCTGGAGAGATGGCTTAGAGGTTAAGAGCTCCTCTTCCAGAGCTCATGAGTTCAATTTCCAGCAATTACATGGTGGCTCATAAACATCTGTAATGAGATCTGGTGCCATCTTCTGGCCTGCATGGATGCAGGTGGAACACTTTATACATAATTAAAAAAAAAATCTTAAAAAAAAATAAGAGGGAAAATATGGCTTAGATCTTTCAGGCCTCAAACTCTGTGAGTTTGAGGCCAGCCTGGTCTACAGAGTGAGTTCCAGGACAGCCAAGGCTACACCGAGAAATCCTGTCTCAAGGCGGGGGAAAAAGTGTGTGCCAGCTTTTTAAAACACGTTTTAATGATTTATTTATTGTTATTTTATGTGTATTGGTGTTTTGCCTAAATGTATGTCTGTGTGAGGGTGCCAGGTCTCCTGGAACGAGAGTTACAGGCAATGTGAGCTGTAGGTGGATGCTAGGAATTGAACCTATGTCCTTTGGAAGAGCAGCCAGAGCTCTTAACCTCTGAGCCATCCCTCCAGCCCCAACTGAAAACATTTAATTACTAAAATAACCTAAAATTACTTTAAGACTTAAAGACCACCAGATCTCTGCCCCTCCTTTCTCCCAACCCAGCTTTCAGAAATACAGAGTTGGGTGTGGGGACATGTGACTGTCACCCTAGTACCCAGGAGGCTGAGGCAGGAGGATCAGGAGCTTGAGGACAGCTTGAACTACAAAACAAAACCCTTCTCAAAACGGAGAGGCAAAGAGAAAGCAAAGGAGAACGTCCTTCTGCTTCTCAGTCAGGCTCTGTGTTCCAGAAATCAGAAACACTTTAAATGCTAACACAACTCTCCACAAAGTTTAAAGTTTTGGAAGATTTTAGATTTCAGACGAGGGATGCTCTCTTCCTTCCTCTCTCCAGGGTCTCACCATTTAACCTAGGTCAAATTCCAATTCAGGGCAATCCTCCTGCCTCAGCCTCCAGAGTGCTCCTGGGAGCACAGTTGCACGCTGCCACACCCAAAAGTGCTGTGCCTGGGATTTCTTTTCTTGTGGTGCAAAATCAACTGCAGAGTACATGCCGTGAGCTCTGCCCTCTCTCTGGAGGGGAGAAATCTTCTTTAGGACTAGCTGACCCGACTCCCCTCCCCCACTTCCCCGAAGCATACCCCCCTCCCACGAGGTTAGCGGCACCTGTCTCACCTTCTCTCATCTCTCAGATGCTCTGACCTCTGCTTGGAGTCTTGGCAAAGTTCCAGGTGCTGCTGATTCAGCAACGGACGCTTTCCCACATGGAAAAGGAGAACCAGGCACTGGGAGCTTTAAGACACCAGTGCAGTTCTAACACACAGACTCCAAATGGTGACGCGCAAGGGCTTATGTCCCTGCCAGGCCCTGAGCTGATGCCAGCAGAAATGTGGACTTGGTCAGCCCAGATGTACATATGTGCAGATGCCTCATCTCCATTGGCCCCCAGACACTGCAGCTCACACACATTCTCCTGGGAAGCTCTGCACAGCCCAGTAGTATAGGCCAGCACATCCCAGGGACTTTGCACATAACACTTGCAGAGAGTTGTTGCTGGCTGTCGAAGGTCTGTGGGGCCCAGGCAGCTTGCAACACACAGATCACAGTTGTCAAGGGTAAACATAAGAGGACAAATGGTGGCACATGCCTATAATTCCAGCACCTAAGAGGCTGAGACAGGAGGATTACTGAAAACTTGGGTAATCAGGGCCACATAGTAAAACAGACAACACAAAAATCCAAAAGCATGGAAAAAGAAGAGAAGTCTGTTAAGATATCCACCCGGTCTGCCTGAGTCTAAGGTTTATTGTGTGCGTATGCGTACAGTACGTGCAGCAACCAAAAAGGCAGATCCCTAGGAGCCGGAGTTAGAGGTGACTGTGAGCTGGGAACCAATCCCCAAACTCCTGTCAGAGCAGCACGCAGCAACCCGACTCTTATCAGCTGAGTCATCTCCAGCCCCTCGGCTAATATTGTAAAGTAAGTCTGATCAAGATAAGGTTAAGGAGGTGAAGCCTTAGGCCAAGGATACAAGTGGAATCAGTGTTTAGTTTTCTGTCCACTGGATGGAATGATGGGGCCTCTTAAATGGAGCCCAGGTGCCTGGGAGAGTGCTGGGGACCTGGCTTTCATCCTGGAGGCTGTCTCACGTTGCCACGGGGCTGATTCTGAGATGTGAAGCCTGGTAGAGGCAGACACAGCTGAGGCAGCATCCTGGGAAAGCCTGCACTTCTCTGGTATTACAGAGGACACAGAAAGGCTGTGCAGGTGGACACCGGAGATGCAGAGGATGTGACCTGCAGTGAGGTTGGAGCCGTTTTACCCTCCCTGACCTCTAGAAACCACACATCCACTGTCTGAGAGCTTCCCAGTCCCTGCCCTTTGGGGTTTTTAAGGTGTGTGTGTGTGTGTGTGTGTTTTGAACTGAAATGGGCACCCACCACCCAGCTGGTGGGCACTGGGGAGGGTGCTGCCCTCACTCCCAAGACTGGTCCCAGATGTGTTCTGTGCTGAGCATGGAGGAGACATTGTGCTCATTAGAGTTTTCATTCTCTCTTCTTTCTCCTCAGTATGTCATGGCCACCGACGTCTTCCAGCTGGGCTACACAGAGGATGGACATTGTAGAGGAGACACCAACCCCAGTATTCCCAAACCCACCAGGCTCCAGTGGGATATCCCAGGAGAGGTAAGCCTGCTGATCTAGAGCATCCTCACCTGGGTCGGAAGGCTATTTTCCCATGATGTTCCTGAAGTGGTCCCAAGCTCTGTTGACAGGCAAGCGCTCTTCCCAACAGAGGGAAAGCTGTTTGCCCAGAGCTGGAGAAGGGGCCTGGGCTGCGGAGGGAAATGGGGCTTCAGTTTTCAGCTCTCGGTTGAGATTTCAGCTATGAAGTCACTGAGCTTCTGCAAATTCCCTGCAAATAAGGATAAAAACATAAATCATAGCTGGGTAGTGGTGGTACATGCCCTTTAATCCCGGCACTCAGGAGGCAGAGGCAGGCAGATCCCTGTGAGTCTGAGGGCAGCCTGGTCTACTAAGCGAGTTCCAAGACAGCCAGAGTTACACAGAGAAACCCTGTTTTGAAAAGCAAACAAAAAAACCTAAGTCATGTTGACTTGAAATCCTCTAAGTGGTTTTTTAAATTTTTACTTTTTTGAAACAGAATCTCATGTAGCCCAGGCTAGACTGTAGCTTGCTCTGTACCTGAGGGCAACCTTGATCCTCTACTGGGATGACAGGTGTTCACCACACCATGGTTTCCTGGTTCTGGTGATGGCACCCAGGGCTTCATGCAAGCTAGGCAAGCTCTCTACCTAATGAGCTACATCCTCCCGCTGCCAGATGGATAATTTATAATATTTAAAACTTAAAACATTCACTTGGGAGGCAGAGGCAGGTGGATCTCTGTGAGTTTGAGGCCAGCCTGGGCTACCAAGTGAGTTCCAGGAAAGGCGCAAAGCTACACAGAGAAACCCTGTCTCAACCCCCCCCCCTCCAAAAAAAACACATTATTTTCTCCCCATAGATATTTTGGGGCTGTGTTAGGGTGGCTTACTTCTGTCATCCCTGCCCCTGTGGCTGAGGCAGGAGAACCACTATCACCTTGTCTCAAAAAGCAACAAGATTCAGAACTGCAGTTTACATGTGTGAGATTTTAGAAGCATAAATAATATTATTTTTAAAGGACAATAAAGAGATTTTTTTTATAGAAGTCCTGGGAAGAAGGGAGGGTAGAGTTGGATCATCCCAGCCTGTAGGAATTTCTGGAGCCTGAGAAGTACTCTCTCATGTGGTAAAGTTCTAGACCCAGTGCTCTCAGGTCCCAGGGCAGTATGGGATCCATGGAGAAACCTGACCTTGGGGCCGGGGCTGACCAATCACAGGGTCTCCCCAACACACCTTACGTTACAGCAGTGTTGGGTTCTCGGCAGAACTGAGAGGGTGATGTGGGTATTTCCTGGGTGTCACATAGCCAGCCCTGCTCAGCATCCCTAGCAGAGTGGTCTGCCTGTGAAGCGTCCTGGCTAATCACCAGATTCCTGTTTACACTGGGTTATCTGGGTGGCATAGGTTGTGTAGGCTTGGACAGTCATGTGTGTCCTGTGTCTGCTGTCACAGCATCAGACAGCGGTCACTGCTTTAAACACCCCGTGGCCTCCCCCTGCCGCCACCCCCCTCCTAGCCCCTGGCAAACACTGATCCCTTTAAAAAGTAATATTATTTATGCTTCTAGAATTTCACACATGTAAACAATATATTTTGATTATTTCCAATCCTCCAACTCCCCCTGGGTCCTCCCTGACACATCTTCCTCCCAACCTCATGGCCTCTTTTAAATTTTTACTTTTTAATTATATGGGTCTATGCCCTTGTGGGTTATGTGTGTGTGTGTGAGGTGCCCTTGGAGGCCAGAAGAGTCAGATCCTCCGGAGCTGGAGTCACAAGTAGCTGTGAGTCACCTGATACGGATGCTGAACTCGGGTCCTCTGCAAGAGCAGTACACACTCTAACTGCTGAGCCACCGCTCCAGATTCTCTATAAAATAATAATAACAGCAGCCCAGAGTCCACTAGTGCTCCCCGTGTGCTCGTGGGTGTGGGCTGGACGCCAGAGCAGGGAACCTCCCATTGGCCTCACCCCTAAAGAGAAAGGACAGTTCCACTCCCAGCAGCCAAGAAGTCCTCAGCGCGAGGTGGGGCCTCACGAGCCCCTCGCCCATCCATGCTAGCGTGTTAACCGGCTTGCGTGTGTGCAGGCGGCCGCAGCTGCTGTGAGTTCATGAGCACAGCCGTCCTGTCGAGTCCAGAAGATGCTTTCATGCCCCCTTCTATGGAACATCTTCCTCAAAATGAGCTTGCTTTGTGCAACGGACCCACAGCTGGAGCTACCTTCAGTGTCTGTTGGGAGAAGTCTGTCCCTGGGGAGACACAGAGTCTGCCCCTCAAAGACCCCAGTGGCAAATCAAAGTATGGTCCCACCAAAGTCGGAGTTTATTAGGCTTGCTCATGGAGCCTGGGTGAAGGTTGCTTCCAGGAGCGTGTGGCCCCAAGAGCAGCTGTGCCAGAAGAAGATCTGACTCACCATGGATGATGGCTCCCCCATTGCCCTATAGATGGAGTTCTACTTTCTGGTACCCTTCCGTCACCCACGTAGTCTAGCATCTTCCAAGGGGACAAAGGCCACTTATGGTTGGGGCAGAATCACATACAAATGGCTACAAGGAATGTGAGGGTACACTGGCTATGACATCTGTCACCTAAGTGATCTCCAGTGTTAATTCTTCTGATCTGGCTGGCTAGGCAGGTGTCCCCTTCCTTCATTACTCTTCCTTGTTAGTCCCTCCTGAAGCTGCTGTCAAAGAAAACCTTATCCTTAAAGAGCAGGGCCATCGTCCTATCAGAGGCAGAGAGTAGCTGCCCTCTCTAGACCCTCCGAACAAGGACCTGGGCGTGGGGGAGGGGCCGCCTCGGCAGTTTCTTCCACGCAGCCCTAGCTGCTGGGATGGTGTTGCCTGCCGCGTTTGAAGGACTGTTCTGCTGAACTCTGGGACAGTCTCAAGGGCAGCAGGAGCTGTGGCTCCTGACTGGGTCTCCCCAGGAGTGAGGCAGAGATGCTGTGCCTTTGCCTCACTGGGGCTTCCAGGTGGCCTTTCCAGAAAAATCCCAGAGAAGGTGAAATGCACATCTGCAAACTTGGTCCTGCCGGGCTTGCCCGCTGAGCAGGACCTGCTTCTTTCTCCACAGTGTCAGGAGGTCATCGAGGCCTCCCTGAGCAGGGCCTGCTTCTTTCTCCACAGTGTCAGGAGGTCATCGAGGCTTCCCTGAGCAGGGCCTGCTTCTTTCTCCACAGTGTCAGGAGGCCATCGAGGCTTCCCTGAGCAGCGCCTGCTTCTTTCTCCACAGTGTCAGGAGGTCATTGAGGCTTCCCTGAGCAGCGCCACTCTCCTGGCAAATGATGTGGACCTGCATTCCTTCCCATTCGACACCTTTGGCAAAGGGTTGATCAAGAAGTGCCGGACGAGCCCCGATGCCTTCATCCAGCTGGCGCTGCAGCTGGCACATTACAAGGTAAGAGGGGAGCTGGGCTCACCGTGGGCACTTTGGGGTCCTACACACACGCATCTGGGCCGTTTCCCTAGTGGGCAGAGGGGGTATGAAGCCTAGCATGGAGGGCAGCTGATACCAAGCATCAGCCCAGTAGGTCTCTGAGGTCCTGAGGTGTGGAATGTCACACTGAAGATCACCCTTGGTTTACATCCCTCTCAGGTAGTAGCTTCCATCCTAGACAAGAGTTTGAGACATACACAAATGAACAGTTAAACTTTATAATAGGGGCTGGAGGGATGGGCCAGCCTTTGCAGAGGATCCATTCAGTTGTCGGCAGCCCCGCCTGCAGACTCCCCTTGCTTCAGCAGCTGTTGGTACCTCCCATCCCGCCTTCCACAGGTGGCCCTTCTGTCCCATCCTGAAAACGGGCTTTTCTCTTAGGGACTTCTTTCTGCATCTGCCAGCTCCCAGGGCTACCGTCTCGTCCATGGCCACACTGATTGAACTCCTCTTCATCCCCCTGGTCCTGCCCTCCTGCCCCTGTCCTCCCCTGTGTCTCTCAGATCTTCTCATGGCCATGACCTTGCTGTGTGCCTTGTCCTAAGCGTATTCACAAGCATTCACATCAGCTTGGAGGGCTTTCGTCGGGGTGTGGATGTGGATGGCCTTAGTCGTATCTAGGAACAGAAACCAGGACCATCCAGGGGGCTGGAGAGATGGCTTGACAGTTTAGAGCACTGGCTTTTCTTCCAGAGGACTTGGGTTCAATTTCTAGCACTCACATGGCAACTCACAATCATCTGTAACTCCAGTCCTCGGGGATCTAATGCCCTCTTCTGGCCTCTGGACGCCAGGCACATACATGTTGCTCAGATGTACATGCAGGCACAACACCCATACACATACAGTTAAATTTTAAATAAAGGGGGACAGACTCCCAGCTCCCCCAGCCTCATTCCAGGCCACTTCTCCCTGTGGATGTAGATGGTCACTCCAGCCTGTCAGCCTTGAGCTGTGTTTCCTTCCTAGGACATGGGAAAGTTCTGCCTCACGTACGAAGCCTCCATGACGCGGCTCTTCCGAGAGGGTAGGACAGAGACCGTACGCTCCTGCACCACAGAGTCCTGCAACTTCGTGATGGCCATGATGGACCCCACGAAAACGGTAAGGCTGTGGTGGCAGGGCACGGTACGGTGCATGCTTTCCCGGAAGACCCTAGAACGCTGGTCCTGAGGCCCCCTGCCCTTCCATATGCATCCCTCTGCCCTCTACCCCTCCACTCACACCTCCTCCCCCTGCTCCTCTCCCCCAGCTCCTCATGCTTTTTCCTTTGCAAAGGAACAGAAAGCATGAAGAAGTTCAGGAGGGACACATACAGAGTGTTGTCCACTGAGCTTTTGGGAAGGAGATTATGTGGACTGAGAACGTTCACGTGAGAGTGAGCATAGCCTAGGAACAGGAAGCACGACACCGTCACTGGTGTCAGTGGACTTTGGCCCTGGGGTCTTCTGAGCCCGTTGCTCGCTCTACCAGACAAAGCTGGGACTTCCTGTGCTCTGCCTCGTAGGAGCCCTGTAGTAGCCTTGTGAAGGGTAGACTCGGGTGAATTCAGTTCACTGTTGGCCCCAGCTTGCACATGGCCACATGCAGATCTGTGCCCAGGTCCCCAAGCCCCCGATAGGTGCTTACCACCAACAGACAATAGGCTGCAAGAGCCCCGACTAGGGCTCTCTTTCCTCTAGGAAAAAAAAAATGGCAAGTGGCTCCATCTGTCACTAGACTCCTCAATATGCTCCTGCGAGGCCGGGTCTGTCATAGCAGGGTCAGTGCCTCGACATACCTCCAAATAAAGGGCACATGGTGCTCAGATGATGTTCTACTGTCCAGAAGAACCCAAAGCAGCCTGTGTGTGTATGTGTTTGTGGTGTGTGGGTGTGCGTATATGGATGTGTATGTGTGGTGAGTGTGAATGGAGGCCAGAAGTCACTGTTGGTGTCTTTCTCCTTATTCTGCACCTTGTATTTTGAGACAAGGTCTCTCACTGAGTCTGGAGCTTGCTCTTTTGGCTAGACTGACTGGTCAGCAAGGCCCGAGGAACGAGCTTGGGTCCCCATGCGTCTGTGCAGCAAGCACCTGTTTTCAGTTTCCCGAAGCATTCCATTCGGATCATATGGAGACCCTCACAGTACTGTTTCAGCAGAATTGCCAAGGAGGGTTAGTACTCATCTTCTGTGACAAAATCAACTGAGGGACAGCTGGGCTAGAGCTCCAGGTTTAACAAGAACTCTCGCAGCTTGAGAGGTCCACATTTGGCTAGTTCACAGGGCTGTGTTCACAGCAGACACCCCCCCACCCACACACACACACAGGATGCCTCTCCAACAACCAGCCTGCCCCAGCAGCCCTTCTTGAGGCAAGAATCTAGGAAGGGATAGTGGGCCGGTGGGGCCCTGTGAAGACACTTGGTCATGAAACCCTGGCACATCCCCACAGCCTTCTGCAGACCACTGAAGAGAAAGTGGCCCGGGGCACAACAGAACCGTGCAAAGCATGCCCTTGTCCTGTTGACCCTTAGGCGGAGCAGAGGCTCAAGCTGTTCAAGATAGCTTGTGAGAAGCACCAGCACCTATACCGCCTCGCCATGACGGGCGCCGGCATCGACCGCCACCTCTTCTGCCTCTACGTGGTGTCCAAGTATCTCGCAGTTGACTCCCCCTTCCTGAAGGAGGTAAGCCGCCTGCCCCAGGCTGCACACTCAGCCTGCTTGTTGGGAACACATCTTAGTGCTCCAGCCTTGCACATCAGCATGGAGGAGAAGGCAATAGGCCTGTGGAGATGCAACCTGCAGCTTCGGTACCATGCTTCTTCAGCAGCTCGGAAAGGCTGGCGTGGGCCCCCCTGACAGCAACAGCAGGAGCTGAGTGCTGGTAAAACATGGGAAGGGATTAGGAAGAGATGAGCACTGAGTATCTGTCACCTTTGTTCTGTGTGTGTGAACCTGTGTGCACTCACGTGAGCAAGCGTACGCACACATGTGGGTGGCACAGGAGGACCATAGACATCTTCCGTCGTCATCCTCCACCTTAGTCCCTTGAGAACTGAACCTCCAGGGTCAGCCCTCCATTTTTTTTTTTTTTTTTTGGCAAGACTGGCAGTCAGCAATGCCCTATAGTACTGTTTGCACCCACACCCAGCACTGGGGATGCTGGCATTGGTACTGCTCCATTTTGACGTTTCTCCCGTGGATGCTGGGGGTCCAAACTCGGGTCTTCCTGCTTGTGCAGAAAACATTCTTACCCACTGAGCCATTTTCCCAGCCCTTCATTTTTGTTCTTTTTTTAAATGATTTTGTGTGTATGGCTGTTTTACCTGCATGTATGGCTGTGTACCATGCTTGGTGTTTATGGAGGGCATCAGGTCCCCTGGAACTGGAGTTACACATGGTTGCAAGCTGCCACGTGAGTGCTGAGAACAGAGGACTTCTGGAAAAGCAGCCAGTGCTCTTAACCTCTGAGCCCATCTCTCCAGTCATCTTTTTTTGGGGGTTGAAACAGGGTCTCACTATGTAGCCCTGGCTACCCTGGAACTCACTCTGTAGACCAGGCTGCCCTCAGACTCACAGAGATCCACTTGCCTCTGCCTCCCACGTACTGGCATTAAAGGTATATACTACCATGCCTGGCTTCATCTTTGATCTTAATATTTGTGAGTTTAAAAACATGTAAAGTTTAAGATAGTGTCACCATATTGGCCAAGCTGTTCTCAAATTCTTGTGTTCAAATGATTCTCCTGCCTCAGCAACCTAAGATAGCCAGGACTAAAATCATGTGCCACTACATCCAGATTTCTAAAACCTAAGTTTTTTTGTTGTTGGGATTGTTTTTTGGGGTTGTTGGGTTTTTGTTGTTGTTGTTGTTGTTGTTGTGAAACAAAGTCTCTATGGCCTCAAACACACCACATAGCCGAGGTAGCCTTGAACTGCAACCTCCCTCCACCGCCGAAGTGTTCAGCCTGGCTTTCCTGTCTTCTTGAGACAGGATCTCACTTTGTTGTCTAGGCTAGCCTTAACTAGCAATCTTCTTGCCTCTGCCTCCCAAATGCTGGGAGTACAGTTACACATCACCATACTGGCTTTTAACGGTGGCCGAATATAGTAACTAGCTTTAAAAATCCGTGAAAATGTAGAGGTGGCTCTTAGAGACTGTCCCAGACCCCGCTGACTGTCTGTCCTCCACCTCCTAAGTGAGCGGTGGTTTGGGCAAGGGGAGGCCCTCCTGCTCACACACTTGAATCTTTGTTCAGCCCTTGGGGTCTTTTCCTTGTCTCCCTGTTGGGGGTCCTCAGGCTGCTGTCATAAAACACTCAGACCACTTGCCACTTGGGGAGGGATGGAGTTATCTGGCTTACACTTCCAGGTCACAGCATCCCTGAGGGAAGTCGGGGCTGGAACGTAAGCAGGAACTCAAAGCAGAGACCATGGAAGAACGCTCCTTGCTGGCTGTGCACAGGCTCACATTTGGTTAACTTTCTTTAAAAATATTTTTTTACATGTATTAGTGTTTTGCCTGTATGTATATATGTATGTGCATCACGTGTGTGCAGTGCCCAGAGGGATGTCTGGAGTAATAGATGGTTGTGAACCACCATGTGGGTGCTAGCAATCAAACCCGGGTCCTCTGCAGGAACAAGTGCTCTTAACCACTGAGCCACCTCTCCAGCTCTGTCCAGCTAGCTTCCTTATACTAGGACACCCTGTCCAGGGAACAGAGCCACCTACAGTGAGCTGGGCCTTCCTGCTTCACTTAGGACAACTTAAACCACAGACACGTTCACAAGCCAAGCTGACACAATTACTCAGTTGAGAATATTTTATGTGCCACCCGCGCCCTGCCCAACCAGGTGATTCTCAGCCGTGTCCAGCTGATAGGCAATGCTCACTAGGAGGAGAGAGGGGTGGGAAAGTGTCATTTGGCTATGTCTTGCTTTGTCACAGGTTTTGTCTGAACCGTGGAGGTTATCCACAAGCCAGACTCCTCAGCAGCAGGTGGAGCTGTTTGACTTTGAGAAGCACCCCGACTATGTGTCCTGTGGAGGTGGCTTTGGACCAGTAAGTATAGCCAGGCCTGCCCACTAACTTCAAGCCCAGCCCACTGTCCTCAGGCTGTCCTTGAACCCCTCACTACATATCCAGCCTGTCCTTGAACCCCTCACTGCATATCCAGCCTGTCCTTGAACCCCTCACTGCATATCCAGCCTGGCCTTGAACCCGCTGCTTCAGCCTCTCCAGTGCTGGGATTCCAGTGGTGAGGCCCCACTGCTGCCCAGTTTTATATTGAGAACAGGAAGTCCCCATACACATGACCTCATTTCCTAGTGATGAAAATGACCTTTCTCTCTCTGTAGGTTGCTGATGATGGCTATGGTGTTTCGTACATTATTGTGGGAGAGAATTTCATCCACTTCCACATTTCTTCCAAGTTCTCTAGCCCTCAGACAGTGAGTATATTGGGAACTCCTTTTTCCAGAAATGGGGTAATTTCCTTTTTGGAGGGAGCACATCATTAACAGAAACATTAATTCAGGTTTATTAGCTTAGGTATTTTCACATAGATCAATTTTACTCATTTGAAAGACATATGTTTATTTCATTTACCTACCTTTGCTGGTAGCAGTGGTCTTAAGTGTGTGTGTATGTGTCTGTGTGTGTTTCTGCCATTCTATTTTAAACAACTCTGTAAACAAGTTCTGGCCTCACATGAACTTGGTGCTGTCTGAGGACCAGAGGGATGTCTGGAGTAATAGATGGTTGTGAACCACCATGTGGGTACTAGCAATCAAACCCGGGTCCTCTGCAGGAACAAGTGCTCTTAACCACTGAGCCCCCCTGGATTCATTCTTTCTCTCTCTCTCTCTCTCTCTCTCTCTCTCTCTCTCTCTCTCTCTCTCTCTCTCTCTCTCTCTCTGTGTGTGTGTGTGTGTGTGTGTGTGTGTGTGTGTGTGTGTGTATGTGTATGTGTGTGTGTGTGTGCATGTACACACGCACATGTGCACACATGGGTGCAGGGAGCACTCAGTAACTATCCTATCAGTCTCTTTATTCCCTGGAGACCGGGTCTCTCTCTGGACTTGGAGCTCAGTTTGGGCCTAGGCTGTTTGACTAGCAGGTTTTCAGAAATCTTGCTGCCTCTGCCCCCATCCCCAGCTGGGTTAGAGGTAGGTCAGGCCATGCTTGGTTTTTATGTGGGTGCTGGGGATTCAAACTCACGTCCTCAGGTTTGCACAAGCATTTTGTCCACTGAACCATCTCCCCAGCTCCTTTCATTTGGCTTTTGAAGACAGTCTTGCTATAGCCCAGGATGGGCTTGAACTTGATGCAGTCCATGCTCCTGCCTCATCCTCTCAGTTGCTGGGGTTTGCCTGGCTGCTGATGTGGTGTTCTGCTCTGTTTCCTTCAGGACTCACACCGCTTTGGGAAGCACCTGAAACAAGCCATGATGGACATTATCACCTTGTTTGGCCTCTCCATCAATTCTAAAAAGTAACCCTCCTGAGGCACGTGGAAGGAAAACGGACTCTTGTGATACAAACCAAATGAATAGGTGTCGCTCCTGATCGTAGGACAGGCAGAAAATTGCTCTTCTAAAACTCAGTTTTCCTTCCAGAAGGTTTACCGTCTGTCTCCCTAGAACAACAGTGGGCTCCACCGTGTGAAGTGCCACCCTGCGACATCCAGGGATGCCCTGGCTCCAGGAATATTGGGCACAGTCCCCTGAAGTCTTTTGAGTCAGCTCCTACTGGATGAAGGGATTCGAATGCTGGTGAATTCCTGGGTTATTGGGGTTGTAGCTTCACACGTGTTGGAGGTGACAAGACTTCCTTGGGGTAACCTATAAATACCTGGGACTGGAGGGTGCCTGACTCCACCCAGGCAGTGCAAATGTCCCCTTGTGCAGAGAGTCTTCGGAGCCAGCGGAGGTAACAGCTGTCGCTAACACACACGTAATGCACTAATGGAATGCCTGGGCTGGGGTTAAGGTTCTGCTGTGGGTGCCCGGCGTCATTCCTGAGGGAGTCCGCATCTGAATCTCCACATTCCCAGGAAACACCATTTGCTCAGTGTCGCCATCCTCACGGGTCTCCAAAGCCCAGTGCCTTAAAGACGGAAGCCCCTTGGGAAGTGGGGCATTAGGAAGACTTACCTGTCAAGTCTTTGGGGGGATATGTGAGGGTGTTGCTTCCCCTCACGGTTGCCTACATAGGGAAGTAAGCACTTCCCCCTCCCCCCAGAAGACCAGGCCCCTGGTGAAGGCAGTGATGCTGGAGTCTCATTGCCAGTTCCATTAAGCAACAGAACAACAGGCATGTGTCAGCAGGGGGGCGGGACTTGGTAGTCAAAGGCTCCATAGCTGGAGGCCAGCTGGAGGGTGTGGCTTGCTGTGCTTGACAGCTGGTGGTCACTGAGTCGGGCACAGAACTGACACAGGCAGCCTCACAGGCAGCAGGAGACGAACAGCCTGGACATCAATGGAATTACCTTCTAGTCCCACCCAGTCAGAGAGGAGGCCTGCTCTCAGTTCCATAGAAGACGAGGTCATTTTGGTGACAGACTCAGGGGTCTCAAGTGATGGGTGCTTTGTACCTAAATGCCATCCCTCAATGGGAGTGCCTTTCTTGAAAGCGCCTGACGGACCACAAGGCAATCCCACACCAAGTCTGTGTGGTATTATGTAAATTTAAGCATAATGGATCCCCCCCCCCCCATTGCCATCCTGTCCTGACAAGCTTAGCTATCGGTGTTTTCAATCGTGTATTTATTTTTCTGACCACTTCAGTGTGCCCTCCGGCCTGGCTCAATCCCTGCCCCTGTGCTCACACTAGCACGAGAGTGAGGGCGGGGTGACCAGAGTGCCGAGAGGCGCCGGCTGGGCAGCTTATGCATGTCTTATGCATATACATGTACAAATTTTGTAATCTAAAATGATCACACCTGAAAGGGCCAAAGATTTGTTTCCTCTTAAAAACAAGAAAACAAAAGGCAACATAAATGCAAGAGCAGACACAAACCTAAGTCAGAGCCACCTGAGGGTCGCTGTTCATGACCACTGACCAACCTGGGTTACCCCGAGGAGCCCCGCTAGTGCCCAAGCGTCACATTCCTCTCTCTCGGGTTTCCAGTGTCCTTGCTGTTCCTGAGCAGTTACCAATGCAATTCCATACTCCTTACAAGGCGGAAGGGTGGGCTTTCACTGTGTGTGTCAAAAGGAGGAGGTAAGACTATTATGTATTTAATTTAATGTTGAACAAAACGTAGTCTTACTGTAGCTGGTTTGAATTCGGTATCCTAATCTGTCCATTGCCTGTAAATACCATATGCTGTCTGGATATAAATCTTAGAAATGCATGTGTGAATGAACGTAGCTGACCATTAATAAAACATTAATCCCATCTACGACAGCATTTGTCCCATCTCCTTCGTCATACTAATCACTGGGGGTTATATGACGTGTCCTGGCTTCTGAGCCAGCAGTGTGGGGGACAGCACTGTTCATGCACTTGACTGAGGAGCAGCGTGCAGTGGAGCCCGCCTGCTGTCACATTCTCCACCCACTCCTTTGTGAGTGCCTGGCGCCACAGCAGGTGCTTAGTAAACGCATGTTACATGAATGATGGATGTGTTTCCTTTTCTCGGAACGTGTAATTGTGTGCCTGTGTGGCATATGCTCATGTGTGTACAGCTGTGTAGGTACATGCAGAGGCCAAAGGCGTCCTCCTCCATCACTCTCTGCCTCCTTCCTTTGAGACAGGGAACCTGGGCTTGCATTTCTTGGCTATGCAAGCAGCCAGCAAAGCCCCTGCAGTCCTGACTCTGCCCCGCCTCGGTGATGGGGTTACAGGCGAGCACACCTGGTCTTCATGTTGTCTGTGGTTTGCCTCCTGAGCCATCTCTCAGTCCAACACTGAGTTTCCTCCACAGGCTTTCCTGAACATCTGCTGTAGGCACTGAGAATGCAGATCCGACTCCCCACCACCAGTTCTGGGTGTCAGCTCCAGTCCAAGACAGCCAACTGGAGAACGAAGTATTGTAACTCCAGTGAAGGCTGGGAATGATGGCATGAACCCTGAATCCCAGTACTAGGAAGGGGAAGGTAGGAAGATCATACATGGATTTGAGGCCAACCTAGGTTACATAGTGAGTTCCAGACTATCCTGGTCTCATAAAATTAAACAACATGGAGCTGGACATGGATCATCAGTTAAGGGCACTTGCTGCTCTTGCAAGGGACCTGGGTCAATGCCCAGCACTCATATGGTAACATACAACCACCCATAACTCCAGTTCCAGGGAATCTGATAGCCTCTTCTGACCTCCACCAACACCAGGCATGCACATAATACACAGACATACATGCTGGCAAAACACTCATACACATTAGAACTTAAATCTTAGAATATTATTTAAAAAAAAAAAAGCAAGAGCTCCAAGAGGCATTTGTGAAGAGTGGAAGCTGGTAGAAGACCCAGCTGGGAGTGGATTGGAGCTAAGACCAACAAGAATAACAAAACAAGACAGAGCCAGCTTTGACCAACCCACTAGAGACAGCATCAGGCACAGAATTACCAGGCATGGTCTGACCAGCTTGGTGACACACCAGCATCTGTGTGTATCTGGTGGGTAGGTGTCTAAGACTCCTTACCATGCTCTTGGGTGGATTTTGGCTTAGTGCAACAGGATTCCCTGGCCTGTCCCCTACAGTGATGTGCTTATTCCAGCTGTGGAACATGTGTTCATAGACAGCAGGAGAAGGTTGGAGATAGGAAGCATCGTGACAGGACAGTCTAGTGGACAAGAGGATGTCAGCCTTGTCTCCCATTTAAACATTTAGTGGGAGGCTTGCTGAATAGGGGGCTCTCCTCATTTTAACTGGAAGAAGCTGCCAGAACACTGTGTAGAATGCTTCCCATGGATGTGGGAATGGAGAAGTTGCAAAGAAATTCTTGCTGCTAAATTGAGGATATGGCTCAGTCTACAGAGTACTTACCTAGCATGCAAGAAGTCCTGAGTTCAATTCCCATACCGAATAAGCTGGGCATAGTGGTGCACACCTATGATCCTAACACTCAGTAGGTGAAGGTAAGAAAATAAGTTCAAGATCAAACTTGGAGTACATAGTAAGTTCAAGGCCAGCCTAGGAAGGAAGGGAAGGAAGGGAGGGAGGGAGGGGAGGGAGGGAGGGAGGAAGGAAGGAAGGAAGGAAGGAAGGAAGGAAGGAAGGAAGGAAGGAGAAAGAATTTAATTGAGATCAGTAGCGTACAATTGTAATCCCAGCACTCAGGAAGGCTGAGGCAGAAGGACTACTTCAAGTAGGAAAGCAACCCGGACTAAATAGTACCGGGCCAACCAGAGCCACACAACAAGACCCTGTCTCAGAAAAACTAAAACGGCTGATGAGAAGGTCCAGTGGGTATAAAGGCTTGCTGCCAAGCCTGACAACCTGAGTTTGACCCCTGTCTAAGGGCTTCTGTTGTGGTGACGAAACACCATGACCAAAAACGCAAGTTGGGGAGAAAGGGTTTATTCAGCTTACACTTCAGCATTGCTGTTCATCACTGAAGGAAGTCAGGGCAGGAAATGAAACAGGGCAGGTTCCTGGAGGCAGGAGCTGATGCAGAGGCCATGGAGGGAAGCTGCTTACTGGCTGGCCTCCCATGGCTTGCTCAGCCCACCTTCTTATAGAACCCAGGACCAGCAGCCTAGGGATGGCACCACCTACCATGGGCTGGGCCTTCCCCCATTGATCACTAATTGAGAAAATGCCTTACAGCTGGATCTCATCGTGGTATTTCCTCAACTGAGGCTCCTTCCTCTGATGAATCTACCTGGTGTCAAGTTGACACAAAAAAAAAACAGCCAAGGCCAGGCGGTGGTGGTGCACACCTCTAATCCCAGCATTTGAGAGGCAGAGCCAGGCAGATCCCTATGAGTTCGAGGCCAGCCTGGTCTATAGAGCAAGATCCAGGACAGGCACCAAAGCTACACAGAAACCCTGTCTCGAAAAACCCAAAACAAAACAAAAAACAAACAAACAAACAAACAAACAAACAAACAAAAACCAGCCAATACAATCTCAGAATCCACACAGTAGAAGGTGAGAATCATCTCTCCACTCTGGAAAGTTTTCCTCTCCTTCAGACTCATGCCATGCTGTATCCACACATATCCACACACATACACGATAACTGTAAATAAAAACAAAACCTGAAAGCAAAGACTTATGGTACAGGACTTTAATTCCAATTGCTAGGGAGGCTGAGACAAAGTAACAAGTTTAAAGGCAGAGTGCTTGCCTAGCATGCAGCAGACCCTAAATTCAATCTCCCATACTATATACATAAATAGATAATGAATAGATAAATAGGCTGGAAGATGCCTCCGAGGTTAACAGCATTTGCTGTTCTTGCAGAGAACCAAACTCACTTTCCAGCACCCATATGGTGACTTACAACCATCTGTAACTCCAGTTCCAGGGGATCCAACACCCTTTTCTGGGCTCCTCAGGCACCACACAACACACACACACACACACACACACACACACACACACGCACGCACGCACGCACGCACGCACGCACGCGCGCGCGCGCGCGCACACACACACACACTAAAAATAATCTTGGAGAGACAGAGATCAGATGTCAAGCTAGGAGGCCCGCTTAGCACTGCTTCAAATTCCTTGGAATCAGTTATGATTTTAACCTCAACTCTTGGGAGGCAGAGGCAGGTGAATCTCTCTGTGAGTTCCAGGCAGCCTGCGCTACCTAGTGAGATCCTGACTTAAAACAAAAACCGATGGAAATGATGTAAATACAGTACTCGCGTATGAAATTTTCAGGAGTTTAAAAAAAAAAACCACCACCTTGGGAGCCTCAGTTTCCCCACTGGGGGCAGGAGTAGTGGTTGATCCCTGGAGAGCCGGTCCCTCCAGCCTCCATCCAAGCACACAGAAAGGCTGCACTACAGGCCCTGCCCACCAGCCACAGCCCAGGCCTCGCCCATCATGCTCGGGCCCCGCCCACCACGGTCCAGAGCCCACCCTCCACGGCAAGGCCCCGCCCACCACAGGCCCCACCCACCACCACCCAGGCTGCTGTCAGCTTGGCCGAGGCCCCACCCACCACGGCCCTGGCCCCGCCCCGTCCCTAACGGTCAACGGTCCGCACATCCTCTCAGGGTCGAGGCCAGTTGGGCGGCCGGGTCGGGTCGCGGTTCTCGGGTCCCCACGACCATGGAGGACGCTCTGCTCGGAGCCATGACGGGCCCCGAAGACGAGCTGGGCGCCGAGCTGTTCGGGCCTGAGCGCGGGTTTACGGACGGGCTGGCGCTGAGCCCCGCGACGGGTGCGGCCGAGCGGGATGAGCTGCCTGTGCTGGCCGACGCCTACCTGGGCGCCACCGAGCCGGGGGAACAGCTGCTGCGCGCGCTCAGCCCCTCGCCGGGCGCCGAGGTACCGGCCGCCCTGCTCGGCGACTTCCCGGGGCTGCCTGAGCTCCGCAACCCAGACGACGCCGCGCCGCCATCCGCCTACAGCGTGCACGTGCTGTCGTCGTTACTGCCCGGTGCGCGCGGGCCCGCGCTGTTGCCGCTGAGCGCAGGAGTGCGCGTGATCCCAGTAAGCGCCGGCAGGGGGCGCCGTCGCGCCTTGTCTCCGCGTGCAAACCCCGGGGGTCTTGTCCCAGACCGCATGCTCACAGGGAGTCCGGGCGATGCACCGCCCCGCGAGAGTGCCTCTCGAGCACCTCTCAGTTTCCCTGTCCGGCCTTTTCCCCTGCAGGTGACTGTGCCCCGCTAGAAGAGTTTATAACTGTTGCCATCACAATAGGTGTTTGTATTGGACACCTGCTTAGCATCGCATAGCCAGGGAATCATTCATTCATTTCTGGTCTGTTGGACTTGTGCGTTCCCACCCCGCCCAGGCGGTTTGAGGGATGGAGCCCAGGGCCTTTTGTGTACTCTGCAGATTGTCTTCAGCCTAGTCCTATAGGTTTGGGTTTATTCATACATACTTGTTCACACCAGAGACTTTAATGTATTGAGGAGTTGATTAATTGATGATTTTTCCTCCTCTGTAAAATAAGGGTTCTTCAAACCTATGTAATGGAGTGTGAATGAATGCTGCTTCTCAGTCAGCTACTATTCCTTGAAATTGCTATGTAGCTGAGAATGACCTTGAACCCCTGATTCTCCTGCCTCCACCTCCTGAGTGCTGGGCTTATACCCACCTTTATACAATGCTGGGGATTAAACCCAGGACCCAGTTCATGCTAGCCAAGCACTCCCAACTGAGTCACATCCCCAGCCCTTCTGCTTTCTTGCCAAAATGAAGGAATCAGCTCTTTAAAGGAAGCCCAGCACATGTGTTAACCCCCAATAAAACCCAGCTTGGGAAAGAAAATGGGTTCCTCATCCAGTCAAGTATGTCAGGTCCAGAGTAAGCTCTCACGGGATAGTTTTTGAATTGCTGTGGAGATGACAGGAGTCTGGCTTTGTAGAGCACAAGTCACAGCTGCTGGAGCTCAGGGTCCAAAAATCCTGTTCCCTGCTTAATTGAAAGTTCCCCACAGGAACTTTAACCCAGCCTTACCCTGAGGCGGAGGCCTCCTTCCAAGTGTCCAGTGGTTCCAGATGCCAGCAGCCCCCTTTACCATTAGTGGAAGCTCACCGGGCACCTTGTGTCTGATGGTCCTGAGCCCTGCTCCCTTCCCTAAGAGTGGAACAGGGGAGGCAGTGAGCCAGAGGGGAAGGGGGGAGGCAGTGAGCCTGAGGGGAAGGGGGAGGCAGTGAGCCAGAGGGGCAGGGGGAAGCAGTGAGCCAGAGGGGAAGGGGGAGGCAGTGAGCCAGAGGGGAAGGGGGAGGCAGTGAGCCAGAGGGGAAGGCAAGGCCTCTTTCAGTGTCATCCAGGTTTAACAGATCAGTGATCGACAAAACAGAGACTCAGCTCTTTGAAAATTTTGAAGATTTTTTTTTTCATTTATTTATTATGTATACAATGTTCTGCCTGCGTGTATGCCTGCAGGCCAGAAGAAGGCACCAGATCTCATTACAGATGGTTGTGAGGCACCATGTGGTTGCTGGGAATTGAACTCAGGACCTCTGGAAGAACAGCCAGTGATCTTAACTTCTGAGCCATCTCTCCAGCCCTGAAGATTTTTTAAAACATGTGTTTGTCTATGTGTAGGCACACTGTGTGCATGCAGTTTCCATGGAGGCCAGAAGATAGTGCCAGATGCCCTGAAAGTGGAGTTACCACAGTTGTGAGCCACCATGTGGGTGCTGGGAACTGAATCCAGGTCCTCTACAAGAGCAACAAGTACTCTGAACTGATGAGCTGTCTCTCAGGTCTCTCTTTGAACTGTTGGAGACTATGTCCTAACTCATTATTTAAAAAAAAGATAGGACATGGGAGGTGTATTTACCCTTTAAACAGATGGAATTGTTGTTTCTATTAACTATTCAGAGGGAATCACTAACATCTTTTTTGTAGACCTTTTGTTTGTTTTGGTTTTTTCTGTATTTTTTTATTTTATAATTTAATTAAATTTACATATCAGCCACAGATTCCCCTGTCCTCCCTCCTCCTGCCCCCCCACCTTTCCCCCAATCCCCCCATTCCCATCTCCAGGGCAAGGACTCCCCTGGGGATTCAGCTCAGCCTGGTGGATTCAGTCGAGGCAGGTCCAGTCCCCTCCTCCCAGGCTGAGCAAAGTGTCCCTGCATAGGCCCCAGGTTCCAAACAGCCAGCTCATGCACTGAGAACAGGTCTGGGTCCCACTGCCTGGGGCCTCCCAAACAGTTCAAGCTAATCAACTGTCTCACTTATCTAGAGGGCCTGATCCAGTTGGGGGCTCCTCAGCTATTGGTTCATAGTTCATGTGTTTCCACTAGTTTGGCTATTTGTCCCTGTGCTTTTTCCAATCATGGTCTCAACAACTCTCGCTCATACAATCCCTCCCCTTTCTCGCCGAATGGACTCCCGGAGCTCCACCTGAAGTCTGGCCATGGATTGTTTTGGTTTTTTGAGGCAGAGTTTCATGCAGCCCAGACTGGCCCTGAGCTCTGTGTATGATCTTAGACTCATGCTCCTCTGTAGTAGCTCAAAGGGGCTAGGATTCCAGGTGTAGGCCAGCCCACCTGGCTCTCTCTCTGGGAATCCTCCCCTACAAGTCCATACATTTAGGTTCAGTCTCGGAAAGCGGGTTTCTGCTATGAAACTAATGGTTCTGATATTTGGTGCTGATGGGGAGGCCAGCAATTGTGTGTTTGTGGGTCCAGGGAAGTCATGTCAGTGAGACTCCAGTGAACTAATTCTGGCGAGTTCCCAAGGCAGCAAGCACACACAAAAAGTAAGTTTTCTGCATTTCCATAAAATTTGAAATGTCTGAGTAAAGCTGTCACTCAAAATCTAGCTGTGCTTTGTCTTCTAAGGTTGGGGCCACTTAAGTTTGATGTAAATTTTGTGATCTTTGGGACTTTTCTGCTTTTAAATCCCATCACTTCTTAGTAAATGTAATTTTTTTTTGTTTTTGTTTTTCGAGACAGGGTTTCTCTGTGTAGCTTTGCACCTTTCCTGGGACTCACTTGGTAGCCCAGGCTGGCCTCGAACTCACAGATATCCGCCTGGCTCTGCCTCCCGAGTGCTGGGATTAAAGGCGTGCGCCACCACCGCCCGGCGTAAATGTAATTTTGTCTTGTTTATTTTATAATTAGATTTATTCATTTGTGTATGGCTGCAAGTGCCACAGTACACACGTGGCAGTCACAGGACAAGTTACAGGAATGATTCTCTCTACCACGTGTGTCCTGGGGATCAAACTCGTGTTGTGAGGCTGGTGGCAAGTGCTCTTGCCTACTAAGCCATCTTACTGGTCCTATTTCTTTCTTTCTGATGCAGGCTCTCAGTATATTCCTAACTCTAGTCCTCTCCACACCCTGGGACCGATGACTGTCCTCAGAGGCCTCTGTCCTGGGGCTGCTCAGCTGGCGTATTCCCTTCTTCCTTTCTCACAGGGGAAATGGTTTCAGTAGAGGGCCAGCACTTTGCTCTGACTTGAGTGTCCTGTGTGCTGACACTGCAGCACACAGCCTGTGCACTCTGTCACCGCCACTGCTTTTCCAGGTTGAGATCAAGGAAGCGGGTGGCAGCGTGCCAGGCAGCAGCCCCGAAGACGCAGCCTTCCAGACTCCTCTGGCTCAGGAATCCTGCTGCAAGTTCCCATCATCCCAGGAGGCAGAGGAAGCTTCCGGCTGCCCCCGGAAGAAAGACTCCAGCCCCATGGTAACTGTGGGGGAAAAAAAAAGATATCATTCAGCCTGTCAAAGACCCCTGTCCACTGTCACTCACCTGCTAAGTCCCCGTTCTTCGCTTATCCATCTACAAAGGGGGAGAGTAAACTTGAGCCCTCCACCTTTCACCTTTCACCCCCAAGATTCTCATCTCCACCCCACCTCAGAAAATCAAATAATGATTGGGACATTGCTGTGTCCCATAGGGGAGCAGCCGTAAGTCACACTGTCCATGTAGAGTCCAGAGTTAGGAACTGAGGTGGGGACTAGGGAACGCCTAGGTTTGCAGTGTTGGTTGGCCCAAGGCTGTGCTTCTGCAGCCTTCCTGCCTGCAGGTTACCAGTGACACCAGTGTGTAGGGTGTGGGGAGTGTACCTGTGTGATGTCATTTCCTTCCCCCAGCTCTGCAGGCAGCCCTTCTCTGCCTGTCTTAGCCCTGGGTGTTGCATGGTATGCTTCTAGAACTGCTCAGGGGACATCAGGGAGTCACCAGTGCTTCAGCCGAGCTTGGGCTACACACGTAGTGCGCCCTCAGAGCCTTCAGCACCTCCAGATGAGGCCTAATCGAAGGCAGACTGTGCCCCAGAAATACTGGAAATAATGTCCTTGTGAAACCTGTCTTTGGGGTGCAAACACTAATACCCCTCTGTGTCCAAGACTTATTTGAAACCCCAGGTTCTGATGGCAGAGCTTTCCCACGACCTTAGAGAAGCCATAGGACAAAGGACTCTGACTCCCTCTACACTGTAGGGTGGCACCTGCAATCTCTTCCTGGGGTGTGAGCCATGCCCAGCTGAGTGCACGCTGGAACATGGCTGCATCGCCCTCTGAATACAGCTGTGCAGGGTGCTGGCCTCTCCAGTGTGAGGACGACATGAGCGTTTGCCCTGGAACCTGCTTTTGCTCTTCTAGCAGGTCAATGGGCGCTATTCAGATGACCTTGTCCTTTGTGCCTGTTTGAGTGCTCCTCCCCCAGTGTCCACACCACACCCTAGAGCAGCTGGGTGTGCAGGGCGCTGCATCCCCCAGCATCTGGATTGGTGGCCCTGATGTGCAGCTATCCATGGCTTGCTGAAGATCGGCAGTCAGAACCCAGATGGGGTCTGGCAGCGTTTGTCAGACCCTGTAAGCTCAGCACGGTTTCTCAGGAGTTTCCAGTCACTGGCTTTACCTTTCTAACTGGATTTGGGGGAAATAAAGTCAATGGGCATAAAACCACCTGTTAGATAGCAGCCTGGTTCTGTGGCAGGAAAGAACACACAGCAAATTAAAGCTAATTCTACAGATGTGCTCAGCCCCCAAGGGTCTCAGAGTGGGAAATTGGGGTTCAGGAGACAGCCCAATCCCTGTTCACAAGGCTGTGGATTGAAGGCCATCAGGAAGGAATCCCTGTGCACAGGCACGTAGTCCTTCAGCCAAGTCCTTCAGAGGATGCAGGAGCTCCTTGAGTGTGTGGAAACATCACAGGAATGCATGGGAGGTTAGGGACAGCAGTTATTGTAGAGGAAGACAGAGAACACACCCACCTTCTCCCTCCCCCCACTTAAACCCCAGGGGGAAAGTCCTCAGTCCTCCATTCCTGCTCCAAACTGGAGTCCCTCACCCTCTTCACCCTGTCATTTCAGGTGATCTGTCAGCTGAAAGGAGGCGCCCAGATGCTCTGCATAGACAACTGTGGCACGCGGGAGCTCAAAGCGCTCCATCTGCTTCCTCAGTATGACGACCAGAACAGTTTCCCACAGTCAGGTAGGTACCACAGCACAAACGCTGCCCTGGCTCCAACTGGAGGTGGTGAGGGATGGGGCAGCAAAGGAATCTCTTAGGCTTTGTATCAAAGGATGTGAGGGGCTAGGAGGAGGTTGTCAGTAGCTGGCAGGCCAACCTAGGCTACTTATCAAGAGTCCCAGCCCAGTGAGAGACTCTGCCTCAAAGAAAGAAAAGATGGTGGATGGTTACTGAAGAACAGCATCTGAGGTTGTCCTCTAGCCTCCACATACAAGTGCACACATGAGCGCGCGCGCACACACACACACACACACACACACACACACACACACACACAGAGGGAGAGAGAGAGAGAGAGAGAGAGGAGAGAGAGAGAGAGAGAGAGAGAGAGAGAGAGAGAGAGAGAGAGAGAGAGAGAAACAGGTCAGGGCTGGAAAGATGGCTCCGAGGTTAAGAGCACTGATTGCTCCTCCAGAGGTCCTGAGTTCAATTCCCAGCAACCACATGGTGGCTCACAGCCATCTGTAGTGAGATCTGGTGCCCTCTTCTGGACTGCAGTCGTACATGCTGTATACATAATAAATAAATAAATCTTTTTAAAAGAAAAAAGAAACAGGTCATTAGTGTATTAAATGAGTGCTTGGACAAACCCAGACAATAGCAGTCAGAGAATGGAACAAAATCAACCACCACAGCCTAATCTGTCCAGACCACATTAAGCCTTCCTGTCTGGCTTCTTCCACTGCCTTGCCTTCTAGCAAGTGGCAGCTCTCATCAGGGTGGCTCTGCTTCATTCCTCCAGTCAGGGCAGAGGTGGCTAACCTGAAACATCAGCCTGCCTGATGCCTGGAGGCCAGGCTGCTCACATGTGCTCTAAATTACTGATGCTTTTTTTTTCTTTCTTCCTTTTTTTTTTTTTGTTTGTTTGTTTGTTTGTTTGTTTTTTCGAGACAGGGTTTCTCTGTGTAGCTTTGCACCTTTCCTGGATCTCGCTCTGTAGACCAGGCTGACCTTGAACTCACAAAGATCCACCTGCCTCTGCCTCCCAAGTGCTGGGATTAAAGGCATGCGCCACCACTGCCCAGCAAAATTACTGATGCTTTAATGGAAACAGCAGGTGATCAGTAAGACTGGTCCCTCTACTTTCATCATCAGGAGTGACCCGATAGTCACCCAGCCAACTCCTCCCATGACACCAACTCAACAAATGACCCCAAAGGCCCTCCCCTGCTGCTTGTAGCACACCTGCAGCCTCCAGTCTGTCTCACTGAAAGGATACAGAAGCCCAGGGCAGGAAGTAGATTCAGGCTGGAGGGCTGCAGGGAGGAGGAGAAGGACACACTAGCTCTGTGGGGCTATACCCTGATGGAGCCTTTGGACCAAAGTACAGGTGGTTTCATCTAGAGAGCTTAGAAAGCATTGATAGCCTAACAAGTTAGGACAATGCAAAGAAAAGGAGATGCATCAATTGAAAGTCATGGATCCAACAGTTTGGATCCAAATCACTAGGCTTCTGTTGAAAGTATAAAATGACTCAAGGTGTCCAGTAAATTCACTGTGTCATGTAAGGGCACCTTGGCACGTGGTGTTAGAAGCTGGGTGTTAACATTTTTTCAGTATAGTAGACCTCTGCAATGCTCAGGCCAGCAGCTTTATGATTTAAAAAAACAGCTAAGACCATAAAAGTTTAAAAATTACAATAACCCAGCTGGGTGGTTGTGGCGGTACACATCTTTAATTTCAGCACTCGGGAGGCAGAGGCAGGAGGATCTCTGTGAGTTGGAGGCCAGCCTGGTCTACAGAGCGAGTTCCAGGAAAGGCTCCAAAGCTACACAGAGAAACCCTGTCTCAAAAACACACAAAAAAATTACAATGATCCAAAAGGGTCTATAGAAAAATCACAAACCTCAGGGGCAGTGATGCATGTGTGTAATCCAGCACTGGAAGGTGGAGACAGGAGGACCACATAGATGGTGAGCTGAGTACCGGCTCTCTGAGACCCTGTCTGAAAGCAAGGGGTAGGAGAGATGGCTTAGCAGTCAAGAGCACTTGCTGCTCATCCAGAGGCCGCAGCTCACACCCACTTCATGTAAGTAACTGTAACCCTGCACTCAGGGATCGGACACCCTCTTCTGACCTCCGTGGGCATCTGCACACACACACACAACATATACCCACACATCCCCACAGGTGCATAAATAAAAATTAAACACACTGACTAAATCAGGATAAGTCGAATAGCCTTGCCTGTGGACCCCACTTTTCGATGCTTGCTGTCAGTTCATGTCAGTTGTTTTCCTACAGATCTCCCTAAGCCAATGACAACTTTAGTGGGAAGACTTCTGCCAGTGCCAGCAAAATTAAATCTCATCACACAGGTGAGTCATTCAGGTCCAAACACTCAGGTCGTCTCCTGGCAGTGTATTGCTGCGTGTACTTCTGAGGTTCTCCAGGCTAGTGAGAGCCAGGCCGCATGACACATGCCTGGAATCTCAGAAGCTGGGGAGTGGAGATGTGAGGATCAGGGGTTCAAGGTCATCCTCATCTATATAGCAAGTTCAAGACCAGCCAGGGTTACATAGAACCTCGTCTTAAAAAACAACATCAAAATCAATAGTGAAGTAATTACTATGTATTTGTCCCTTCACACCTGTGTCAGACCCTAGCTAGACAGAAGACCAGCGACAGGGCCGTGAGGGTCTGGAGACTGTGGAAAAGGGAGTCCCTGAGGTTCCCATGGCTGGCCCTCCACCTGAACAAATGCAAGATGGGAGAGATGTGCTGGCAAGGTGTGGGGAGGAATAGAGGGTGCCCATCTGAGTGTTGACAGCAGGGATGTTTTTGGACAGGTGGGCAAGGTATGGGTATAGAGATAGAGTCCAGCTACAAAGTCTAAAAAATAAATGAACAGTGTTTGCCAGTGAGACTTAAGACCTCTTTGTTATTCTGAGAACCTAATACTTTGGGAACACGTCTAGTCTGTGGACATCTGTAACTAATTGTGTTTTCAACTACTTGTTTGTGGACACAAAGTGCTCCAATGACAGTGTCAGCAGCCTCCAAGTGACAGCTGTACACACTGCTCCCTATCTTGTCCTTGCAGCCCTGGGCCTCACCCCACCCTGACTGTCCTCCTCAGCCCCATGGTCAGAGACTTTGAACTCGGGGGCCCTAGGCCTGGACCTGGCCAAAGCTATAAGATGGTCTCAGCCTATAGGCTCAAAGTCGGTGAGCTTGCTGTGGCTATGAAGCCTGGCCATGGGACTGTGACTTGCACCTGTAGGGACTGCTGCTGGCACTTTACACACACTCTGAAGAGACCATTATTGCCTTTGCCTCCATGCAGGTTGATAACGGAGCTCTTCCATCGACTGTCAATGGAGCTGCCTTCCCCTCAGGACCCGCTATGCAGGGGCCACCCAAAATAGCTCTGGCTGGGTAAGGATTAAAATGGGAAGCAGCCACTGCCTTTAATGCAGGGCCCCAAGATGCTGTGTGTAGGATGCACTTCCTGCTGCACTGTAGAATTAGCTTTGCTGGAAGATCAGGGTCATCTCCCCTCCCCAGCAAGGCCACTGACCTTCCTATGGGTACATCAGTGATGGCCCCGGCTTCTCCTCCACGCTCTGCTGTCCTGTGCATGTTCCAGGGTCCCCTGGTTGTTTGTAGCTGTCATGGTTTTTCCTGTACTCGGGTAGTGCCACTGTTTCTTCTTGGCAGTCATTGATCCAGGTCTCATAGGGGCAGCTGCTTATGTGGATGACCTTTGCCCCATCATTTCACAGAGCAGGAAGGGGCCTCTCACTGGGCTGAGGGCCTCTTCCTCTTTGGGGCACACTCTGAAATGGGGGTTGGTTTATAAATGAGTGTATGTAGTTTACAGAGCAGGGTTTTTTGTTTGTTTGTTTTAGGGGGGTTCTTTGTTTGAGACAGGGTCTCTCTGTAGCCCTGGCTGTCCTGGAACTTACTACGTAGATTATGCTGGCCTGGAACTCACAGAGATCCACCTGCCTCTGCCTCCAAGTGCTTGGAGTGACAGGCCTGGTCTCATGCAGCTCAAACTGACTTCAAACTTGCTATGAATCCAAGACTGGCCTTGAACTCCTGATCCTCCTGCCTCCCTTCCTTGAGAGTTGGGGTGACAGGCCTGTACTCCCTCTTCTTTCCCATGTTAGGACACTGGGTCATTTGGAGACTGGAGCTCACAGCACTGGTATCTGAGGCGCCAACTTGTCTGAGTCCCTTGAGTTTCTTGAGTTTCTGCTCACCTGGTCACCTTGTGTTCTGTGGCTGCTTTTTCCTGTGGATTTCATCAGTGGGGAGTTTAGGTGAAGGAATTCTTTGCGGTTTGGTGTGAATGAGCTTCCCCAGAGAGTGTCTTCACTTCTCCCTGGAGCTGTGGCTCTCAAATTGTTCTCTCCAGCTCCAGGGTCTGCTGCCTCTAGAGGGAACATGGAACAGGACATCCCAGGCATGTCCTTGAACACTCTTACCTCTTCATAAGCACCAGGGCAGGATGACCCAGAAAGCATTGCCCTCAGCCACCCTGGAGCAATGTAGATCTAGAGTGGCTGCTGGCAGGTACCAGAGGCAGCAGGTGCTTCACCAACACAAAGGGACACCACATTTAAGTGGTGGCTTCCATGAGGTTTCCCAGGTAACAATGGGGGTAGACTGATGGCAGATGATGCCAGTACCTTATACAAGATTCCCTAGCTGAGCGTGGTGCAGGAGCCTGAGACCAGGGAGAGTGCCGTGCCCAGCTTCTCCTTGCTGCCACTGAGGTTGCTATGCCAACTTGACTTGACGTGTCAGGTCAGGGCTGGTGGCAGAGGGGAGCAGTGCTGCCCAAAAGGAGAAGCCACAGTCTGGGAAGAAGGGCCAGCAGCTTGGTAGTCCCCTCACTGCTGTGCCAGGAAGATTAGAGGAGAGCAGAGGGTGTGTGTGTGTGTGTGTGTGTGTGTGTGTGTGTGTGTGTGTGTGTGTGTGTGTGTGTGTGTGTGATGACGGACAGCATGTCCTCCAGGAAATGGGGCTCATTTGCAGACTGCTGCATTATAACCAATGGCTTTACTAGTTTGTCTTTCTCCTGTGTTAGTCCTAAGACATCACACCCCACCTCCAATTCTGATTTTCATATGAAAAGTCCAGAGGAAGCCCCTAAACTGGGTCACCTGTCCTTGATGCCTGTGCTTATCTCAGGCTGCCTGTACCTGAGGACTCAGTGAGCCTTTCCTTCACAGATACTGCGACTGCTTCGCCAGCGGGGACTTCTGCAACAGCTGCAGCTGCAACAACCTCCGCCATGAGCTCGAGCGCTTCAAAGCCATTAAGGTAATGCACTTGGCAGCTTTACCGGTGAACGGTCTCCAGAGTCCAATTCAGGCAGAAGCCCAGACGGGTGCAGTGACCCGGGCTCCAGTGATACCCAGCAGCCAGGGGTGCTTCGGGGCTGCAGCCGAGTCTGGGAGGCTCTGACTCAAGAGCACAGAGCCTGTCTTGGCTCGGGGTTCATAACTCTGGGTGGCGCTGTGCAGGGAGGTACAGTGTATCACCTGTGGGTGGGAAGCACTTGGTTGGGCCTCATAGACTTTAAACTTTGGTTCCTTTAGCTTCAGGTGCAAGGGGATCTAGGCTTTCTCAAGGGGCAATGAAGCTGCAGGCTGACTGCAAGATCCTGCTGCATCTATGCCTTCCTGTGGGCCCAAGGACCAGGAAATGGGAGGGGTAGCTAGGCTGGGCCTGGCAACTTTTCCAGGGAGATACTTCCAGGGGCCTCAGGAGCCATCAGCTGAGGCCTGAGGGTATCCTGTTCAATGGAACAAAATAGCCCTGAGCCTTGAATCTGTCTGGTTTGTTTTTCCCCAGAACAATTTCATTCCTCCTCTTGAGTTGCAGGTACATCATTTAGAACTATTACCAATTCTGAGATGGCCAGGCCCAGAGGAGAAAGAAAATGGCCATGCCCAAGTTTCATGTGCCGAGCTTCATGCCCCCCCCCAGCTTCATGCCCCCCCTCCCAGCTTCATGCCCCCCCCTCCCAGCTTCATGCCCCACCCTCCCAGCTTCATGCCCCTGAGCTTCATGCCCCTGAGCTTTATGGCAGTCAATTGTCACTTTTTATTTAGTAGTGAGTGTAATCTGTTACTGTGAGTTTAGGGTTCTCATGTGCCAGAGATGGAAACATGGCTTGATACAGCTGCTCTGAGAAATCTTTAGCAGACGCTCTGACGGCTGCATGGTTGCCTAGATGTCACCCAACCCCAACACACAGCCAAAGGAAATTAGAGGAAACCCTCACAGAGACTTGCCAAGCAAGTTCTCAGCAGCTTCATTTATAATAGACAAACCCTGCCATAAGCCCACAGCCCATCAGTGGAGAGATAGAGCAACTGCCAGCTGGGTGAACAGAGGGAAAGACCAGCGGTTCCCTCCAGTGAAGGAGTCATGTTGGCCTCACCTTTGTTCTGAGCTGGTACACATCGTCTGCCTGATGACCCCACGGCTTTAAGCTCCCAAGTTTGCCAGCAGGATGAAATGAGAGACAACATGCAGCACAGAGAAAGATGGCTGGGTGTTGGTGTGAGCTCTTCTATGCCATGACCTCACCTGCCTCAGGCAAAGATGCGAGGCATGCCGGGAGAGTGCCCTGGTTTCCTACAGTGCATATGCCTAGCTATCAAATGCAGAGAAAGGGCTCCGGGCTTTATCATAGAAGCCTTGAGGCCTCCGGCCTGTCCTGAGGCCCCAGCTACCTCAGTGGCTTCCCCTGTGTGGCCTTCTCTTGCATGGAGCTGTGCTTCTGGCTCCCACACATTTCCTGATGTTCCCATATTCTCTCTTAGGCGTGTCTTGATAGAAATCCTGAGGGTTTCCAACCGAAAATGGGGAAAGGCCGGCTGGGCGTTTCCAAGCTGAGACACAGCAAAGGGTGCAGCTGTAAGCGCTCGGGCTGCCTGAAGAACTACTGTGAGTGCTATGAGGCAAGTGGCAGCTCCCGGAACAGTGTGTGGTTCGATGTTTACTGTGATGTAAAAAGAGTCACAGTCCCTGTCCTTCCTTCCCGAGTGTGATGGTAGGTGCTGTCACCTGGGAGACAGGGCTCTGAGTGTGCCTGTGGGATTATCTCGAGGTGGGAGGAAAGACCTGCCTACTGTGGGTGGCACCACTCCCTGGCTCGGGTCCTGGACTGTGTGCGTGGAGAGAGGGAGCTGAGCAGCAGCGGCGGCAGCTTTGCTTCCTGATTGTGGATCCCATGTGACCAGCTCCTATCGTCTTGACTACCTCTCCATGCTGGAGAAAGGAAGCCCTTCTCCTTCCAGCTGCTTTTGTTCAGGGTATTTTTATCACAGCAACAGGACACAAAACTAAGACACTATTCTGTTTTTATAGGTGGGTCTCATATAGTTCAGGCTGGTCTGGAACACAATCCAGACCAAGGATGGTGACCTTGAATTTCTGATCCTACAGCCTCCACCTCTAGAGCATTCACTAATACTGCCATGCCTGATGTTCTCCCTGGTGAAGCCTCTGGGAGTCATCTGACTAATCTGATCAAGCAGATGGGCAAAGGCAGATGTGAGTTCTGGGTGGCTTGTGGGGGGGTGGGGAACCCTGATTTCAACAAAGCATTTTTCTATTATCAGGCCAGAATCATGTGTTCTTCGATTTGCAAATGCATTGCTTGCAAAAACTATGAAGAAAGCCCAGAACGAAAAATGCTGATGAACACACCCCACTATATGGAGGCCGGGGACTTTGAGGGCAACCACCATCTGTCCCCAGCCATGTTCTCAGGACCTCCAAAACTGAGGAAAACTAGGTAGGTGTTGTGAACAATTAGACTGGGGTGATTCCAAAGGAGGTTTAAAGGCCACATCTGCATTAGCTGGAGTGTTCAGGGCAGGAGGGAAAGGAAGATGGAAGCCCACTGTGCTGGGCGTACACACACACACACACACACACACACACACACACACACACACACACACACGACTTCTTAGCTTGCCCTTTCTTTCCCTTTGCCCTGTCCGTGTGTCCCACACTGTTAGCAGGACTAGTGGTATTCTGATGTCTCTGAATGAGGTCAGAGTCCTGTTCGATCTGGCAACAAATGCTGGGTCCTACCCCCCCCCTTCCAGCCTCCCTTCCCTTCCTCTTCTTCTCTTTCCTCTTTCCCATCCATTTTCTAGGCTAAGGATGGAACCCAGGACCTCCCTCTTGCTAGGCAAACACTTTCTCACGCCTGACCTTTCTTTACTGTGGACAGCAGCACAGATGTATCTTGGACACATGCTGAACTCTTAGCTGAAGGGACTGTGGTTGGATGTCTTCCAATGCGTAGTTCTGAAGCCACGCTGATCTTAGTCTCCCAGAGGCTGAGACATCCTTTGATGATATATTAGACTTGATTTACCTCTTTAAAAATATTCTTTCCAGGGGTTGGAAAAGGTGGCTCTATAGGTAAAGTGCCTGCTGTACAATCATGAGGACCTGAGTTCAAATCCCAGCTCCCATAAAAAGCCAGGCTTGATGGCCTGTGCTGGTAATCCAAGTACTGGGGGTGGAGACAAGATCCCTGGGGCTCACTGGCTAGCCAGGCAGCCAGTCAGTGAGTTCTAGGTCAACCAGTGAGAGAGACTGTCCTGAAAATAGGGTGGACCTTCTAGGGAGAGCACTCAGTGGTCAAAGCCTTGCTGTGCAAACTGTGAAGTCTGGGCAGCTGTGGCAGGTGCCTGTAATCCCAATGCGTGGGAGGCAAGGACAGGGGATCCTGACTCAATGATATGTATTTGTCTCAAGTATAAAGTGTAAAAATGACCAAGGAAGACACTCAGTGTCAACCTCTGGCCTCCACAGGTGCATGCAGTTACACACGTCCATACACACGCACCATTCACCACACATGTGCACACATGCACACACACTGCAAAACCTAACCAACCAAAGGAAGGACATTCCTTTAAATGGTATGCAGTTGGTCACCCAGGTGTCACAAATGAACTGTTCATTCTGCAAAGCCAAACTCAGGCTTACTTGGTCAAAGCCGTGAGATATACTCTCACCAAGCCTGCATCCTCCGTGACGCTCTCCTCCTCCTGGGGCCAGCCTCCTCTGAGGTTGTCTGAGGGTGTCACTGTGAGCCCCACTCATAGGTGCCTGGGTAAGTCTCCCTGTTCTAGAGCTCAGAGAGGAAATGGCCGGCCATAAACAGAGCAGACCAGGCCAGGACTCTTCAGAGTGTCCAGGGTGAGGTGACCACATGGTATGCCCACAGGTGTGACAGCAGAGTCTCAGCCACACAGCACTTTGCAGCTCTCAATGCCCTGCAGGAAGGTCCTGCGGACCCCCAGGCTGGCCGCCACCCTGCCAGCTCTCCTCTGCTGACTTATGGGGAGCCAAGAACAGCTGTAGACGGTCTGGAAGTCCTACATGGCTGAGCCCTGTGTGACCTGGGCTTTGCCACTGAGGCACATGAGCCTTTAGGTCTGTCAGTAGCCATGACACTGAGCAGGGTCCCTGGGCTGCTCTCCCAAGGCCGGCCTTCACACGGTCTCTGTTTAGTTCTTTATTTCCGGTGTGTTAAGACAGCATCTCTCCCTCTACCTGGGCCAGTGGGCTTGGCACAAATGAAGGACTTTGATTAACAGAGAGGGACATGCTCCTTTTAAAATCTGGTTTTGGGAATTTCATGCCTGGTAGAATGTGTTGTGATAGTCCCTCTCTTGCTCTCTTTCCCCTCACCCCATCCCTGCTGACCCTCCTCTTCCAAATTAGTCCTCTTCCTCCTCGTGTGTGTGTGTGTGTGTGTGTGTGTGTGTGTGTGTGTGTGAGAGAGAGAGAGAGAGAGAGAGAGAGAGAGAGAGAGAGAGAGAGAGAGAGAGAGAGAGACACTAACTTTTTGTGTTTAACTACGGCTTCTCACCTGTGGAGGGGATGTGGTTATTTACTGGGACATGGACTGTTTACCAGTGGGTACATCCCTGAAGAAAATGACCCTTTTCTGCCAGCAGCTATTAACTGCCAATCACTCCTCAGAGAGGGCTGGGCCTCATGAGCCCCTCCCCACCCGTGCTAGGCTATTGAAAGACCCAGTCCTATACTGGATCTTCTGAGATGTTTCCTGGGCCTTCATGGGAAGGTGATGTAGGTGTCCCTTCTAGAGGCCATTGATCCTTGAACTAGAGTGATCGGGCACTGAGTGGCTGTGTCTCTCATCAGGCAGACCTTCTCCTGTATCTCCTGGGAAGTAGTGGAGGCCACATGTGCCTGCCTGCTGGCTCAGGGCGAGGAGGCAGAGCAGGAGCACTGCTCCCCAAGCTTGGCCGAGCAGATGGTCCTGGAGGAATTCGGAAGGTGCCTGTCACAGATTCTCCACATCGAGTTCAAGTCCAAAGGGCTGAAGATTGAGTAGAGTGCAAGCTGGTAAAGCAGAATGCCTGTGCCAGCCTCAGCTCTGGGGAGTCCGTACCTAGGAAGGTGGTGCCAAGGGACAAGCAGGAAGCCCTGCGACATGGCCAGGCCAGCCAGCCATGAGGGCTGAGCCGTCCCTCTGCTCAAGGCACCCTGAAGTGCGGGCAGGCAGAACTACTCTGGGGGTGGACACTGGCCCTCCTGTCCCTGGGGAGGCCCTCTCCCCACCACCCCACCACCCCGCCCTGCATAAGACGAGGGTGGCTTTCTGATTGTTGTTATGTGTTCACTTTTCAAGCCGCTTAGTGGTTTCCCCATTCAAGTTGTTATGAGCCTGCTTCAAGTCTGGAGAACAAGACTCTGCAGGTCAGGTGGCCAGCAGGGGTCTCCCAGGCCAGGCCTATGACAGCAGGGTGCGGGAGGGGATCAGATGGGAATCAGTTTCTTGTGAATTTCTGCTTGAATTGAGAAAATGTTCTCCTGTCCAAGCCTCACTCCTTAACTACTATTGCACTGTGGCCTGCAAAACAGTCTAGTGACCAGCTTGCCGACCCCAGCAGGTGAGGTGGCTTACTGTGCCCATGGTTTGCATCCTGTTGTGAGAGTGAACCTTCTAGGTTCCCAGTTGGACCTAGGTTAGTAGCTGAAAATACAGTTGTCTCAATAGCCACTCTGGACTCCAGTGAGGCCTTGTCTTCTCCTGAGTCTGTGTTCCCCAACAGCACTGCACGTCATCACTGTGAGAGTGTTAGGAAACCTGGGCCCAGACAGGAGAGTGGCAGGAGGCTGGCGGGGAAGCCAGGAGTTCACTGACAGGAAGAAAGGGACTGGAGAAGGCTCAGCCAGGAAAGTGCTTGCTGAACAAGCATGGGGACCCGAGGTCAATTCCCAGAGTCCGGGTTAAAAACAAACATCCCCACCCTCGCTGCAGCCATATGAAAACACAAAACCAGACACGGACTTATAATCCCAGCATGGGGAAGCAGAGACAGGAGGCCCCCTGGGGCTCACTGGTCAGCCAGCCTAGCCTAATTGGCAAATTCCAGGCAGAAGAGACCCTAGCTAAAAAGGGAGCTCCTGGAGACTGATGCCCGTACGCATGTGCCCTTGTACAGACATATATGCACAAACACACCATAAAGGAAGGATCTAGAGAAGTCTGAAGATGATGTGTGGGGAGCAGGAGGGAGTGGACAACTGTGCACTGCTGACCCAGATGTGGGCAGCCAGGGCTACAGGAACACTCCTGGAGGCCGGCCTGGTACCAATGGCCTTGCAGGAACGTAGAGCTCAGGAGGCTCTGATGAACTGGTCAGCTCCCCACAACTAGAGCAACAGCTTTTTATTAGGGTGCCCCCACCACTGGAGCCAGAAGAGAAGGCTGCTGCATGACAAGGTGGCCCTGCCGGACTCCTGGACCATGTGCCAGGGTTGCCAGGCATTAGGAGGGACATGTGGGAGGGCTGAGGTGAGGAGAGCCTGGAGGATTGGGGGTGGGGCACATGACGTCACGGCCCTGGACAGGAGGGAGCAAGGCTAGAAGGATGCCACAAGGGCAGGCTTCAGGCTGGGGCGCTGAGGACCAGCCAGGCGTCACCCTTCTGGGGATTCTTCGGCAGCACAATGTGGCCCACAGACGCCCTGACACTGGGCAGGGCCTGGTGTTCTGTAAGTCTCAGGGTCCAGATGCCTGCTCAGGTCAGGTAAGTGTGAAGAGGAAGAGTGGGAGGAGCCGGAGAGATGCTCGGCGGTTAGGAACACGGGCCGCTCTTCCAGAGGACATGAGTTTGGGTCCTAGCACCCTGTCACCCTGGGTGACTCCAGGTGAGACCTGGCTGACAGCCGGGGAGACACACAGGCCAGGCTCCGTTCAGTCTAGCACGGGGTACCTGGCTCTCTGTCACCCGTGGTCACCTCTGACCACCTGCTGTTGTCTGCTTTCAGCTTAGAGCCAGTTCTCTTCCTGTCTCCACAGCCGCTGCTCCAGGGGGCGAGGTACCCGTTTGTGCCTTTGTTCATGCCAGCAGCACGCTGGACAGCTCCATCAGACTGAGCGAGCACTGAGATAACTAACTGTTCTGGGCACAGCACTTGCTGACAGGTGTTCTTCAGTCCATGTGGAATTCAGGTTTAAATCTCACCTAAGGCATGGGTGGATGTCTACCGTTACCCTTCAAAACACACTGGTGGGGAGCCAGAGAGATGGTTCAGCAGCAGGTAAAGGCGCCTACTGCCAAGCCTGTTGACCTGAGTTCAGTCCCCAAGGTGCACGTGAGAACGTGCACACAAATACACAGGATAAATAAATAACCACACTGGAGGTGACGGACTGCAGCCCAGAAGAATCAGACAGTCCCAGGTACTTGCTAGTCTTTATTGTGTCACACAATGTATTTACTCCAATCAAAACATCTGAATTATAACAACACAGGATCAAAGCGGAGAACAGAGGGTTTGCTTGAGGAGCTGGCAGAAGATTCTTCCTGGAGTGGCTTTCAGTTACAGCACAGGACACAGGTGCCCTGTGGGCATGGTCTCAGGACTGCTCTAGGTCTTCTGAGGAGGTGGCCAAAGGGAGGCCAGGCAGGCTGTCGAGGGCCCCGGCCTCTGAATAAGGAAGAATAGCAGTCGGGTAGTTAGCTTCAGAGAAAATCACATGGCAGCACCCATGGAGAGGGCCGAGTTCTCACTGTGGGGACCCTGAATTGGAGACAGCATCCGTGTGTCTAACCTGAAGGACTGTCCACTCTTCAAAGAGGGTAGGCCATCAGAGTTGTGAAGCTAGTGTCGAAGAATACTGTGCCACAAGATCAAAACCTCTGCAGCAGTCACGCAGAGATCTGCAGAAAGCCCTAGAAGCTCCCCAGAGGCCTGGGGACCTGGGGCCTAGGCGCTAACACTATCAGCTGCCCGGATGGTTGGTTTTGCTTTTTTAAAGCCTGTGTGTGTGTTTTCAGATCTTCTGAACCTGGGTTACGAGTGGTTGTGAGCCACCTGACCTAGGTTCTTGGAACTGAACTGGGGTCCTCTGGAAGAGCAGCAAATGCTCCCAAGTACTGGGCTGTGTCTCTAGGTGTCAATCCTGCCCCACCACTGTACCCCTAAAGGTTTTAATCCCCTGCCCTTCAGCGCCTCTTGGAAGGGCAGTGGCGTGGCAGGAAGCTGAGTGAGGAAACAGCTCCCAGAGTCAACCTGCCAGGTCCTGTGCTAACAGAATATGACTTCTCGTGGCCTCTCAGAACCTGGCTTGAGGCACACCATGGGGCGCCCAAAGCTCCTCTCGCTTCTTAGTAGTGACATCAGCCTGTTGACATTGTCAGCCCCAGCACAGGACGTTTGAGTGTGCTGTGCCTCAGGCCTAACATAGGGCAGAGTAGGGTGATGGATGTCTCCCTGTGGCATTCCATGAAACCCATTTTCCTGCCATTGCTGGGGATGCCCTGCAGCCCAAGGTGCCATTTTAGGTGGAAAATACTCCCATACCTTTAAGGTGCAGGAAACTCAGGAACTCCATTATGGTGTGCACGATGTTGCTCTCAGGCAGGGGCCCATCAACGCTTCCTAGACATTGGAAAAGAACAGTGTTCATGGCCTGTTTTCTCATCACCCTTCTATCACCCATCAGAGGCCAGAGCAGCTGGCTGAGAGCCTGGGGGCATCCTAGGCCATCCAGGGCCTCTAGAGAAGTGGAGGAGCCCTGGGCCAGCTCTTCCGGGGCCTCATAGCCAGCACCCTTGTTGTAACTGCTCCATGACTTTGTTCCCCATCCTGGCACTTGAGAGGTGTGTGAGGCCGTAGGCTTTCAGGTCCTGCCTGGCCAGGACAGTCTCAGGCAGGTGTGGCCACCATCCCCCACATGCACCTGGGAGTCCCGGGAATGATGGGATGTACATCCAGGGACTCGGGCCTTACCTGGTCTCCCTTCCTCTGCTTCCAGTTGTAGCTCCCGCTTGCCTGTGAGGCCATGCTTGTCGCTAAATGATCTGTGGTTGTCAATGGCATCTGTTTGCAGACCAGAGAGGGAGAGTCTGCTGTCAGTGTGGCTTATCCCATTTCCACCCCAAGGGGAGGACCACACACAGCTGGACCACCAGCATAAAGCCAACGTGGAAACCCCAGAAGAGGGAAGCATTGTCTCCAGGGTCCCTGGGTGAGGGTGGTGATCACAGGGAACTGGGACTCCAGTGGGAAAAGGGAGGCTGATGGCAAGGAGGGGTGGGTACGGAGGCAGGGGTCTCAAACAGAAATAGGTGCCAGGTGCAGCTGGGAATACCAGAGAAGCTGGCCCAGGACAGTACCTCCCACAAAGATAACAGAATCTGGGTCTCTGCATCCCTGGAGACTAGGGACACTGGAGATGTCTAAAACATGCCAAGGACCACTCCCATGCAGGAAGATTAGAGCCAGGTAAGGTGGGGGTGAGGAGTGGGGGTGCAGAGAGCTGACTGTGGCTGTGGCAGAGAGATCCCTAAGAGATAAGGTCAGAATCCAGGAAAGGAACAACAGCCGATGAGTGTTGAGAAATGGCAGAGGCTGGAGGGGGCAACTTAGGAGACAAAATTGGTGATGTGGGTGGGGCTCAGGGCTTCTGGCCACTTAACCCACTTGCCAAGCTTGACAAAAAAGCCAGCGTTCAGAGCTAAGTTCGTGGAGTAAGTCGCCTCATCTCGGAGCTCCTGCCTGAAGCACTGACGTCCCAGCAGCTCTGGCCGTCAAAATTTGCCACACCTCAGTGACATCAAAAGTATCTGACACCTGGCTCGTCCACAGTGCACCTGCCGACCCACCTGGATGGCTACATGAACTTGGCAGTGGGAACAAGTTTTCTACTCTTAACTCCAAAGTTTTCCTGATAACATTTTCAATATTCTAAAGCTACAAGGGTCAGTTTCAGACTCATACCTGCAAGGACCCTGGGTACCAGTCTGCAGGCCACTCCACAGACCTGAGCTAGGAGAGCTTCCCAGGAATCTGGTGACTACGTGGACCCTGCACAGGGCCCAGGCAGGTTTGGTCAACCCTGTGCCTTGTTTCTCAAAGGATGAGCACAAATCTGCACTGTGAACACTTGGCCTCAGGCAGACTCAGGCTGAGAAGTACCAGCCTCGCTCCACTGTCCCTTCCAGTCTGGTGGACTGAGGATAGCGGGTAGATGGGGGATACTTCGTCTCCCCATGTGTCAGGGAACAGTGACTGGGTATTTAAGATGGACAGGCATCTCAGACCCAGCTGTGAATGGAAGTTTGAAAGCCACAACAGCCAAGCAACTAACCAGGCAGCACTCAGGAGGGAGCCAGGGTCTTCCATCCCAGTCCCCTCCTTTGGAATAATTCCCCTCTGAAGGCATGAATGCAAGTCACAGACATCCAGGACACAGACCATGGGCCCCAGGCGGCCGTCGGGGGAGGGGGGACAGACACAAGACACCTGTCTGCAAGCCCTTCCTGTCTATGGCTGCTTGTCACGGCAGAACTGTCTGCCCCCTGGTGATTCTGCAGCCCCAATCAAAATCCCTGTCTCTGGTGGTCACAGGTAACAAAGCATTCGCACCACACAGAAACATGAACTCAGAGAAGGCCAATCGTCAGTCTCCGTCCCTCACAGGGTGATGCATTGAGATGTGATGTGTCATCAACACAACTGGGGTGATCTGCCCCACCCCACTCTGTGCAAAGTCCTCAGATTCTAACCCTCCCCAGCCATGAATGCAGAGAAAGTACTAGTGACAGAGTGGGACCTGTGTGGAAGGGACAAGACTAGCGTTACTGTAAGGTGCGGGGGTGACAGGAACAGGTTTGAGCAAGAAAGAAACCAGCTCAGGTGGGTCTCCAGGTGGGCTATCTGGCTACTTTAGTTTGTCAGAGTGCCCTACTGGAGCTCAGAGGGAAGCTTCAGGATGCCAGGAAGTGGAAGAGGGTGTTAGTGAGACCCAGGGATTCAGGGAGAGGCCCAGTCAGAACTCCAAAGAGACCTGCAAGACTCGCCCAGAAAATCTGAACAAAGCCCCATGGAGGGGCAAGGCAGCAGAAGACACTTTTAGAAGGAACAGGGGCTGGGGTTAAACGTGCAGAGCAGTGACGGGCTGTCCCTGGTTTGCCCAGGGGCTGTGGAGCGCTGAGTGGGGCAGGGCGGCTTTCAGAAGTGGAAGGGAAAGGAGGTTCAAGGCAGAGCAGGCTCAGAGGCTCTGCCCAGATGAAGCAAGGAGGCTAGGCACTGGGCTTCCCAGGAGGCTGGTGGGGATGATATCAGGAGACCCCGGGGATGAGCTCATCTGCTGTGAGTAAGAGTGGAGGCCTGGAGGGGTAAGGCCTTTCTGGAAATGGGAGAGCCCCTCCCTCCCTCCCCGACAGAGCAGGTGTTTTAAGTCCCAGCGGGTTAGGCTAATGGAAACCCACAGTTCCCACAGCCACATGAGAATGCCCCCTGCTTTTCATGTGAGAGTGAACTGGCTATGAGAACAGTGCCTGGCTCCCATAGTCACATCAGGACCCACACGCAGCCTCTGCACCCCAGCCCTACTGCAACCCAGCCCTACATCACTCACGTGGGCCCAGAAGGTAGCCAGCGCTGTTCAGGGTCCAGCCTCTCTTCTCCTTTGCCTAAAACAGAATGACACAGGTCAGACAGGCTAGGTCCCTGGGCTGAGGAGCAGAGCATATTGTGCCTGGGCATCCAGGCTGCCCAGAGTGACAGCATTTGACCTGAACACCTGTTGCGTGCACTAATTTGGGGTCCACTAATGTTCAAACCAGAGCAGGGCTCAGCTGATAACACCTAGTATCGGGTGACAGACTTACTCCCCAGCAGCCTCAGGGCTGAGGGCTGTGCCACAGCACTCCCAATCTCCAGGGGAGGCTGGCCAACAAATGGGAGCCCCTTCCTTGCTGTTTTGTTGAGACAGCACCGTGTGTAGCCCAGGTTGGCCTAAAATTCGCTATGTAGGGGGAGGCCGGCCTTGAACTTTTGATTCTCCTGCCTCTGTACCTCCCTCCTGAGTGCTGGGATTACAAGCCTGGGCCCCTACACCTGGCTAAGAATGGAGCCATTTTGAGCCTGTCAGTGTCCAGCTGGTCCTCACCCCTTCTCCTGGGACCCTCCCCCACCCTCCAGCAGCTGCAGGGAAACGCCATCCCCCACCCCTGCTGTGCGGAGAGGGAACCATCCTTTGCTCCTGGCTGATCCTCACGTCTGACCCCCTTAGTGGTGGTGGTCGTCCTCAGCACTTACTGGCATCCCAAGCCCCAGAGTGGCTGACAGGGTCACAGCCAGCAGGAGCCAAGCTAGCAGGAGGACGCTGCGTCTGGCCATCTGGAAGAGAAGTGGACGAGTTGACACCATCTGAGCACCCCTGCTCACGCACATGTCTGGGGGCCACTCGGACTGCGGACAGGAATGTCGTCGGGGTGGGAGGAGAAGCGGGGAGACAGGGACAGAGCTGTGAGAGGGGCAGGGGCAGGGACGGGGCGGCCAGCCACCCGAGGACTCGGGTCTGGCGCACCTCAGTGGGGCGCGGGTACCTTGAGCAGCGGTGGGAACCGGGCGTGGCTGGTCGGTGCAGATCCGGGGTGTCTCGGTCCGGGCGTGGCGTGGCGGATGGGCGGGTCGCTCACCGCATGGCGCAGCGCAGCAGCGTGAGGAAGCGCGCGAGGATCCCTCGACGTGTCCGCAGCAGGAGCGGCGCTGCCACCGCTATTTATGCCCCGCGGGAGCTGCCGCGTCACCCGCTCAGCGCCGCCTCCCGCGAGTCCCAAGGGCCGCAGTGACCGGAATCCGCTCCCGGGGAGCAGGAGAGGACCACCCCCAACCCAGACCGTCACCCGGGCCATCCCTGCATCAAAGAGCCCCTCCCCACTGTTTCACCCCGGTGCTCAAACAAGAGTGACTCTTACACCCCCATCCTGAGGCAAGCGGGCGAGGAGTCTTCCTCTCCCTCGCAGGGCTGGGACTGGAAGGACCACACACAGCCCAAGCGAGGCCAGTCACAGTCGGGGCACCTCCTGAGAAACCAAGTTCCCAGGTCCTGCTCCCCACCTGGATGTGACCGCAGCTTCACCACCCTGGGCCCAGCGACCTCCACTCCTGTTTTGCTGAAGCGGGAGGGGGCAACCATTCAGGGGTGAGGGCAGAGCGGAGGGTGGCTGGCCGCTGCGCACTCTTCCTCCTGCACCCCAGCACGCTTCTTGGAGCCCCCTGTCCTGAGCACCCTGTGAGTGGGCTCTGTGGGAGCTGCAGTGGAGTCCTGCAGAGCCCAGGACCAAAAGGCAGGCAGGGGAGCAGAGCTGCCCTCACCGCGGGAGTTTAGCCACCTGTGCTGAGAAGCACACGGGCCTGGCCACACACCCTGCAATCACATCTCAGAACAGCCACAGGGGTAGCAACTCCCGACTCCCAAAGTGTAAGATATTCCAAGCAGATACAGCCCCATGATGAATGGCACTGCCCTTGAGGTCACCTGGCTCAGAAGTGGACCCCACCGGCATTGTCAGCCAGTTCCTGAGACGCCTGTAAGCTCAAGAGAAGAGTTCCGCTGTCTGCTTAACACGGATCCTTTGCTGGAGCAACCAGCAGAGTGTTCACATGAAATAGGGTCACTCGGGATAGCCCAGATGTGAGGCCTGTCCTGGTGCACCCTGGCCTGATCCTGGACAGAAGAATTCCCCTCTCCCTATAACCCCACAGGGACCCTGTACTGAGTGGACTATGGGGCAAATGGTGTTTGTCAATTCTGCATTCCAGGTGTCGCCACGCTAAGGAAGCTGTGCAGACTTGGGCCACCCCTGAAGGCGTCCACTGACTCCCATGGACAAGTCTGTAAAGTGGTGGAACATTCTGGATCAGTATGCCTGGGCGTGTGTGGCATGGCACACGTGTGGACGTCAAGGGACAGCTTTGCAAAGTTAGTTCTGTCATATTTACATGGTTCTGGGTCTCCAGGCTTGTACTGAGTGCCTTTGCCCACTAAGCCATCTTGCTGGCTCTCCTTTTAACAAAATGATACTTTTGTCTTCATTCACCCCCTGTCACAAATGTTCAAAACCAATAGGTGAACAACACCCCTCTGCCCACATCTCCCAAGGTCTCCAGGGAAATGCGACCTCAGGCAGGCGAGGGTCTGAACACCTAGCCATCAGGCCCTGTGGAAGTCTCAACAGAGAGAGAAGAGAGAGAGAGAGAGAGAGAGAGAGAGAGAGAGAGAGAGAGAGAGAGAGAGAGAGAGAGAGAGGTGCCTCTCATGTTGGCTTCTGGCTGAGATCTCGGCCAGCTGAACAGAAGACAGAGCCCCAGTGTGTCCCCCTGATCAGAAGCAGCCAGGGTAGAGGAGGAGCAGACCAAGCGAGTGTCTGCCCCAAAACCAATGAGAACATCTTAAAAGACCAGAAGCCAGGCACAGTAGCAACAGCCTGCAACTCAGCTGCCTGGGCTAAGACAGGATGGTGTCTTAAGCCTAGAAGTTCAAGGCCAGCCTGAGCCATGTGGTCAGATCCTATCTCAAAACAAAAACAAAAACAAAAAACAGGAGCAGCCAAGACCACCCACTGACCATCTCTCTCTATTGTGTCTCACAGGGAAACCACGTGGCCCTAAACAAACACTTGAGTGTTACAAACTCATTTAAGCTCCCTGCAGTGGTATGCACCTGTAACCTCAGCACTGGGAGGGCTGAGAGGCAGGTGGTTGAAGGTCCTTCTCCACTACACAGTGAGCTCAAGGCCAGCTTGGAATAAATTAGGCCCTGTCTGAAAAACCAGAGGAAAGGAAGGAAGGAAGGAAGGAAGGAAGGAAGGAAGGAAGGAAGGAAGGAAGGAAGGAAGGAAGGAAGGAAGCTGTGTGGAAAACTTGGGCCAGACTCAAAGCTCACCCTTCAACAGCACTCCCTCCAGGGTGCTTCCACCACTGGGGGTGGCCCCTGCAGTCACTGGTCCCCATTTTGGTGGGGTGACAGGGTTTCTGTCCAGCTCTTAGAGTGTGGCTGGCACCTTCGGGGGAGACGCTGGGAGGGGGGAACAGGACAGGGCTGTGGCTTCCCACATCACTGACAGACTTGCTCCTCCAGATGAGCACAGGGTGCAGGGTAAGAGGCCCCCGCTTCCTGGTACACGCTGTGCTGGAACCCACGGCCATATTCTAATGGGCTCCTCACTCAGCAATGACCCAATGGAGTCATTGTCAACTTGTCATCTTCAAGGCGGCCCAGCATGTGGCTAGCAAAATGGATCACCATTAGAGTAATGGACACGAAATACAAAGCGTCATTTTCCCTCCTGGAAGTCCAGACTTTCTCAGAAGCTCTGCTTGCCGCTGCCACCAAGAAAAAGCACCCAAACCCGAACAGCAAAGAGAGCTGGGTGCTCAAGGACAGTGCCCCGCATGGGAATGTGTCAACAGTGCCCTGGCGCTGCAGCTGTGGCCCTGAAACCATCAACAGAGGGGCCTGCCCCCAGGGGGACTCCAGTCCGGTGCAGACCTAAATATTCATGTGAATTCAGGGAGCCAGATCTAAGTGGCAGGCAGGTCTGTCTGGCTAAAAGCCAGGGCACCGCACATTCCAAGTGGAGGGCAGCACGTGGGTACGCCTCTTTTCAGTCTGCCTTTTCTTCCTTCTCCGGCCTGGAACGTGAGCGTGAGGGCTGGAGGGAAGAAACCATTCTGGAGCCCAAGGTGATGGATGCCAGCCAGACTGAGGGAGCTGTGGTTGTGGGGACCAGAAACTGGGTCCCGTGCTGCCCACCTGCAGGCATTTTTCAGAACCAAGTCCACCTTCTACTCAAGCCTACGTCATTTGGAGTTTGTCAGTGGATGCATCAGCGTCTCCCACAAAACACCCACCGGAAGTCTGATGGATGAAGGAGCACATAGACACAAATGGAAAGACAAATCACCGCCGTCGTTCTGGTCGTGCTGGGAAATGGACTCGTGAAAGGAGAGTCTGGGAAGAGCCGCCAGCTTGAGAAGCACCCCACACCCCACTGTGATCTCAGTGTGACTGGAAAAGCAACCAAGGGAATGGCCGGGTGATCGAACACTGGTTGACCTTCACCCTGAAGATGCCTGTGACCTCGACTCTCTTCCCATGGTTCTACCGGCCCCATTCTTTCCACCTGACCCAGTAACGCTGTGGTCACTGGGGGAAAAAAATCCCCAGACTTAATTCTCGGGGGGAAAAACAGTACATGGGGCTAGGGTTGTGGTTCAGGTGTAGACCACATGTTTAGAATCTTCCAGTGAGCGGCTGGGAGTGTGGATCAGTGGTAGAGTCCCCATCAGGCACTCACAAGCCACATAAATAAAACATTAAAACAAAACATCACCTTGGGAAAGATTTAAATAAAGTGACATGTCAACAGGCAGAAGTGTGTCAACCTGTGAGTGAGTCCCTGTACTCAGTTGTCCAGCCTAACTCTGTGACAGGGTTTCAAAACACACGTGAAAGTTCATTAACATCCTTCATATAAATAGTGGGCACTTTCCTCAGGGGTCAGGAGGGCTGAGGGCTGGCATGCAATTCGAGGAGGAGGGAAGCTTGGGAACATTTGAGGATGTTCAGTTAACAAGCTCTGTGTTTTCTAAAGTGTTTACATTTTTATTTATATTTGTATGTGTATAAGGTTTCTTGCCTGAGTGTATGTGTGCCAAGTGCATGCAGTACCTACAGAGGCCAGAAGGTGAAGTCAGAGCCCCTGGAATGTGATTGTGAGCAGCCACAGGGATGCTGGGAATCAAACCTGAGTACAGCCTGTGCTCTTAACTGCTGAACATCTCTCCAGTCCCAAGCTGTTATCTATCTTAATTCTGGAGTGTTCATTTAATTTTTATTTAATTTACTATTAATGGCGTGTGTGTGTGTGTGTGTGTGTGTGTGTGTGTGTGTGTGTGTGTACAGGTGAGTGTGCATGTGGAGGCCTGTGGTGCTCCCCAGGAGCTGTCCACCATTGCTTCATTTTGTTTTGTCTTGAGACTTGGACCCTCAGTGGGATTGGGAGCTTGCAAATGAAGCTCTGCTGACTGGACCCTGAGGCCCAAGGATTCGCCGACTGCCTCCCCAGCAACAGAATCACAAGCGTGCATCGTTTATCCCCAGGTTTTCACACAGCTGTTGGGGATGGAATGCAGGTCACATGGCACCCACTTTACTGACTGCATCCTCTCCCCAGCCCCTATTAGCATACATCAATTATGCATAATAATGGGTTTCATCATGATATGTTCCTATGTGCATATAATGTATCTTGATTGTATTTGCCTCCCATTAGAGAATTCTGTCCTTAAGAAGCTTCTGGAAGATGGCATGCCCACTTTTAAATTTTAAAGGCCTAGGGGCACCCAGCCATGGCGGGGGCAAGTGGTGATGTCCTTCGTGTGGCCTGTGAGGTGCAGGATGGGCACCCTGGCTCTGAGGTTGAGAGGAGAGGAACATGGGACACAAAAGGACCTGGCAAGCACTGTGGCCTGCTTCAGGTGAGGCTTCAGGGCAACGCCACTTTCTTGTGAAACCCCGCCCAGCATGGTTACCTCACACCGTAACTTTGTCCACTGGCCTCCCTACATGGGGAGGGCTGAGCTGGTCAGGCCCACTCCTGGCAGGCTGAGATTCCACCTGTACCCTGAGGTGACTCACCCAGCTCAGCGTGGAGGAAAGAGCTGCTGCTGACCAGGCCACTGCCCACAGTGAGGGCTGAGGGAGCCTGTGACTCAGAACCAGCCCTGGCCAGCTGCACCTGTTTCCTGGCCCTGACTCAGACAGACCCTGAGCATTGTCCAGACCAGACGGGGACCATCTGGCTTTCGGGATGTGAAATCCCGGGAGGACCAATTGGCTGTGGGGGACATTCTGCCTCTGCCTGAGCTGTGCAAAAAAGTCATCACAGTCTTGCTTCCGTATCAGTCTAAGGGACCCACTTCAAAGAACTTCAAAAACCCGTGTCACCAGCCCTCATTCAGAGTGTGACATCCATTTCCTCAAGCATCCATGTCTTCTGTCATGCCGCCCAAAGGTGCCAGTGTTGAGGGCAGCTTCTGAAGCCTCCCAGTGGCTGCTTTTCTTCTCGGCACCTACTTCGTTTTCTCCCAATGGTTTCTGGGTTTTCCACCTTGTCTCTTCGCGTCCCTGAATGTCCAGAACCTCGAGGGCCGAGGAGCAGCTTCCTCTGGGGGCAGCAGCATCTGCCAGCCTCCTCGAAGCTGAGCTTTGTGAACAGACGTTCTCACTAGAGTCACAGGGGCCACTGTGGGTTTGTGTGACTGGGACAAGAGAGCCCTACTGAGGCAGTCCCCATGCTCATCTATCCAGTCCTCCTCAGGGGACCCCCATCTGCTCACACCGTCTCCAGGCCCCAGACACACCCTCACAGCTCCATGCTCTTACCCTCGTCCTCTCTACAATCCTTCCTGTTCCATAAGCAATCATGTCAATGTCCTAGTGTAGAGGGGGTTATGGGACATGGAGTTTCCAGTGTCAAATCCAAGGCAATCTGAGACTCTAGTGGGTGCCCTTCACCCTCCACGTCTACCCCGGTCGCTCCTCCCCTCAGCTTGGGAAATCTGCCTCGCCCAAGCCTCTCCCACAGGGTGCACCTGTGTCTTGACCCTCCCTCCCCACCCCACTGCTCCCATCCTGGGCACCCCAAGCCCCCCTTTCTCTGAGTCTTTCCTGTAACACTGCTCACCTCGCTGATCCCTGCGTGCCTCAGGCCTGGTCAGGCACATACAAACAAAAAAGGTGTAGCTAAACTGGAAATTCAGATAGACAATTTTAATTTTTTTGTCTTATTTTTTAAAAAGATTTATTTATTTTCTTTTTATGTGCAAGGTGTTGTGCTCGAGTGTATGTTTGTGCACCACATGTGTGCAGTGTCCATGGAGGCCAAAAAAGGGCATGGGATCCCCTGGAACTGGAATTACGAACAGTTGTGAGCCACCACGTGGGTAATGGGAATTGAATCCAGGTCCTCCGGAGGAGCAGCCCTGTCTCCAGCCCCTAAAAAATCTCCTTACCCTTATTTAAGTTCACAAAACACTCCTGTAAAGGTCAGAGGACAGTTTTCAAGAGTTGGTTCTCTCCTTCCACCCAGGAATTGAACTCAGGTCACCAGACTTGGCAGCAAGTGCCTGTCCCTGCTGAGCCCTCTCAGCCACTCCACAAAGAGTTCTTTTGAGCATGCGCTCCAGGCAATACTCAGGACATATCATCCACAAGAGTTTGTTCCAATGGTCTGAAGTCTAAATGTAACTGGATGCCCCACATTTCTGCCTGTCCCCAGGTGCCAGAGCAAGTGGAAGGTGGGAGTCCAAAAACTGAACTCCAGGGCTGGGGAGACGGCACAGAGGTTAAGAACACTGGCTGCTTTTGCAGAGGACCCAGGTTCGATTCCCATCATCTACATGGCAGCTCACAACTGTCTGTGACTTCAGCTCCAGGGGATTCAAAGCTCTTTTCTGGCCTCTGTGACCAGATGCATGTGGTACACAGATGTAAGTGCAGACAAAATACCCATACATGCAAATAAATAAATTAGTTTATTAAAAACAAACAAACAAACAAACAAAAACCCTGAGCTTTCAAGCCAGGTGTGATGGCCCAGACATGGTGGTACACACCTTTGATGCCTGTTTGTTTGTTTGTTTGTTTGTTTGTTTGTTTGTTTGTTTGTTTGTTTTTCAAGACAGGGTTTCTCTGGGGCTGTCCTGGAACTCACTCTGTACACCTGGCCTCGAACTCACAGAGATCCACCTGTCCCTGCCTACCGAGTACTGGGATTAAAGGCGTGCGCCACCATTGCCTAGCACCTTCAACACTTTCCAAGAGGAGGAAGTAGACAGAGCTCTGTGCATTTAAGGCCAGTGTGATTTACATGGCATGTTTGAGTCCAGCCAGGGCTGCTTAATGAGACCCTAAGAAAAAACAACCAATCAACTAACGAACATAACCAACTAAGCCACCTTCGTGGGTTAGTAGGAGCCATAGAAGATGGAGCATCCTGTTGGGGTCTAGTTTTTTTTTTTTTTTTTTTTTAACATAAATCTGGCAGAAAAAAAATGGACATAAGCATTAATTAAGAGGAAGTCCAGTTGATGGGCCCTTGGTGCCTAGGGACATGTCCCCTGTGATACACAAACTCCAGCATGCATTGTGACCTGGGTGGGGGGAATTAGATTGCCAAACTCGGTTATTCTATTTGAAGAGTCGTACTGAACTCAAAAGGAAAGGACATGGCCAATTACTGTCTCCAGGGACAGCTTTTTCCGGGGAGGGCAGCTGTCCTACAAGCTGCCCGGATGGCAGCCCCTGCCCGACAGCTGGCCTTGGCCCGTGCCATCGCCAGGGAAACTCACTCTGCTGGATATGGGCAAGAGTGCGGAGGAGGTTGCAGGGAATTTTCTCAGGAAATGACACTCAGGGACAGCTGTCCAACCTGCCCAGATACCCTGGGCCACTGATCTGGTCCCTGCTCAGCACCCATGAGTGAACCAGGCCAAGTTCTCCTTCCCAGACAGATTGTTTCCAAACTGAGTGGCAAGTGCTAGGAGCCCGTGTCCACCACCCAATGCAGCACCACCCGGCTTCGCTTTAGCTTTTGACTCAAATAGTTGCTGTGATTTGGTGCTGGCTGGAGGCATGGGCACCACAGCAGACAGTGGTTGTGTCTCCAGGGCCAGCTTTTTGATTTTCCTCCTTGTGGTTGCTTGGCCTTCCTCACAGTATGGCAGCTGAGAGCCAAGTCGGAGGAAGTGGAAGACGGCTCGGCCCTCCACAGGCCAGGCCTGATTACGGATCACTTCTCTTCTGTCAGATTGGGCAAAGCAGCCATAGGCTCAGCCTGCATGGAGGGGCATGTGGTGAGGACTAGTCCTTCTCACAGCAGCGCTCAGGTCCCTTTCACCTTCTCAGAAACATATCTGACCCTTATTTTGCCTGGAGACCTCAGGAGCTATGATCCGCATTGGTCAAGTTCAAACGTTTTTCAGCATCCAAGGCTCTCCAGGTCTGACTTGAATCCATCTTCCTACCTCACTGGATGCTTTGACCTTCTCACTTTTCAACCTTTGGTCTGCACCCCTGAGATGCCAATGGCGTGCTTGCTCTTATTCTAGAAACATCTGGGAATGGAACTAATGGCATCATATTGACTTGAATTGCTTTTCTTTAAACTAGTCACCTGACCAAGAGAATGGTAGCCATCTGGCTCGGCTCAGCACTGGGGTCAGTCCTGAGTCATTCCCACCCACATCACAATGGCTTCCAGGAGGAAGCTGCTTCCCCCAGTCTGCAGTGTCTAGGAGGGAAGTGGAGGTGGGTGGAGAGATGGGCCGGGGGACCAGAGCCTTTGGTTCCGTGCTCTGTGAATCTGCAGAACAGCAGAGGGGCCGTGGATGTGGTAGCACATACCTGGGTCTGCAGTGGCCTTCAGAGGCAGGCTGGCTGGTGCCTCCAGGGACCAAGTCCAGCATCACCAGTGCTCACAGGGCGCATGAAGGTAAGCGACATCTAGCCTGTCTCGGAGAACCAGGGCGTGTGTTTCAGGGCCTGACAGCTAGAACAAGGCGGGAGCCTCAGTGGGTCTCTGAGCCCTAATGAGGCGTTTCTCCAAAGATGAAAGGCCAGCCTGGGCTGCCCAGCCTGCCAGACTCCGGGAGAGTGGCTTTCATGTCATGTCCTCTTTAATCTGGGGAGCTGCTCACAGTGGGCCTAAGTGGCTGGCTGGTTCTGTCTATACAGGCTCAGTCCACAGAGCCCTGGTGGCTCTGGCTGTCCCGCATGGCCTCTGTCCCTTCTGGGCTTCTTCTAAGGAGGGGTTACAGATGCTTCTCACTCACCCTTGGGTGACTCGAATGCCTTTCCTCACCGCTTGCTGCCTGGTTCTTTGGAGCCTTCAAGATCAGGCAACTGCCCTTAATGGGCCCTTGTAGTTCATGGATCCTCGGGAGAAGAGACCGTGCACTAGCCGGGACACTCCCAGGGGCCTTCACACCCCCGTAACACACTCTATGGGTCACCCAATATGCCTTTCTCCTCATCCCAGTTTCAGACTAGAAAGTGGGGCTCAGGGAGGTACCAGCCATCCCAAAGCCACACCCTGGACAGGGAGAAGGCTTGGCCCTAATGGGGAAAGGTTAACTTGAGACCCATGGACAAGAGGAAGGCCTGGGCCAGGCTGAGGTCCCTCCCTGACCCATCCTCACCCTCGTAGTGTGGATTAAAGAGAAGCTGCACTGGGGGGAGGGACTAGGGGGTTGATTGGCATTTTCAGAAGGGACAATGAGCTTGCCTGGTTTCTGTACAGGAGACGGGCTTGATCCCAGGTGGGAACCAGACATGGGCTAGTTTAGCTGGGTGAATGCAGACAATTCTAAAAGATGCTACCCAGAGGTTAGAGGTGTGTGAGGTCTTGGGAGGACAGCCCCTAGGCCCTCCTATTGTTCTCCTTGGGAGAGAGCAGTCTGCAGCCTGAAGCCCTCGACACACACAAACCCCAGTGTGGGGATGCCATGGCTTCCATCTGGAATGTCCTCACAGGCTTGTATACTGGAAGCTTGTTCCTCGGCTGTTAGTGCTACTTTAGAAGATTCTAGAAACTCTGAGAGGTGGATCCCCGCTGGGAGGGACTGTCAGCAGGGACAGGCTTTCAGGGGAACTGGTTCAGGCTTTGATTTCGGCTCTGTGGTCCACTGAGCTGTGAGCAGTCCACACACAGCCTGCTGCCGCCCCCACGGCGATGGAGCCCTGAGCCAAAGAAGCCCTTCTTCCCTCAAGGTGTTTCCGCCAGGCATTTTGTCACAGTTCCACTGCAGTGATGACTACTAAGACAGATTCCATCCCCTTGTCAACTTCAGAAGTGTTTATACCGGCCCTGCCCAGCCCCAGGGGTGGGGACCGCCACCATCCAGGCCAGGTCCCCAAAAGCACAGACCCAAGTCCACCACGAATGAAGTCCCCTGAGACAGGGGCATTAAGAACGTCTCTCACGGGCTGAAGAGATGGCTCAGCGGTTAAGAGCACCGACTGCTCTTCCAGAGGTCCTGAGTTCAATTCCCAGCACCCACATGGTGGCTCACAACCATCTGTAATGAGATCTGGCACCCTCTTCTGTGTACATAATAAATAAATAAATAAATCTTTAAAAAAAAAAAGAACGTCTCTCACGTCTGTGTGCCTGGTGCCCATAGAGGCCAGAAGAGGACATCGGATCTCCTGAGACTGGATTACAGATGGGTGGGAGCCACCATGTTGGTGCAGAGGACTCCTCTCCAAGAGCAGCCAGTGTTCTTAACCACTGAGCCATCTCTGCAGCTCCCCCTACCCCCAAAAAACCAGTATCTTTTGTTCCTTTGGACCCATTGTCTTCCAAATGGGTGAGCTTGGTGTCCCCTGGAGCTTGGAAACTGTCTGTCACTTGATAAGTGGCCGCACCCCATCTCAGCCCATCACAAGACAACCTGCAGATAACAGATCCACACTTAAACTCTTAACTGTGACAAGGGACAGAACTAAGTAGCATTTAGCACCTCTCTCTAAGGGTTCAGCAGTGAAGTCGGCTGCTGGCATTTTTGTCCGATTAACCAAGAAGAGATTTCAAATTACCTTCAGAAATCTCCTTTCCCAAGACACAGCATTCTTTAAAAATAAAGTGGGATGCCCCAGCGAAGCAGGAGGAAGAGAGACGGGTACCAGCTGTGGAGCCCTGTGGGCTGTGGGAACCCTGGAGCTTCACTCCCGCAGGCTATGAGGTCCCACAGGCTGGGCTGGCTGAAGCAGAGAAGCCCCAAGGCCACCTTGGCCACTGGTGAAGAGCAGACTGCCAAAGGGCACACTGTGGCCTACCCACTCACAGTAGGTGCCCAAAAAGAGCACAGAAGATCAAGTTCGTGGAGCCCCAGGGCAGGTGGGCTCTGCCTGCTCAGGGACAGGCAACAGTTGATCACAGGCAGAGCTGTGACTGAGTCAGCGGGACCTGGTGGGTGGTGCTGGCCCCAAAGCCTACAGTCTGTGAACAGATGCGGTGGCAGAGGCCAGTCTGTCTCTGGGAGGGAAAGGCTGAGTCGTCTAAGGAAATGTATTTACAAAGCTTCCAGAGCAGGAGAGCTGTCTGAGTGGGTAAAGGTGTCTGGTACCAAGCCTGACGACCCGAGTTCGGTCCCCCAGGACCACATGGTGGAAGGAGAGAATCAGCTCTGCCCTCCACACATGTTCCAAGGCATGTGCACACACACCTGCAGTACACACACATGCCTCCCCATGCCATTGCTCTCTCACACACGTGTTATGCGTTTATGCACGCTCAGTACCAGCAGACACACACCTGCTTGTGCATCCTCTTTACACTGCACACATCACAAGCATAGGCACTTGGTCATTTGGCCCAGTCACGTGAGGGCTGCTGGTTAGGAAACCACGGTTGCACAGGGATGCGGTGGGACATGCTCCATGGCCCCTGAGCCCTCCCTGGCTGCTGATGCCCGTCTGAGGCAGGGCCTGCTCTCACCCTGCCCACCCTCCTGGGCCCAGCTGCTCACGTAAGCTCTACCCTAACTGGACTTCTGAGCAAATTAAGGACAGCTCTGATGAGAGACAGCGGAGCCACATGTGTGGCGCTGCAGGCTGGAGGACACTGCAGGTCTGGGGACAGAAGGGAAGGTTCAGTTTTCTCTGGTCTCTGGTTCTGCTCTTAGAAATGGGGATGAGAGCCGGGCGGTGGTGGCGCATGCCTTTAATCCCAGCAGAAGCAGGTGGATCTCTGTGAGTTCAAGGCCAGCCTGGGCTACAGAGTGAGATCCAGGAAAGGCGCAAAGCTACACAGAGAAACCCTGTCTGGAAAAACCAAAAAAAGAAAGAAAGAAAGAAAAAAGAAATGGGGATGAGAATTAGGGGAACCGCAGTCATGTGTGTGGCCAGGTCATCCCGGGCTAAATGCCTGCCGTAGTTGGAGGTGGCTTGGGAATTGGCTTATGCATGGCGCTAGCAGGTAAACTGGTGTTCTCTCTCTCTCCCCCCCCCCATTGTTTTTTTATTTTTAAAATTATATTTATTTTCTTATTTTAAACTTTTAGTTTGGTTTGCGTTTGTTTATTTTGTGTTATGTGTATGGGTGTTCTGCCTGCATGTGTGTACGTGTGTACGTGTGTACGTGTGTGTGTGTGTGTGTGTGTGTGTGCGTGCGTGTGCGTGTGCGTGTGCGTGTGCGTGTGTGTGTGTGTGTGTGTGTGTGTGTGTGTGTGTACTGCGTAGAGTCAGCAGAGGGTGTCAGTTCCCCTAGAACGAGAGTTACAGATGGTTGTGAGCTGCGGTGTGTGTGCTGGGAATTGAACTCTGGTTCTTTGGAGCAGCCAGTGCTCTTAACCACTCAGTTGCCTGTCTAGACTATTATCTATTTGTGCACGCCCGTGCTGCCGTGGACATGTTGAAGTCAAGCGACAGCTTGTGGGAGTCAGTTCTCCTCACAACATATGGGTTCTGGGGACTAGAGTCAGGTCATCACCCTTGGTGCAACTGTTCTCGCCCACCGAGACTCTTGGGCTGTACCACCATAAGGAAGCAGAGAATGGCCCCACACCTCGGCTCTGTGGGCACCCAGGACAGCCCATGGCAGGCAATAGAGAGACAGACCAGGTAGCCTGTCCTGTCCTGACAGGAGCTGAGCTGGCAGCATCAACCACGATCCTCACATCTGTACCACAGCTGTCATCTGAACACCTGGCCATCACAGCGACCTAGAAATAGACGTAACTCCGAGGAGCTGGAGAACACCATCAGAGGGTCGCAGTGTCCTCCTGCTCCTCCTGACAGCCGTGGACTTATGTGCCATCCAAGCCCATTTTCAATATTAAGTGACGCAGCTGCCCTCGCTGGCCACTGTGAATGACTCTGACATTCTCCCAGCCTTACCGAGCCTCTCCAGCCCGGTCAGCACCGCAGAGATTTTGGAAACCGAGCTTTGAAATTTGTAAAAAGATATTTTTTTTTTTTGGTCAAACTAGTTTTGGGGGGATTTGTAAAGAATCAATATTTTTTTGTTTGTTTGTTTTTGTTTTTTCAAGACAGGGTTTCTCTGTGTATTTGCGCCTTTCCTGGAACTCACTTGGTAGCCCAGGCTGGCCTTGAACTCACAGAGATCCACCTGCCTCTGCCTCCCGAGTGCTGGGATTAAAGGCGTGCACCACCACGCCCGGCTTAAGAATCAATATTTTGAGGATGAATATCTCCCACTAACTCCCTTGTCCGAGTTTCCTAGCTCAGACTGGCCACCAGCTTGCTGTGTAGCTAAGAATGGCCCTCACAGCCCAGGGACTTGAGAAATACTGACTAACAGTAAGTTTCTAAGCACAGGTCATTTGTTTTTTGAACCGAACAAATTCCGTTCCTCCAACAAAGCAAAGCAAGGCTTTCTTTTCTTCTCACCGACCATTCCCCGCCCCCACGGTGTTTTCTTTAAAGCGGTGATCCCTCAGACAACACCAACCTCCAAGCCTGATGACCTGAGTTCAATTCCCATAACCCACATGGCGGAAGGAGAGAACGACTTCCCACACGTGTGCCATGGTGTGCGCCTGCCTTCCCTCCAGATAAATAAATAAAGATATATCCAAATGTGTACTGAAAGGAAAGCAAGATGTTAACTCTAAGAATCACAGGAAGAAAACACCAAATCCACGATTGTCCAATTAAAACAAGTTGGATTTTGGGGTACACCCGGGACTCGCCAGCCAGTAGTCTCTCCCTAAGTCGGGATTTGAGAGAGCAGTCTCTGACAGCCCCTTGGGGCCCTTTTTATAGAGAGAT